>NC_041391.1:389563079-389653610 GCF_002162155.2 Triticum dicoccoides
CGCGGCAGGGCGCGGGCCAGGCGGGCCCGCTACGGGTTCGCCGGGCCGCGGTGGCGGGCGGCGGGGGGAGGCCACGTGGCAACGCACGGTTGGCCGGGGGCGGAGAAGCAGACATGTCCGGCGGGGAAGCGGACATGTCCGGCGGCGCGAGGGAAGCGGGGCTAGGGTTAGGGGTGGAATCATCCGCGAATTTCGGGGGAGGTGGCCTATTTATAGATAGAGGGAGCTAGGAGAGTCCAAATGAGGAGAGGTTTTCGGCCACGCGATCGTGATCGACTGACCGAGAGCATGGAGGGGCGTTAGGTGGGTTTTGGGCCACTTTGGAGGGGGTGTTGGGCTGCAAACAAAGAGGGCTTTAACGGTTACCCGGTTAACCGTTGGAGTATCAAACGACCTCCGAATGACACGAAACTTGACAGGCGGTCTACCGGTGCTATACCAAGGCTGCTTGGCAAATCACGGTCCATTCCGAGAACGTTTAACACCCGCAAATGAGAAGAGGCAAAAGGGGAACGCCGGAGGGCATAGGAGTGTCGGATTGCAAAACGGACAACGGGGAAAATGCTCGGATGCATGAGACGAACACGTATGCCGAACACGTATGCAAAATGAGATGCACATGATGACATGATAAAAAGCAACACGCAAGCAAATGACATGGCAACGACGGCGAATAACTGGCAGACACCTGGCGCATCGAATCCGGGGCGTTACAAGAGTATACCCAATAGCAGCTCGGTGCTTCTTCAGAATGTTCAGTAATCTTTTTTCTTCATGTTCTGAAAGGTTAGCACTAATAATAATAGGATATATCTTTTTCTCATCAAGATAAGCATATTTCATAGTGTTTGGGAATTGTTTTAATTCAAACACAAGATAACCCTTACGTGGAGGAGGACCTCCTAGAGTTTCAATAGGCAAATTGTGTTTGAGCAGAGGTCGTTGTTCAATGAAAATTTTATCTATTTCATTTCTTTTATGCATATGCATATCATTTTCATGGTCTAGCAAATATTGTTCTAGTGGATCAGTAGGTGGCACGGTAATAGAAGCAAGACCAACCATTTCATCTTGATTAGGTAATTCTTACTTATGAGGTTGTCTACTAAACTTGGAGAAATTGAACTCATGAGACTAATCACCAAAACTAACACCATTAGTTTGTTTGTCACAATCTATTTTAGCATAAACGGTGTGTAAGAAAGGTCTACCAAAAATAATGGGACAAAAGTCGTCTTGTGGGGAACCAAGGACCAGAAAATTAGTAGGATATTTTACATTCCCACACAAGACTTCAACATCTCTAACAATCCCAAGTTGTGTGATGGTGTCTCTATTAGCAAGTTTAATAGTAACATCTATGTATTCTATTTCAACCGGTGCTATATCATTCATAATTTCTTGATATAAAGTAAAAGGAATAGCACTCACGCTAGCACCCAAGCCAGATAAACCACGAGAACAATGATCTCCTGTTTTGACTGAGACAACAGGCATGCCAACAACAGGTCTATGTTTTTTTCATCGGTTTTGGCAATTCTAGCAGCTTCAACACAGAAGTAAATAACATGCCCATCAATATTTTCTACCAGGACATCTTTAACCATAGCAACACTAGGTTCTACTTTGTTTGTTCTGAAGGTCTAGCTTCTTTGATATTACTTTTGCGAACCATAATTGAAACCTTAGCATGTTCCTTTATCCTAACAAGGAAAGGTGGTTTTTTAATATAAGTAGTAGGCACAACTGGATCAACATTTTAAATGATAGTTTCCTCTTTAGCTATTACCAGTTCTTTAATTTCTTCTTTAATAGGTGGATGATATTTAAACCACTTGTCCTTAGGGAGATCAACATGAGTAGCAAATGATTCACAAAAAGAGGCTACTATCTCAGAGTCAAGTCCATATTTAGTGCTAAACTTGTGAAAGGCATCGGTATTCATAAAAGATTTAACACAATCAAACTTAAGCTTAATACCCGACTCTTTACCTTCGTCGAGTTCCCAATCTTCAAATTTGCTTTCAATTCTTTCCAAAAGATTCCACCTGAATTCAATAGTCTTCTTCATAAAAGAACCAGTACAAGAAGTATCGAGCATGGATCGATCATCATGAGAAAGCCGAGCATAAAAATTTGGAATAATAATTTCTCTTGAGAGCTCATGATTGGGGCATGAGTATAATATTGACTAAAGCCTCCCCCAAGCTAAGCGATACTTTCTCCTTCATGAGTCCAAAAATTATATATATAATTCCGATCACGATGAACTAGATGCATAGGATAATCGTTTTGCTGAAATTCTAATTTCAATCGGTTGCAACACTACAGGAATCAGCTGATTTGCTGTCTGCCATGGCAAACGGCAAAGGACCAGAAAGCTGAAGGCAAACATGCCTGGCACTGTAACTTATGGTAAACAGCTGATTTGCCATCTGTTTTCATGCAACAAACGACAAAGACGTTTGTCGTCAGCTTTCCTAGGGAAGCATACAACAAAGAAGGTGGACGGCAAAGAACAGACGTTAGTCAGGTTAGGTGGCTAACGGGAGGCTTTGCCGTCTGCCAGCTGATGGCAAACATGCCTCGTCTTTATCGTCCATCATCTAACGTCAGCAGACGCGTCACTCCTCCCTGCTCTTTGTTGTTTGCCAAAGACGGCAAACCCCCGCTCTTTGCCGTCTGGCACAGATGGCAAAACACACCAGCCTTTGCCGTCTTCCACAGATGGCAAAGTGACGAAATGGGTCTGCTCCCAGGTTGCTCATGTTGCTACCATGTGGCTAGTTTGCCGTCTATGGCAGACGGCAAAGAGCCTGCGTTGCCTCTTTTTATTCTGTTTTTTCTTATATCCATGCATTTTCACAGCAAATATATGATATACATATAGTTCCATTCATACATACATAGCTAGTTCCACATACATAGTTCCATCCATACATATTACAATAGTTTCATCCATATAGCAAGTTCCAGATTTTTCATCAATACCAAATCAAAATAGAAAGGGAAAACAAGCACTCGGTCAATGTAAGCTTCCATGAAGTGAATGAAATTTGCAAAATGAAGTTAGAAGAAGAAGACTAGAAGAAGAATAAGAAGAAAATGATGATGAAGAAGAAGAAGAAGAAGTATATAACATTTATGAGCTAACTGAGGTAAAATGGATCATTTATGAGGTAACTTAGGTCAAATGGTTAATTTTGGAGCTAACTTAGGTAAAGTGGATCATTTTGGAGCTAACTTAGGTAAAATGATCATTTTGGAGATAACCTAGATAAAATGGATCATTTTGGAGCTAACTTAGGCAAAATGGATCATTTTGGAGCTAACCTAGGTAATTATGCCATTATTGAGTTAACTAAGCATATTATGCCATTTTGAGATAAGTAAGCTAAGTATAAGTTATTATTGAGCTAACTAGGTAACTAAGCATATTAGAGCTAACTTAGGTCATTTTGGAGCTAACCTAGGTCATTATGCCATTTTGACGGGGACGGAGGGCTTTGTCAACTTAGTTAATATGAACGATTCTAGCTCCATTTACCGTACGATTTTCATCCAACGGCCGTAGTGCTTCTTCAACCTCTGGTCTTCTTGCTCCAGCCGCCCAAACGAGCGTCGGTCATGTCGCGTGCTCCTGCCTCCCATGGCTGGCTATGATGCCGCACAGGCCTCACCGCCCCCTACTACTCCCACCGCTGGTGAGGCCATCCCTCTACTCACCCACACCCCTCGTTATTCTACGGTGATGGCAGCCTCACACCGCAGCCGAACTAGTGAACCCTCGTACTCCTCTCCGTGTGGGCATCCACTGCCGCATCTTCCCCGGCTCCGCGTCATCCCCTTCCTAGGCCTCGCCGTCGTCAACCATCGTGGTGCTCTTGGCGCGGCGTGGTCAATGTGGTCAACGATCGACTACCATCGGAAGAGTATTGTACGTGGAGAGGCTGACAACTGGGTCCACGGCAGCCACAATGAAGTGCCGCCTTATTACGCGCAAAATAATTATTCCTCCACCTGACAGCGGGACCCAACGGACGGGCCACCGTATTTCGTGAAAAAACATTTCCCCCCTGACTGCTGGGACCCACCAGCTACATCTTCGCACGCAAGGAAGTGCGTCCGGGCAAAAAAACGATTCACCCCTGATTGCTGGGACCCACAAGCTACATCATCGCATGCAAGGAAGTGCCCGACAGCCGGGACCAACCTGGTCGAAGCATACGTAGCATTGTCATTCTGGTCGCGAACGTGTACGTATATACTGGTCGATGTAGTGGCGTGCACATGTTGTAGTAGAGGCGCGTACGTGTCATAGTAGAGGTGCGCACGTAGCATATACACGTACGTACAACGGCCAGGGAGCAAGAAAGTAAGTACGGCCACCTACGTACATACAGGTAGGGTCTCGAACGCCTACTCGCGCATACGTACGGCCAGCGCTCATGTACATGGCTGGGTCGGAACGGAGAAACAATGTCGTCGCCGTGTTCATGGGGAGCCAACCAACTAGGTCGGAACGGAATGCGTCGTCGTGTTGATCGGGAGGGCTTGGACGGAACAACCGATGGAAACGAGGCCTGGCGTACCGCAGAACGGAGGAAACGACCTTGTGTTCGATCGGCCACGTTTGAAATGGGATCCTGTTCATCGGGAGGGGTCTGGCGTACCGCAAAACAGAGGAAACGGACTTGTGTTGGACCTCCTACAGTCGACACAGGGTCCTGTTGATCGGGAGGGGTGTGGCATACCGCAAAACGGAGGAAACGAACTTGAGTTGGAGTGCTACGGTCGAAATGGGGGTCCCGTTCATCGGGAGGGGTCTGGCGTACCGCAAAACGGGACTCCACGGGGTACTGTTCATCTCCACCGTCGACCTCCTCTAGCCTCCATGGGCTACTGTTCATCCACAGTCGACCTCCTCTAGCCTCCACCTGCGACTGTTCATCCACGGGCTCCTGTTCATCCAGCCTCCACCGCGTGCTACTCCGTCGGCTACTTTTCAACCACCCCTCTCCACGGACTCCTATTCAACCCCCCCTCCACGGGCTACTGTTCATCCACCCCTCCACTGTCTACTGCTCATCCAGCCCTCCACGGGGCCGTCCTATTCATCCAGCCCACCACGGGGTCCTGTTCATCCAGCCCCAACCGGCTCGATCGATCGGGGTCCTATTCATCCAGAGGCAACACCACGGGGTCCTGTTCATCCACCACCACCACTCACTGTTCATCCAAACCCCTCTAGCAACAGTCACTATTCATCTAGAGGCAGCATTGATCGGCTTTAGTTAGCAGCAGTAGCGAAGGAATCACTCGATCGGGTTCAGTTAACAGCCATCGATCGATCACTCAGGTTCAGTAACGCGTACCCTATAGTGCAATCGCTCGAGTTCAGTAGGCGAACGCCTCGCTCGGGTTCAGTTAGAACCCAACTGACTACCATGTTGCTACCATGTGGCTAGTTTGCCGTCTATGGCAGACGGCAAAGAGCCTGTGTTGCCTCTTTTTATTCTGTTTTTTCTTATATCCAAGCATTTTCACAGCAAATATATGATATATATATATATAGTTCCATTCATACATACATAGCTAGTTCCACATACATAGTTCCATCCATACATATTACAATAGTTTCATCCATATAGCAAGTTCCAGATTTACATCGATACAAAATCAAAATAGAAAGGGAAAACAAGCACTCCGTCAATGTAAGCTTCCATGAAGTGAATGAAATCTGCAAAATGAAGTTAGAAGAAGAAAACTAGAAGAAGAATAAGAAGAAGTATATAACATTTATGAGCTAACTGAGGTAAAATGGATCATTTATGAGCTAACTTAGGTAAAATGGTTAATTTTGGAGCTAACTTAGGTAAAGTGGATCATTTTGGAGCTAACTTAGGTAGAATGATCATTTTGGAGATAACCTAGATAAAATGTATCATTTTGGAGCTAACTTACGTAAAATGGATCATTTTGGAGCTAACCTAGGTAATTATGCCATTATTGAGTTAACTAAGCATATTATGCCATTTTGAGATAAGTAAGCTAAGTATAAGTTATTATTGAGCTAACCTAGGTAACTAAGCATATTAGAGCTAATTTAGGTCATTTTGGAGCTAACCTAGGTAATTATGCCATTTTTGATTTAACTAAGCATTTTATGCCATTTTTGACATAAGTAAGCTAAGTATAAGTCATTATTGAGCTAAACTTGGTAACTAATCATATTAGTGCTAATTTAGCTCATTTTGGAGCTAACTTAGGTAAAATGGATCATTTTGGAGCTAACTTAGGTAAAATGGATATTTTTGGAGGTAACTTAGGTAAAATTGATCATTTTGAAGCTAACCTAGTTAATTATGCCATTTTTTAGTTAACTAAGCATATTATGCCATTTTGGCATAAGTAAGCTAATTATAGGTCATTATTGAGCTAACCTAGGTAACTAAGCATATTAGAGCTAACTGAGCATATTAGAGCTAAGTTAGGTCATTATGGTAAGCATATTGGAGAAAATAAAGCTAAGTCTAGGTCATTATGCATTTGTTAAGCAAAACACTAGAGAAAACTTACCGTCATCATGGAGGCGAAGCACCAGGGTTGCTCGTGCCTGTACCACCTAGAGAAGGATCGTGTGATGTTTGTCTAGAGTTATGCTGAACCAAAGATCATTTGAAATGTCTCATTAGAATGATGACACTCAAATGTTAAGACTAGTAACTAATGACCATTCAAATTGAAACTCACCGTGGTCCCCGGAGCAATGACTGGCTTCGGCGACGGGTCTGACCGGTCTTCTCGCAACAGACTGCACATTTGGTTTTGACGAGTCAGTCATACTAGTTAGTAATGAAATGAACATTACATTCATGATTTGGCTAATATGTAGAAGAAACTTACCACGAGGAGCTCATACATGGCCTAGTTCCACATGTCATTCTATGCCCTCTCCTCCTCCAACATCCTAGCCGTCCTCTCCTCCAACTCCCGCTCCTTCTCCGCCTGCTGCCGGTCCCTCTCTGCTAGTAGCACCTGGTCTCTCTCTCTCTCTCTCTCTCTCTCTCTGAAGAGCAGCTTGCAACACCACTCTTCGTTACCATTGTAATCATCAATGGTCGCACAAACAATGTGATGTAGGAAAGATAGCTGAGTCCGTATAACTAACCTTGAAGGCGAGCTCTACTGGCCGTTGACAAGGCCTTATCTCAGGAGCGGAGCCGGCTGGCGTGCCTTGATCTCCATGAGAGTGCGAGGACAGCTTATAAGTCATCTCCCATGGCTATCGAGCCATGGGACCTCCCGCCACCAGATATCATCACCATCTCTGGATCAATGGCACCCTAGCTTGGTTATAGCCCTCCCCTTTCCTGGCCTTCCCCTCATCTCTGTACTTCACGAGCTCGTTGTGGGAGGAGATGTTGGTGAAGTTCTCTAGATGATCAAGGTCAGACGCAGAGAGTGCCTTGACCTTCTTGTACGAGACAGTATGGGCCATGGCATCGAGGTCGTACACCTCTGGAACCTCCACCTTATTGTGTCGCTCCTAAAAGAGAGGAACATAGTAAATTAGTAATTAAAGGTATCAAGCTAGAATGAAGAATGAATTGCATTAATCATGAAGCAATCCACATACCCATTTCCGCCCGAATTGATATAAGTTGGCACTGCTTTGATGGTGTGGCACACCTTCCATTTGGGCACACCGGTCCTGAGCATTGTTGATGAGGGCTAGCCATTGGTTTGAGCACCACTCATCCAGCAACACCTACCAACAATCCATCTGATCCACACACCATCTCGGGGATACCTAAGTTAGTAAAGAGAAACTTGAGCGCTATGCCTATGAATCAAATCAAGGAAACTAAGTACAAGGCCTTAAGAATAGGTAATTACCATCATGTAGTGCTCCTTCTTCAGAAACTCTTCGCAGAATGCCGACTTGGTCTTCTTAATACCACACTAGGCGTAGTAGCCTCGAACAGCCTGTACCCGAGCCTCGTGCCGTAAGTTCTATAGTAGGTGCTTGCGCTCGACATCGATAACCAGTGTCGCGGCCTCCTTGTATCCCTCCTCACACCTGTAAAAGGTATGCAATCAAACAAGACAACATTGATTAGTACAATAACTAGCTATTTGAAGATTTTTAATTGTGTAAAAGAGAAATTACCCACAACTTTCTGATCACCATGACTGCCCTTGTGTGCCACAAGACACCGTCGATCATCTCCTCCGGCGGGGCCGGGGTAGCCAAGTAGTGCTCCCAGTTCAATCCTAGCTCTGGAAGCTGACCCTCATCGGGCAACGTGACAAACCCCGGGAAGTTTTGTGGGCAAAGCACACCCAGGACGGCGTTGGGCCTGCGAACATCCGGAGGGTGGTCCCAAGCCCGGCAATATGACAAGGCCAATGCATTAGATATTTGAACACATGTGAAGGAAAAAGGTACAAAAAGAGTAAATGCACTTACCTCTCTCCGTCAGGGAAAATCAACCACCTCTGCTCATGGGTCGCCGACATGGGAGGGAGCCGTGTACAACCATGCTGGTAGATGATGACCCCCTCAACCACCTCGCCCTCGCTATCAGTCAGATCTCCCGCCACCATCAGCATGGCCACTCGGCCCCTTAGGTGGATCCGGCCAGGTACCCCATCCGGATGTCTCCTGGGATGTACCCTGGTCCGGAGTCTCATGGGTAGAAATCTCATGGGCCAAAGGCTCGAAGACCTGAGGCTCATGGACCAGAATCCGCGTAGCCTCCTCCTCAGACGTGTCCACCCTATTTGTCCTATGCTCGGGTGAATCTGCTAGGGGTTGCGGCGAGGAAGTCGTAGGAGAATGCCTACCTCTCCCATGGCCATGTCCTCCCTGACCTCCTCTCTTCTTCCCTCCCTGACCTCCTCTCCCAGTGGGCAACAATGCTGATGAAGAAGTGCCCTCCGGTGTCTGCATACTGTCGAGAAACACTCTCTGGAGAGACTGGGGTGGAATGGAAGTGCCGCTGTCACCACACGCCAACGAAGAAGGAGCCTCGGAGTGGCCCGTACCCGCGCTCACCATCTTTCAACACCTGCCATGACAAAGAGTAAACGAAATTAGTACAACATAAAAAAATTAATATTGATATGAATAATAATATGTATATAACTTAAGTGTATCGTCATCAAGTACAACATAAAAAAATTGAATACCTAACATGAACTAACAATATATATATATATATATATATATGTGTGTGTGTGTGTGTGTGTGTGTGTATAATACAAGTTAATACCTGACACGAACTAATAATAATCTTGATCGTCTACATACGCTCCAGGACCAATAAATGCATTGTCATCATACTAGCATGAATGATGTGCTCATCGGGTTCAGCGGCATCAATGTGTGGAAGCCCGCCTTTATGTAATCTATCAAGCATTGATAGCTCATCCGTAGCAGTAACCTCTTCTTGTTCCGGCTCAGGGCTGAAGTCTAATTCACTATCGCTGTCTATTTCAACGTTCTGGGGTGAAGTAGAGTGGTTCTTGAAACGGTTTTTGGAAACACGTGTTTCATGGAAGAATTCTCCTTCATATGCTCTAGGTTAATGTGAGGTTCATAATCCTATTCATTGGGGGGACGTGGTATAATACGTGGAAGCACTTCATAAACGACATCCGAACCATTTAGATTTGGATTAGTTTGGCAGGCCCACGGTAGATAGAAATCTTCGTTTGCATGTTGAGCCATAATATAGACATCGGGAACATCTAAATGGGTGGTTTGTTTGATTTCGACTAGCCCTATATGTTCATGAGTCCTTCTAGTCTCCTTCGGCCAGAACAAATAGCATTTGAAGACTACGACGTTCAGTGGGTTTTCACCATAGAATAGAAGTTCATAAATTTCTTTACCTCTCACATAATACTCAGTACCTTCTTCACCGATAGAAGAGACACAACAATTTGTAGACTTTCAGTCAGCCATAGATAGCTCTTTGCCGAAGGTACAAAAGCAATACCCATTGATGTCGTATTTGTCAAATGAACGGACCTTATAATCAAAACCATTAGCGTCCTGTCTCAATTTGGCGTCCATAGACTCTTAATTAGCCTAGAAGTTTAATACGAAAGGATTGTTGCATTAGTCGCAAATTAGACAAAGAAATGAGAATGGTCTAATGGAAATTACCATTTGTTTGAACGAAGATATGAAACCGGGAAAGCCGCCTCCATGCTTTGCCAGAAGCTCATACTCTTTGATGGATTCCTTTTGGATAAATCATCCTCCACCAGAGAATTTGGCAACGTATTGACTGAATCAAATATCCGGGAATAAGAGGAGTTCAAAGGAATTAGAAGTTCCAAAACAATGTATTGAGAACTTACTCGATGTACGGCCGCACTTCTGTTAGGTTGTGCAAGATATACAAGGAAATGGTCCGCCATTCTTTGACATCCAACGATATTGGTTTAGAAGCACCAGCTGGTGAGAGATTCCCTTTGAATAGGATAAGGTTGGATCCACCTTTTTAGTGTCGCCAGCATTGTACCGAGGCTTCGGATTATGCAAATGATGATTTTTGGCTTTGTAGTGTGCTGTCATGAAGTTTGCCGCCTCCTTAGTAATGAATGCCTCGGCCATCGATGCTTCAATTCTATTTTTATTTTTACATTTTGCTCAAAGCGTCTTCCACATCCTCTCAGTTGCGTAGCACCAACAATTCTGCACGCTGCCCCCCCCCAATCTTGCCTCGATTGGGAGATGCAAAATCAAATGCTGCATTGGATTAAAGAAGCCAAGTGGAAAGATCTTCTCTAACTTGCAGATCAACTCCGGTGCCAACTCTTCCAATTCTTCTAGCACGCCAAGCGATAGTTCTTTCACACAAAGAACATGAAAGAAATAGCTTAGCTCTGCCAGTACTAGCCATTCATCCTTAGGGATAAAGCCACACAACATCACTGGCATTACCCATTCAAGCCATATGTGTCAATCATGACACTTGAGACCACATATTTTCAATTTTTCAAGACTCACTCCCCTCTTTAGATTCGCTTCATACCCATCGGGGAACATCAACTGCATTTTCACCCACACGATAATTTCCCTCATAGCTGGCCTTCCAAGATTGAACCATGACTTTGGCTTCGTCCAGTTTTGCTTTCCTTTCGGTTCTTGCATGTTTTGTAATGGTATATCACATAGCGCCTCCTGATCGACTCTAGCGTTAGTATTATCCTTTGACTTCACCTCTATGCCAAACAATGTACCAAAAAGGGCCTCAGCGATATTCTTTTCAGTGTGCATCACGTCGATGTTGTGTGGGCAAAGAAGGTCTTTGAAGTAAGGCAGATCCCACAAGCATGTCTTGTGAGTCCAGGCGTTTTCTAAATTATACCCCTTGAAATACGTGGAAACTCTGGATCTGGCTTGAGAGCATTTAACTGATCCAATGTCTCTTGGCCTGTCAACGCAGGTGGTGTAGAGTTTTTGACAACACTACCTTTGAGGAAGTTCTTCTTGTATTTCTTGAACTTATGGCGAGGATCCAGGATCTGTCGATGTACGTCGAAACAAGAAAACTTGTGAACCGCCTGCAACCAATGGAACTAAAGATCTGCCTTGCATGTGGGCACGAGAACCTTCCATGCACACAACAGCCAACAAATAGCGCATACCCCGGCAAGTCAAGCATCGAGTACATGTACCAGACACGCATTATGAAGTTCTGTTTGCTAGCAGCATCAAATGTTTTGAACCCATTATCCCAAGCTTCCTGCAATTCATCCTTAGGTGGTTGCATGTACACATTCATATTCTTCCCCAGAAAGTTGGGTGTTACCTCTTGAGCATGCATTGGTTTTCCCTTGAAGAGGAAAGGGTGATGCAACAAAGTAGCGTAAGTATTTTCCTCAATTTTTGAGAACCAAGGTATCAATCCAGTAGGAGGTTACACGCAAGTCGCCTTGTACCTGCACAAACAAATAAGAACCTTGCAACCAACGCGATAAATGGGTTGTCAATCCCTTCACGACCACTTGCAAAAGTGAGATCTGATAGAGATAATAAGATAAATATTTTTGGTATTTTTGTTGTATAGATTGAAAAGTAAAGATTGCAAAATAGTAAACGAGATGCAATGTAAATAAAAGAGATATAATACGATGGAAAAGAGACCCGGGGCCATAGGTTTCACTAGTGGCTTCTCTCAAGATAGCATATCTTACGGTGGGCGACCAAATTACTGTCGAGCAATTGATAGAAAAGCACATATTTATGAGAATATCTAGGCATGATCATTTATATAGGCATCACATCCGTGACAAGTAGATCGAAACGATTCTGCAGCTACTACTATTACTCCAGACATCGACCGCTATCTAGCATGCATCTAGAGTATTCAGTTCATAAGAATGGAGTAACGCATTAAGCAAGATGATAGGATGCAGAGGGATAAACTCAAGCAATATGATATAAACCCCATCTATTTATCCTTGATGGCAACAATACAATACGTGCCTTGCTGCCCCTGCTGTCACTGGGAAAGGACACCACAAGATTGAACCCAAAGCTAAGCACTTCTCCCATTGCAAAAAGATCAATCTAGTAGGCCAAACCAAACTGATAATTCAAAGAGACTTGCAAGGATATCAAATCATACATATAAGAATTAAAAGAAGAATCAAATATTGTTCATAGATAATCTTGATCATAAACCCACAATTCATAGGATCTCGACAAACACACCATAAAAAGTATTACATCGAATATATATCTAAGAAGATCGAGGAGAACTTTGTATTTAGAATCAAAGAGAGAGAAGAATCCATCTAGCTAATAACTATGGACCCGAAGGTCTGTGGTAAACTACTCGCACGTCGTCGGAGAGGCTATGGTGTTGATGTAGAAGCCCTCCGTGATCGATTCCCCCTCCGGCGGAGCGTAGGAAAAGGCCCCAAGATGGGATCTCACGGTTACGGAAGGTTGTGGCGGTGGAAATAGGGTTTCGTGGTGCTCCTGGATGTTTTTGGGGTATATGAGTATATATAGGCGAAAGAAATAGGTCAGTGGAGCCAGGAGGGGCCCACAAGGGTGGGGGCGCAACTACCCCCCCCCCCCCCGGGGCACGCCCTCCTATCTCTTGGCCACCTCATTGCTTCCTTGATGTCCACTCCAAGTCTCATGGATTGCGTTTGTTCCAAAAACGATTCTCCTGAAGGTTTCATTCCGTTTGGACTCCGTTTGATATTCCTTTTATGCGAAACACTAAAATAGGCAAAGACGCCAATTTGCACAGGACCTCCGGTTAATAGGTTAGTCCCAAAAATAATATAAAAGTGCATAATAAAACCCATTAAATATTCAAAACAAATAATATAATAGCATGGAACAATCAAAAATTATAGATACGTTGGAGACGTATCAAGCATCCCCAAGCTTAATTCCTGCTCATCCTCGAGTAGGTAAATGATAAAAACAGAATTTTTGATGTGGAATGCTACCTAACATAATTTTCAATGTAATTCTCTTTATTGTGGCATGAATGTTTAGATCCAAAAGATTCAAGATAAAAGTTTAATATTGACATAAAAATAGTAACACTTCAAGCAGTTTATGTCTTATCAAAATAACATAGCCAAAGAAAGCTTATCCCTACAAAATCTTATAGTTTGGCCATGCTTAATTTTCGTCACACAAAATGCTCCCATCATGCACAACCCCAATTTCAGCCAAGCAATTGGTTCATACTTTTTAACGCGCTTCAGCCTTTTCAACCCTGATGCAATACATGAGCGTAAGCCATGGACATAGCACTATGGGTGGAGTAGAGTATGATGATAGGGATTATGTGAGAAAACAAAAAAAGAGAAAGTCTCACATTGACGCAGCTAATCAACAGGCTATGGAGATGTCCATCAATTGATGTCAATACAAGGAGTAGGGATTGCCATGCAACGGATGCACTAGAGCTATAAATGTATGAAATCTCATAAAAAAGAAACTAAGTGGGTGTGCATCCAGCTTGCCTGCTCATGAAGACCTAGGGCATTTTGAGGAAGCTCATCATTGGAATATACAAACCAAGTTCTATAATGAAAAATTCCCTCTAGTATATGAAAGTGACAAAATAAGAAACTCTCTATCATGAAGATCATGGTGCTATTTTGAAGCACAAGTGTGGAAAAGGGATAGTAACATTGTCTCTTCTCTCTTTTTCTCCAATTTTTTTATTTTGTCTTCTTTGACCTCTTTTTTTTCTCTTTTTCTCTTTTTTTATTTCGTCTAGAGTCTCATCCCGACTTGTGGGGGAATCATAGTCTCCATCATCCTTTCCTCACATGGGACAATGCTTTAATAATGGAAATCATCACACTTCTATTTATTTACAACTCAAGAATTACAACTCAATACTTAGGACAAAATATGACTCTATGTGAATGCCTCCGGCGGTGTACCAGGATATGCAATGAATCAAGAGCGACATGGATGAAAGAAATATAAAGGTGGCATTGCCACAAATACGATGTCAACTACATGATCATGCAAAGCAATATGACAATGATGGAGCGTGTCATAACAAACGGAACGGTGGAAATTTGCATGGCAATATATCTCGGAATGGCGATGGAAATGCCATAATAGGTAGGTATGGTGGCTGTTTTGAGGAAGATATACGGGAGGTTTATGTGTGATAGAGCATATCTTATCACGGGGTATGGATGCACCAGCGAAGTTTGCACCAACTCTCAAGGTGAGAAAGGGCAATGCACGGTACCGTAGAGGCTAGCAAATTGCAGAAGGGTAAGAGTGCGTATAATCAATGGACTCACATTAGTCATAAAGAACTCATATACTTATTGCAAAAGCTTATTAGCCCTCGAAGAAAAGTACTACTATGCATGCTCCTAGGGGAAGGGTTGGTAGGAGTTAACCATCGCGCGATCCCGACATCCACTCATAAGAAAGGCAATCAAAGAACACCCCATGCTTCAAATTTGTCACACAATGTTCACCATACGTGCATGCTACGGGACTTGCCAACTTTAAAACAAGTATTTCTCAATTTCATAATTACCCAACTAGCATGACTCTAACATTACTAGTTTATATCTCAAAACAATTATCAAGTATCAAATTTATCATAGTGTTTAATGCACTCCATATGAAAGTCTTTATTTTACCCAACTTGGATGCCCATCATATTAGGACTAATTTTATAACCAAAGCAAATTACCATGCTGTTCTAAAAGACTCTCAAAATAATATAAGTGAAACATGAGAGATCAATAATTTCTACAAAATAAAATCACCACCGTGCTCTAAAAAGGTATAAGTGAAGCACTAGAGCAAAATTGTCTAGCTCAAAAGATATAAGTGAAGCACATAGAGTATTCTAGTAAATTCTGATTCATGTGTGTCTCTTCAAAAGGTGTGTACAGCAAGGATGATTGTGATAAACTAAAAATCAAAGACTCAAATCATACAAGACGCTCCAAGCAAAACACATATCATGTGGTGAATAAAAATATACCGATAGACGAAGACGAAAGATGGGATGCGTTCCGGGGCATCCCCAAGCCTAGGCTTTTGGTTGTCCTTGAATTTTACCTTGGGTTGCCTTGGGCATCCCCAGGCTCTTGCCACTCCTTATTCCAAAATCCATCAAATCTTTACCCAAAACTTGAAAACTTCACAACACAAAACTCAACAGAAAATCTCATGAGCTCCGTTAGTGCAAGAAAACAAACCACCACTTTATGGTACTGTAATGAATTCATTCTTTATTTATATTGGTGTTAAACCTACTATATTCAAACTTCTCTATGGTTCATACCCCCCGATACTAGCCATAGATTCATCAAAATAAGCAAACAACACACAAAAAACAGAATCTGTCAAAAACAGAACAGTCTATAGAAATCTGTAACTCTCGAATACTTATGGAACCCAAAACATTCTACCAAATTACTAAGTCCTAGGTAATTTGTTTATTAATCTTATGCAAAAAAATAAACTGAAAAGCAGGTTTCTGTGATTTATGAAAACTAATCTCGTGCGTGCAAAAGTTTCTGTTTTTCAGCAAGATCAAATTAACTATCACCGTAGGTTATCCTAAAGGTTTTACTTGGCACAAACACTAATTAAAACACAAAACCACATCTAACCAGAGGCTAGATGAATTATTAATTACTAAACAGGAACAAAAAGGAAAGAACAAAATAAAATTGGGTTTCTTCCCAACAAGCGCTATCGTTTAACGCCCCTAGCTAGGCATAAAAACAAGAATAGATCTAGGTATTACCATCTTTGGTTGGAAATTCATAAGTAGTTAGGCATAAAAACAGGAATAGATCTAGGTATTACCATCTTTGGTTGGCAATTCATAAGTGGCTCTCATAATAGATTCATAAGGTAATTTAATTTTCTTCCTAGGAAAGTGCTCCATGCCTTTCCTTAATGAAAATTCAAATCTAATATTTCCTTCTTTCATATCAATAATTGCACCAATCTTTCTAAGGAAGGTCTACCAAGAATAATAGGACATGAAGGATTACAATCTAAATCAAGGACAATGGAATCTACAAGCACATAATTCCTATTTGCAACAATAAGAACATCGTTAATCCTTCCCATATGTTTCTTAATGGTGGAATCCGCAAGATGCAAATTTCAAGAACAATCATCAAATTCATAGAAACCTAGCATATCACACAAAGTTTTAGGAATCGTGGAAACACTAGCACCCAAATCACACAAAGCATAGCATTCATGATTTTTAATCTTAATTTTAATATTAGGTTCCCACTCATCATAAAGTTTTCTAGGGATAGAAACTTCTAATTCAAGTTTTTCTTCATAAGATTGTACTATAGGCATCAACGATATGTTTGGTAAAAGCTTTATTTTGACTATAAGCATGAGGAGAATTTAGCATGCATTTCAACAAGGAAACACAATCTATCAAAGAGCAATTATCATAATTAAATTCCTTGAAATCCAAAATAGTGGGTTCATTGCTATGTAAAGTTTTGACCTCTTCAATCCCACTTTTACCAATTTTTGCATCAAGATCTAAAAACTCTGAATCATTGGGACGCCTTTTACATAAAGTTGACTCATCTCTAGTCCCATCTTTATCAAGATTCATATTGGAAAACAAAGATTTAATAGGATACACATCAATCACTTTCAGATCTTCATCCTTATTTTCATGAAAACTAGAAGAACCCGCTTTCACAAAGCAATCCTTTTTAGCACGCATCCTAGTGGTTCTTTCTTTGCACTCATCAATGTAAATTCTCATGGCTTTGAGACACTCATTAATATCATGCTTAGGTGGAATAGATATAAGTTTCAAAGAATCAACTTCAAGATAAATTATATCCACGTTCCTAGCCAACTCATTAATCTTAGGCAATTTTTCTTCAAGCAAAGCATTGAAATTCTTTTGCGAAATCATAAATTCTTTAACACTAGTCTCAAAATCAGAGGGCATATTATTGAAATTTCCATAAGAAGTTTTGTAGGAATTACCATAATTATTAGAGAAATTACTAGGGAACGGCCTAGAATTAAAGTTTCCTCTATACGCGTTGCTACCAAAATTGTTCCTACCAACAAAATTCACATCCATAGATTCATTATTATTCTCAATCAAAGTGGATAAGGGCATATCATTAGGATTGGAAGAAACCCTCTTATTAGCAAACAATTTCATAAGTTCATCCATCTTTGCACTCAAAACATTAATTGCTTCAATTGCATTAACCTTTTTACTAGTAGATCTTTTGGTGTGCCATTGACAATAATTAACCATAATATTATTTAGGAGTTAAGTAGCTTATCCTAAAGTGATTTCCATAAAAGTTCCTCCCGCGGACGAATCTAAAAGATTTCTAGAAGCAAAATTCAATCCGGCATAAATTTTTTGTATAATCATCCATAAATTCAAACCATGTGTAGGGCAATTACGTATCATTAGTTTCATCCTCTCCCAAGCTTGTGCAACATGCTCATGATCAAGTTTCTTAAAATTCATAATATCGTTTCTAAGAGAGATGATCTTAGCGGGAGGAAAATACTTAGAGATAAAAGCATCTTTGCACTTATTCCATGAATCAATACTATTTTTAGGCAAAAATGAGAAACAAGTTTTAGCACGATCTCTAAGCGAAAATGGAAATAACTTCAATTTAACAATATCATTATCCACATCTCTCTTCTTTTGCATATCGCACAAGTCAACAAAATTGTTTAGATGTGTAGCGGCATCTTCACTAAGAAGGCCAGAGAATTGATCTTTCATGACAAGATTCAATAAAGCAACATTAATTTCGCATTCAGCATTGGTAATAGGATCAATCAAAGTGCTAAGAAAATCATAGTTGTTGGTATTGGAAAAATCACACAATTTAGTATTGTCTCAAGCCATAGTGACAAACAATCCAACACACAAGCACACAAGAAGCAAGCAAAAAGAGACGAATGGAAAAAGGGCGAATAAAACGGCAAGGGTGAAGTGGGGGAGAGGAAAACGAGAGGAAAATGGAAAATAATGTAATGCGAGGGCTAAGAGTTTGTGATGGGTACTTGGTATGTCTTCACGTGTGCGTAGATGTTTCCGGCAACGATGCCAGAAATCGGCGAGTTGTCAAGAGATCAAATCTTGACTTGACTTGGCGTAAGCCTCCCCGACAATGGCGCCAGAAATCCTTCTTGCTACCTCTTGAGCATGCATTGGTTTTCCCTTGAAGAGGAAAGGGTGATGCAACAAAGTAGCGTAAGTATTTCCCTTAGTTTTTTACCACCAAGGTATCAATCCAATAGGAGGTTACACGCAAGTCGCCTTGTACCTGCACAAACAAATAAGAACCTTGCAACCAATCCGATAAAGCAGTTGTCACTCCCTTCACGGCCACTTGCAAAAGTGTGATCTGATAGAGATAATAAGATAAATATTTTTGGTATTTTTGTTGTATAGATTGAAAATTAAAGATTGCAAAATAGTAAACGAGATGCAATGTAAATAAAAGAGATATAATACGATGGAAAAGAGACCTGGGGGGGCATAGGTTTCACTAATGGCTTCTCTCAAGATAGCATATCTTACGGTGGGTGAACAAATTACTGTCAAGCAATTGATAGAAAAGTGCATAGTTATGAGAATAGCTAGGCATGATCATGTATATAGGCATCACGTCCGTGACAAGTAGATCGAAACAATTCTGCATCTACTACTATTACTCCACACATCGACCGCTATCCATCATGCATCTAGAGTATTAAGTTCATAAGAACAGAGTAATGCATTAAGCAAGATGACATGACGTAGAGGGATAAACTCAAGCAATATGATATAAACCCCATCTTTTTATCCTAGATGGAAACAATACCAGATGTGCCTTGCTGCCCCTGCTGTCACTGGGAAAGGACATCGCAAGATTGAACCCAAGGCTAAGCACTTCTCCCATTGCAAGAAAGATCAATCTAGTAGACCAAACCAAACTGATAATTCAAAGAGACTTGCAAAGATATCAAATCATACATATAAGAATTTAGAGAAGAATCAAATATTGTTCATAGATAATCTTGATCATAAACCCACAATTCATTGGATCTCGACAAACACACCGCAAAAAGTATTACATCGAATAGATCTCCAAGAAGATCGAGGAGAACTTTGTATTGAGAATTAAAGAGAGAGAAGAAGCCATTTAGCTAATAACTATGGACCCGAAGATCGGTGGTAAACTACTCGCACATCATTGGAGAGGCTATGGTGTTGATGTAGAAGCCCTCTTGATCGATTCCCCCTCCGGTGGAGCGCCGAAAAAGGCCCCAAGATGGGATCTCATGGGTGCAGAAGGTTGCGGCGGTGGAAATAGGGTTTCGTGGTGCTCCTGTATGTTTTCGGGGTACCTCGTGGCCGCCTCGTTGCTTCCTTGAGGTCCACTCCAAGTCTCCTGGATTGCGTTTGTTCCAAAAACGATTCTCCCGAAGGTTTCATTCCGTTTGGACTCCGTTTGATATTCCTTTTCTGCGAAACACTGAAATAGGCAAAAAACAATAATTTGCATTGGGCCTCCGGTTAATAGGTTAGTCCCAAAAATAATTTAAAAGTGCATAATAAAGCCCATTAAACATCCAAAACAGATAATATAATAGCATGGAACAATCAAAAATTATAGATATGTTGGAGACGTATCATTGGGCCCTGGAATTTTGAACGTCAGGAAAATGTTCTTTCTTTGCATATTCATGTCCGGGAGGGGGCAGACTGAGTGGAATGAAAAATATGGTCCAACAACTCTATTGGGTTGCTGTCAGACCAAACACATTGAACCCATATGTGTTGATGGCGACTCAAGGATGCCTTGGATCTTCCGTTTTTTCTCATATAATGCATCGAAGTGCTTCCACGCAGAACCATCTGATGTGTGTACCATCATCAGATTCCCATCTACATCTACTTCAGTACTTTTTCCCATTTTGTGCCATGTCATCTATCTGGTCGCCTCTTAGACCATGAAAAGACGTTGAAGTCTTGGTATGATTGGCATATATTAAAGAACATTAACGGGGATTTTGGTCCGCGTCTTCTTACCCGTACCATTGTCAACCACAACATACATGGAAGCCTTGGTAATAGGACAATAGTTCAAGTCCGCATACTCAAGCCTAAATAAGGCACAACCTTTCTCACAAGCTTGTATCTTCTCATAGGGCATCTTAAGTGCATGGAGGATTTTCTCTGACTGGTACAGTTTTGCAGACATTACATGGCCTTTGGGTAGAAAGTGTCCAAATACTGTCATCATCACATTGTAGCATTCTCTGCCCAAGTTGAATTGTGCCTTGGGCAGAGAAAGCATCCAAATACTTGTGAGATGGCATACAGCTTATAAAGCTCAGTGTACTCATGGGGAGGACGTTTTGAAGACTCCAACATTTGATTGGAGGCCTTTACATATTCCTCCATCTCATCGTCGGAATCCTGAGGATCATCAAAGTCTTGCACCATGTCTTCAATCCCGGTACCATGCTCGTCGGTGCAACGATGAACCACCTCCGCTCTGGCACGTTGGGCAGACTCACCATGAAATGTCCACACCGTATAACCGGGCCTAAAACCACTCTTCTGCACGTGTTTCTCATTTCATGCTCTATCCTCTTGTGCCAATTGTCGCATCGGACATAGGGGCACCAGTTTTTTCTCTCGCCATATGTAAATGCGGCTCTCACAAACCCCTTGGTTTTTGTTAACCATTCATTGGTCATGTCTTTCTGACTAGTGTGACTAGTGTACATCCACGCACGATCACTCATCTTGTCTAGCTACTGGACACATAAGATATACATATAATTCAGCATGTATATATTCATCAGTTAATCTAGTTTGTCAATTTTATTACGTCCATGCAACCTACACTCTAATAGGTAAAGATAGGTCCTAATCCCACCCGAGTATATGTAGATTGGGTTTGTTTTGCCATGCTCTGCTCCAGATCCAACGCAAAATTTTGCCAGCACCTCCTCGTAGTTCTCCTGATACACGTCTCCGTAGTAAACAAAGAGGATTTGTACCCAGAGAACAACAGGGAGGAACTGATGAAATTTATGCATCGGATCCGAAGCACAGCATATGGGAAAATGAACCCAATCTACACATACTCGGGTTGTCCATGGATAACGTTGGACAATTTGAAAGAATGACAGTTATTATGCAAATGCATGCATATTTAAAGCTGTAACCCTTTGAATGGGAGACACATACTGGTCACACATATTTATAGCTAGCAAGTTCCATCGGCACAAAGACCGAAGTAGAGCAAACAATGAAGGGGGGAGGAGGAGATGTCATTTGTGCTCACCCACGAATGCAGGGGCGGAGCTCGTTGAACACCAGACCCTCGTAGCGATGAAACAACTGCACATTTAAATCCAAATTTGAGTAAGATAGCATTATTGTTTTTGCTGTCAACCTAACTAAATGTTTACAAAAGTATGCCACCGAAAGATATGTCATTTAGGGTTCCATCAACGTCAAGGCACCCCTAACCTATATAGATGTCACTTAGGCTTTCGTCGATGCCAAGGCACCCCATAACTGACTCATCATTGGGTGCCCTCACGTATGGCGATGCACGGTCGACGGGTCAGCACTCGGACCGGGGGATTCTTGGCCTGGGTGAGGGCACCGCCACCGGAAGGACCCACTGGCTCCACCATCGACCCCCTGCCCCGATCCTCGACCCCCCTCCCGGCGACCGGTGATCCTCGAACCTCATTCCCGACCCTCGACCCAAGTTTAGGCGATCGGTGATCCTCGACCCTATTCCGTTGGTGCCGACGCGCCCCTCAACCCAGTTCCCGATCCTCGACCCTGTGCCCCAACTCTCGACCCCTCGTCAACCGACGATCCTCGACCCTCTGCCCCGACTCTCGACCCCTCAGCAACCGACAATCCTTGACCATCATTCCTGACCCTCGACCCTGGTTTTAGTGACTGGTGATCCTCGACCCGGTTCTGTCGTCACCGACGCACCCCTTGACCTTGTTCCCGATGCTCAGCCCGGTTCTTCTTGTTCTTGTTCTTGTTCTTATTCTTCTTCTTCTTCTTCTTCTTCTCCTTCTTCTTGTTCTCCTTCTTCTTGTTCTCCTTATTCTTCTTTTCTTCTCCTCCTCTGTAACACCCCATATGTAACACTTCCCAATTTGGCGTATATCCAACTTTGTTCATGATCTAATTCCTTTCAGTTTCTTCATGTGGGTTTCATTATTGTTTATTTTCAAGTTTTCTTATTCATTTGCGTGGCCATCATTTCATTTTTTTCATTTGTCATCACATACTGCATCATACACATTGCTAGGTTATTTTGTGTTGTGCATAGTGGGTTTCATCTTGTGGTTCAAGTGTATTCCCCAAGTCATTGCATCATCATTCCCCCCTTTAACTCCACTTCTTCCATATTCCTTTTTATTGCAAGAAACATTAGTTTTCCTCCAATTAATGTTCAACTCTTACCCAGAAGCCTTCCACCATGTCCTAAACCTCTCTGTCAAATTTCATGCTATTTGGAGTTGTTTTGGTTAGGTTGCCTCAAGTTTGAATTTTATTCAAAATTGTTTTATTTTTCTACCTCTAAGAATGTCCAAGACAATTTTATTAAATAGAGCCTAAACCCAGGGTCATGAGTATATTTTTATATTTCTTAGACACCTCTCCTTTATTTCTAGGCTTTTGTGTCTTTATTTTCTGCGTGAAGAAGGAAAGGAAGAAAAATCAATGCAGCTCAGCTGCAGCAGCAGCCTACCTGGTTCTCGGTCTCCGGGCCGGCCTAGCTAACTCCGCGCCCGCAACCCATCTCAGCCCAGGGCGTGCGTCCCTCTCTCCCTTTCTCACCCGTAAACCCACTCGCCCCTGCTAGTTCGCGCCCACCTGGCCTGGCAGAACCCACCTGCCAGGGACAGTGCCCGCACCCTCACCCACCTTTCTTCTTCCATCGGTACCCCCCTCACGAGAACGCACATGGCGTGGCCGATAGCGTCGCTGCTCCGTCGCGTCACCCTGTCCCCCTGAGGGAGTCCTGGACTAGGGGGTGTCCGGATAGCCGAACTATCATCATCAGCCGGACTCCAAGACTATGAAGATACAAGATTGAAGACTTCTTCCCGTGTTCGGATGTGACTTTCCTTGGCGTGGAAGGCAAGCTTGGCGATATGGATATGTAGATCTCCTACCATTGTAACCGACTCTGTGTAACCCTAGCCCTCTCCGGTGTCTATATAAACCGGAGGGTTTTAGTCCATAGGATCGAACAACAATCATACCATAGGCTAGCTTCTAGGGTTTAGCCTCCTTGATCTCGTGGTAGATCCACTCTTGTACTACCCATATAATCAATATCAATCAAGCAGGAGTAGGGTTTTACCTCCATCGAGAGGGCCCGAACCTGGGTAAAAACATCATGTCCCTTGTCTCCTGTTACTATCTGCCTAGACGCACAGTTCGGGACCCCCTACCCGAGATCCGCCGGTTTTGACACCGACATTGGTGCTTTCATTGAGAGTTCCTCTGTGTCGTCACCGATAGGCTCGATGGCTCCTTCAATCATCAACAACAACGACGCAGTCCAGGGTGAGACTTTTCTCCCCGGACAGGTCTTCGTATTCGGTGGCTTTGCACTGCGGGCCAATTCACTTGGCCATCTAGAGCAGATCGAAAGCTACGCCCCTGGCCATCAGGTCAGATTTGGAAGTCTGAACTTCATAGTTGACATCCGCGGAGACTTGATCTTCGATGGATTCGAGCCATAGCCGAGCGCGCCGCACTGTCACGATGTGCATGATTTAGCTCTGCTGACGGACAGTGCCTGGAGGCCACAGACGAGTCCGCTCCGACCCTCAATTCGGAGCCGGCTGCGCAGATCGAGGACGGGTGGCTAGACACCGCCTCAGGGCTGCAACCTCTATGGCGATGGAGCCGAATACTGACCTTGTCCCTTGTGAAGCTCGTGACTCCGAGGCGCCGGACTCCTCGCCGGACTCTGAACCTCCCGCGCCCCCTCCAATCAAATCCGATTGGGCGCCGATCATGGAGTTCACCGCTGCGGACATCTTTCAACACTCACCTTTTGGCGACGTCTTGAATTCGCTAAAATATCTCTCGTTATCAGGAGAGCCCTGGCCGGACTGCGGTCAGGACGGTTGGGATGCGGACGACGAAGAAATTCAAAGCCCACCCACCACCCACTTAGTATCCACTGTCGACGATCTAACAGACATGCTAGACTTCGACTCCGAAGACATCGACGGTATGGACGACGATGCTAGAGACGACCAAGAACCAGCGCCCATTGGGCACTGGAAAGCCACCTCGTCATACGACATATACATGGTGGACATCCCAAAGGATGGGAATGGCGATGGAACAGCGGAGGAAGACCCCTCCAGGAAACAGCCTAAGCGCCGGCGTCAGCGGCGCCGCTCTAAATCCCGCCACAGCAAGAATGGAGATTCCGGCACCGGAGATAATAACACCCCAGACCGTGCCGAAGACAACCCCCTCCCGCAAGATTCAGCACAGGAGGACGGAGAAGCCAGCCCTCATGAGAGAGCGGCAGACGAAGAGGTAGAGGATGATAATTACATGCCTCCCTCCGGAGACGAGGCAAGCCTCAACGACGACGAATTCGTCATGCCTGAGGATCCCATCGAACAAGAGCGTTTTAAACGCAGGCTTATGGCCACGGCAAACAGCCTCAAGAAAAAGCAGCAACAACTTTGATCTGATCAAGATCTGCTAGCCGACAGATGGACTGAAGTCCTTGCGGCCGAAGAGCATGAACTCGCACGCCCCTCCAAAAGCTACCCCAAACGCAAGCTTCTCCCCCGATTAGAGGAGGAGGCATATAAACCTACATCACCAGCGCACAATACGGCTGACCGACCACCTCGTGGCCGCGACAGAGAGGCCTCTAGGCCCTCCACTAGAACCGTACCCCAGCATCGCTCGAAAAGCACAAAGCCACAGGGGAACGCTCCGGACTTGCGAGATATATTGGAGGATAAGGCAAGACAATCAAGATCGATCTACGGATAGCGTGGGCGCCCCATGATACGCGACGACATCCGTCGCGCCGGACACAGCAAGTCCCGCCGGGCCGAACACGGTAGACAAAGCTCGTTTGAGCTACGTCATGATATAGCCCAATAAAGAGGCGCCGCACACCCACTATGCTTCACAGATGAAGTAATGGATCATCAAATCCCCGAAGGGTTTAAACCCGTGAATATTGAATCCTACGCGGGGGAGGATAGCTGGCTAGCCCGCAGCAACAACCTCAGCAAAAACTCTGGCAGTCCGGATACCAAGGACCGCAACGGCAGGTCGCTCGCAACAAGCACAAACGCCGCATTAACGGCGACAATACTGAGTATACAGCAATTAGTGCCGGATTCAGAGGCTCCAAACCCGGTCAGTGAAAAAAGCCATTCAAAAGAACTACTCCGGGTCCGTCCAATTTGGACCGAATACTCGACCGCTCGTGCCAGATACACGGCACCCCCGAAAAGCCAGCTAATCACACCAACAGGGACTGTTGGGTATTCAAGCAGGCAGGCAAGCTAATTGCCAAAAAATGACAAGGGGCTGCATAGCGATGACGAGGAAGAGACCCGACAGCCGAACAATAGAGGACAGAAGGGTTTCCCCCCACAAGTGCGGACGGTGAACATGATATATGCAACCCACATACCCATGAGGGAGCAGAAGCGTGCACTCCGGGACGTATACGCGATGGAGCCAGTCGCCCCGAAGTTCAACCCATGGTCCTCCTGCCCAATCACTTTTGATCGAAGGGACCACCCCACCAGCATCCGCCACGGAGGATTCGCCGCATTGGTTTTAGACCCACTCGTCGATAGATTTCACCTCACGAGAGTCCTGATGGACGGCGGCATCAACCTGAACCTGCTTTATCAGGATACAGTGCGCAAGATGGGCATAGACCCCTCAAGGATTAAACCCACAAAGACGACCTTCAAAGGCGTCATACCAGGTGTAGAGGCCAATTGTACAAGCTCAGTTACACTGGAAGTGGTCTTCGGATCCCCGGATAACTTCCGAAGCGAGGAGTTAATCTTCGACATAGTTCCGTTCCGCAGCGGCTAGCATGCTCTGCTCGGACGGACCGCGTTTGCAAAGTTCAATGAGGTGCCGCACTACGCATACCTCAAGCTCAAGATGCCAGGCCCTCGAGGAGTCATCACGGTCAACGGAAACACTGAACGCTCTCTCCGAATGGAGGAACATACAGTGGCTCTCGTGGCAGAAGTACAGTGCAGCCTCTTAAGGCAATTCTCGAGTCCGGCCGTTAAGCGACCGGACACGGCTAAACGCGCCCGGAGTAACCTACAACAAGACCACCTGGCACGTTCCGAGCACGCGTAGCAATGCGGCCCCAACCCCGGCCCTTGCAAAATTGCAAGACTGGTCCTTCGCGTACATCATTACGCTCTGGAGATAGCATGTGCATAGGGGGAGGGGCACGACCCCGACAGGCCCAGAATGCAGCTTAACCACACCAAGGGCTCCCAAGTGTGTCATCCTTTTTTCCTTTTATTTTTTTTCTTACCCACAGGACACCGTTCACCAGAGGCCCTGTCCGGCAGTAGACCTGCCGAACTCACGATGCAACAGCCAGGGAAGGAGAAAGGCTACGACGAGTATCCAGGTGGTCTCCATTATGAGTATTAAATCTGTTTTATACACCATTCCGCAGCCTACCCCTGGAGGGGGACATGTTTAATAGTCCCATCCCTTGCTTACCGCACTATTTGTATCGTTCTGCATTCATGGCAGTATTTCTTGAATAAACAATGCATCGCTTTTTTGCTTATAATTGCATTCCTTTCTTATACATATGTTCTTTTATGACATGTTGCATCCGTACACTTTGGTACGACTAAATACACCAAGGGCTTAAGTTCCCCATATTATGGTGTGATAAGTCCGAACACTTTCACAAGTGCGGCACCCCGAACTTATAGCATGATATGCATCGGCTCCGAATCATGTCTTGGGTCAATAGTTGGGTTTGCCCGGCTCCCATGTTTTAATACCTTACGTTCCGTTGTATCGGCTAAGGTAGCGCTGAGAGAACCACTATGATTGCGCCCCAGTTGAGCTGGGCGAGCGCCTCAGTGGAGAAAGCTAAAACTGACCGTCATGATGAGGCGAGAGCCGGTCGCTGTTCGAGAGGTATTTTCGAGTCCCTAAAGACTTATGCCGCTTAGAGCGAGGAACCGGCTTCGTCCGGCCCAGACGTGGATAGCGCCCCAAACTTGGTCTTCCGAACACTAGGGGCTTCGCCGAAATTTAAAATTATAGAATTCTATGGCTAAGTGAGAGTGTTCAAGCACTATAAGTCCGGTTGCCTTGTTCGTTGTGTTGAGCGCCTCCCTAGATGGACCCAAAAATGGGAACAAGAGCGCTCAAGTTTATCCCGAACACCCCAGCACTCGTGGCATGGGGGCTGAAGCCGATGACTTTCCGTCTCTCAGATTTGATAAACGGCCGCATAGAAGGTAATATTTTAAATTAACAAGCGTTGCTTAGCGCATACGAACAAAGTTTTCAGCGCACAGGATAACAAAATGCGAGTCTTCTCAAATATTACATCCTTGGAGCACTCACCCGCAATAATGCGGGCACCCTTCAGGACACCCTTATAATACATCTCGGGCGTGTGATACTCCTTGCCCGGCGGTGGCGCGTCCGTCACAAGCTTCTCAGTGTCCATCTTGCCCCAGTGCACCTTAGCACGGGAAAGGGCCCGACGGGCACCTTCAATGCAGGCGGAGTGCTTGATGACTTCAACCCATGGACAAGCATCCACCAGCCGCCGCACCAGGCCGAAGTAGCTCCCAGGCATGGCCTCCTTGGGCCACAGCCGAACTATGAGGCCCTTCATGGCCTGTTCGGCCACCTTGTGAAGCTCGACCAGCTGCTTCAGCTGGTCGCTAAGGGGCACCGGATGTCCGGCCTCAGCATACTGAGACCATAAGACATTCTCCGTCGAGCTCCCCTCCTCGGCCCTGTAGAAAGCGGCAGCATCGGACACGCTGCGGGGCAGATCTGCGAACGCTCCTGGAGAGCTCCGAATTCGGGTATGTAATAGGTAATTCACATTCACATGCTTGCTTTGCATGAAAAATGCCTTACCCGCCGCTATTTTCTTCAACGCCTCGATTTCCTGGAGGGCCTTTTGGGCTTCGGCCTTAGCGGCTTTCGCTCTCTCAAGAGCCGATGCAAGCTTGGACTCTCGAGTCTTCGAGTCGCGCTCCAAACTCTCATGTTTTTCCACGAGAGCCTGGAGCTCTTGCTGTACCTCCACCACCCGCGCCTCCTACTTCTCTCGCCCAGCATGCTCCGCGGCCGCATTACATTCGGCTGCGGACACCGCCTCCTTCAGGGTCGCCACCTCGTTCGTGGCCCCTGGAGTACCCACGTTATCCTTGTCATTCCTCTTGCAACCAAATCCTTTTCTGTAAGGTACAACTTTAACAAGGTGTTACTCACCTTCCTTGTCCTCGAGCTGCTTCTTGGCACGGCCGAGCTCACTCTCGGACCGCTCGAGGCTTTGCTTCAAAGCAATGACCTCCGTAGTCAGTGCGGCAGAGGTCAGCAGCGCAGCCTGCAATCCCATATTGACATATTTTTTAAGACTCCTGCGTATATCTTTTTAGATCCTCAGTCCGGCTTTTCTTTCCGAACACTGAACCGAGCATCAGGGGCTACTGTCTATGCGGTACTATTTTACATATATTAAAATTCTTACCTCAAAGCCTGTTAGAAGGCTGCTGCAGGCCTCGGTCAGCCCGCTTTTGGCGAGCTGAACCTTCTGAATCACCGCACTCATGACAGTGCGGTGTTCCTCTTTGATGGAAGCTCCGTTGAGCGCCTCCAGCAAGTTATCCGGCGCCTCCGGTTGGACAGAGGCCGCTGGCGTCATAGTCTTGCCCTTCTTATGAAGGGGCCGCCCGCCGGACTCCGGAACCACTGCAGGTTCCGGTGCGGAGTCTGGTACAAAGTCCGGGAGGTTGACCTGTGGCACCTCCGGGGCCTCCTCCTCCGGGTGGGTCCCTCTCTGGGATCCCACCTCGGCGTCGTCGGTGTCACGGGGGGTGGAGGCAGTCAGAAGTGAAGTACTATCCACATCCGACGTACCCAAGGACCCGCTCGACGAAGCGGGAAGATAGTCCTTGGGCGGACTGCAGGGTTGTATGCGGCATTAGAAAGACACCATGTGGCAAAAAGAAAAATCATGAAGTTATTCGGGAGTCCGGATACTTACGATCTCGCCAGGGGCTTGGCCCGTGAGGGCCACTGCTCGTCGCCGTCGCCGATGTTGGCAGAACAGTCCGGGGGAAGAGTCCTTCCCTTCTTGGACCCTTCGGCCTCCCTCGTCGGGGAGGCCTTCCTCTTCTTCTCTCCCCCCGCTGGGGGAGAGGCCTCTTTCTTCTCCTCCTCGTCCTCATGGGAGGAGTCCGCCTTGGAGTCATCGGACGATGAGTCCGATACCACCTGACGCCGGGAACTCCTTCGGGTTCCCTTGGCCTTCTTCTCCGGAACTACATAAAGTGCCGGGACCAGCAGCCCTGTCAAACGGGCATCCGCTGGGTCTTCTAGAAGGGGAGCCGGACAGTTAACCTGTCCGGACGTCACCTGCCAGGCCTGTTAAAGGTATTGGGAGTTTAGATCCCGCATAAAGTCAAAACATGAAAAGCAAGTGTCCCATAAAGGATAACATGGCTTACCTCGCCAGCCGGATGCTGCGAGCTGAATCCGCGATCTTCGGTAGCGGATGCGGGAGCTTCGGCGCCCTTAAACAACACCCTCCAGGCATCTTCGTACGTAGTGTCGAAGAGCCCGCTCAAGGTCCGGTGCTGTGCCGGATCAAACTCCCACAAATTGAAGTCCCGTTGTTGGCAGGGGAGAATCCGGCGGACGAGCATGACCTGGATCACGTTGACAAGCTTGAGCTTCTTGTTCACCAGGGTTTGGCGACAGGACTGGAGTCCGGTCAGCTGTTCCGAACTACCCCACAGCAGGCCCTTCTCTTTCTAGGAGGTGATCCGCATGGGGATGCCAGATCTGAATTTGGGGGCCGCTGCCCATTTAGGGTCACGCGGCTCGGTGATGTAGAACCACCCCGATTGCCACCCTTTGATGGTTTCCATGAAGGCTCCCTCGAGCCAAGTAACATTGGGCATTTTGCCCACCATGGCACCTCCGCACTCCGCTTGGCTGCCCTTCACAACCTTCGGCTTGACATTGAAGGTCTTTAGCCACAAGCCGAAGTGGGGCAGGATGCAGAGGAAGGCCTCGCACACGACAATGAACGCCGAGATATTGAGGATGAAATTCGGGGCCAGATCGTGGAAATCCAGGCTGTAGTAGAACATGAGCCCCCGGACAAAGGGGTGGAGTGGGAAGCCCAGTCCGCGGAGGAAATGGGGAAGGAATACCACCCTCTCATGGGGCCCGGGGGTGGGGATGAGCTGCCCCTCGTCGGGGAGCTGGTGTGTGATGTCGTTGGACAGATATCCGGCGCTGCGCATCTTCTTGATGTGCCCCTCAGTACCGGAGGAGGCCATCCACTTGCCTCCCGCTCCGGACATGGCTGGAGAAGGTCGAGGTGAGATGTGCGGACTTGGGCGCTGGAGCTCGGGTGCGCGGAGATGGATAAGCAAAGGAGGAAGAAGGCGTAGGTAAAAAAGGTGGATCCTTATCCCCTTATATATGGACGGACGAAACTACGCGTCCCCACCGGCCTGGTAAAACTCTCTTATCTCCCAACCGCCGCAATCAATGGCGCGGTTGGGTTACCCACGTCCGTATTGATGGGAATCCCGGAATAAGGGGAACACGATCTCTGCTTCGACAAGACGTGCCAAGGAAACCGCTTCGCTAAACGTGCTGAGGTGGTATAATAAAAATGATTCGAGTAAAGGCTTGGTTGTGGTGTGACGTCACGCCACAAAATACGTCAGCAGATTGAACTTGTGTAAATATTATTCTCTCTACGATGGCATGTGGAATTTGTTTTGCAGAGCCAGACACTATCCTGGTGTTCACAATCTTCTATAAAATTATTCGGAGGAGGAACCCGCCTTGCAATGCCGAAGACAATATGCGCGCTGGACTCGTCGTCATTGAAGCCTGGTTCAGGGACTACTGAGGGAGTCCTGGACTAGGGTGTGTCCAGATAGCCGAACTATCATCATTGGCCCGACTCCAAGACTATGAAGATACAAGATTGAAGACTTCGTCCCATGTCCGGATGGGACTTTCCTTGGCGTGGAAGGCAAGCTTGGCGATACAGATATGTAGATCTCCTACCATTGTAACCGACTCTGTGTAACCCTAGCCCTCTCCGGTGTCTATATAAACCGAAGGGTTTTAGTCCATAGGACAGAACAACAATCATACCATAGGCTAGCTTCTAGGGTTTAGCCTCCTTGATCTCGTGGTAGATCCACTCTTGTACTACCCATATCATCAATATCAATCAAGCAGGAGTAGGGTTTTACCTCCATCGAGAGGGCCCGAACCTGGGTAAAAACATTGTGTCCCTTGTCTCCTGTTACCATCCGCCTAGACGCACAGTTCGGGACCCCCTACCCGAGATCCACCGGTTTTGACACTGACACCCCCATTTAAACCCTCTCGTTGCCCACCTAAATCTCTAGGGTTCCCTCTCCCTCTCCTCGCCACCGCCAGCCGCATATTTCACTTGATCTGCCGTCCCGAACGCATCCGAGAGCACGATGTCGCCGGTGTGCCTCATCAACCCCCACCCCCTCGCCATGCCTGTCCATCTTCTTACCCATCAACTACATCCCCGATGTTGACTAGGTGGAGTTGGAGCCCTCTGCAGCATCGACCTCTTCTTCTTCTTCATCTCCGGCCTCCGCAAGTGTTCGAACCCCATCACCGCCGTCTTCGTCCACCTTGTGAGTAGCCAAGCACACCGCCGTGCTTGTGGTGAGCCACCACGTCTCTCGACCCCCTTTACGTTGCCTTAGGCTCCCTGCCACTGTACCTACGCGCGTCCGACCTCGCCGTCGTCGGACCTTGCTCCGGTGAGTGCTCCGAGCCCCTTCCGCCGAGCTGTTTGTGTCCAGTAGGTTCCTCGCGTCGCGCGCGTCCGAGCCGTGCGCTCTGCTGCCCACTTAGACCTATACTTCCTGCTCGTGCCCGTCGTCGTCACCGGCATCGCCTCCGTTGACGTCCGATGCCCCAACTCCCCCACGCATGTGCGTAATCCCTTTGCGGGTCTGTCTGAGCCCACCACTGCGTCGTATGGTCGCCACAACATCTCTGGCGAGCCCGTCCAACGCGTTGTGCTCGTTGCCGGCAGCATCAGGCAGGGGCTGGTTCAAAATATGCAAGCCCCCTTACCTGTCGAGCTCCTCTTTCTAACCCGACTGCTAGTTTTATTTGCATGCCATGATATGCTTTGTAGTGAGGTAAACAAGCTTGCAAACATGCCTACTTCAGTTTGTTTTTGCCATGCTAGTATTTTTACCAAGTCTGAAACAGTGTATATCATGAGCCCCTTATGCATTGAAGCAATCATCAATTGCATAAGTTTCTGGACAAAGTTCAGTGAGGGAGTTTTGTTTAGTGCATATAGTACTAGGATGACATGCTCTGTTTACCTTAATATGTTCCTGTAGCATATAGTATGCCAGCCCTAAACATTGCTAACTGAATCTGTTTAGCATGTTCAGTAATTTTCACAGTTTCTGGAAAACTTTTATCTTTTGCATTTCTGCCATCTTGTTTTAATCATGTTCTAGTGAGGTTTAGCAGTAGCTTAGCAATAATGTTTTGTGGTGGTTGATATGTACTTCAATGCCATGCCATTTATTTTAATGTTTGAGTGTTGTAGCATATTTAAACTTTGCATCGAAGTTGTCATGTTGTTGTTTTCAACAGTTTGCATTGCATTTTGTTTTCCTTGTCATTTGCAAACCGTGCATCCATTTCCGGTGGACTTCATATCATTTTCAACCAAAATCTTCCAATCTATCTAGTGGCATGCTTGCTTGCTAAGAGCTTTCCTAGATCCTTCATGTCATCACCTTGGTCCTTCCAGCATCATATCCCTCGTACCGGTAGTCCCTTAGCTCTGTTTATCGTGTTCTTCATATGCATTCATGTTCATCGTATATGTAGCATGTGTTGTTTTCCATGTCATGTGCGTTCATGTGAATGCTTGTTTTCATTTGGGTAGCACCAGGAGACGAGTTTGACTCCAAGGTCGAGACACCCGTTAAGAACGTTTACGAGGAGCAAGTTTTCGATCCCACTAAGGACGTATTAGGAAAGATGACCATTCCTTGATATCATTACTATCTTTGCTATGCTAGTTGTCTTGATTCTATCGCTATGTCGCGCTGCCTATCTACTTGTTTGTCAGCGTCCTACATTGCCATGAAATGTCGCTAACCAACCTTCCTAGGAAACCGTTGTTTGGCTATGTTACCGCATTGCTCGGCCCCTCTTATAATGTTGCTAGTTGCAGGAGCAGTTGCAGGTTGTTCCATGTTGGAACATGGATATCTTGGAATATCACAATATCTCTTATATTTAATTAATGAACATATATACTTGGTAAAGGGTGAAAGTCTCGGCCTTTTGCCTGGTGTTTTGTTCCACTCTTGCCGCCCTAGTTTCCGTCATACCGGTGTTATGTTCCTTGATTTTGTGTTCCTAACACGGTCGGGGTTTATGGCCCCCCCTTGAAATTTCTCTTTGAATAAAACTCTTCCAGCAAGGCCCAAGATTGGTTTTAACTTTTGCCAACATAATAATATTGAATTAATGAATTAAGTTGCATAGGGGCTGATCACCTCGAGGATTCTTTATTCAACATAATATAGGTGGGCCAGTTCTGATTGTGCTAGTCCAAACTGGGTGATGTTTGGCGACCCCTGGGCAACCAGGGTCTCAGGGAACCTGATGTCTTGCCCATCCCGTGTGCCCTGAGAACGAGATACCTGCAACACCTATTAGGATTTGTTGGCACATCGGGTGGTCTTGGTGGACTTGTTTTAACATTGTCGAAATGTCTTGTGAACCAGGATTCCAAGCTAGACCGAGTTGTTCTAGGATGGAGGATTTTCCTCCGCTGATCATGAGAGTTTGTGATGGACTAAGTTGGGACACCCCTGCAGGATTTAATATTTCAAAAACCTTGCCCATGGTTATGTGGTAGGTGGGAAATTTATGATATACGGTTGTACTAAACTTTACACTAAACTCGTTAAAAGTACACCAGCCGCGTGTGTATTTTGACAAAGTTTGGGAAGAGAACACGTTGGGGTTATGATTGCAACGTAAGTAGTATAGGATCACTTAGTGAACATTACTAGTATCGACTATGTGCATAGCTTCTCATCTCACTCTGGAAACATAAGCTAGCCACCTCATATATGCTTAGTGCTTTACTTCAACTCCACCAAATAACACTCCTCACCTAAAACCTTGTTAGTTTTGATACCTGGGAATTTGATTGTTGTGTCCTTGTGGCTCACAGTTTACTACAACAATAGTCGCAGGTACCTCCAAGTTCGATGCTAATGTTGGACATGAACTTTACTGGGAGTTTGATGAAGAACGTGGCTGGATGTACGTCACTCATCCGGAAGATCAATAGTGGTGCCTAGTAGGGTTAATCGGGACTTAGCCAAGTGTGGTTGTCTTTTATTCGTTTGTCTTCGTCCGTAGTTGGACCCTGTGTTTGTCTCGAATGATTGTATGAATATTGATGACATTGTGTGATTCGTGGCGAGTGTAATCCTACTATTCCCTATATATATTATTAGTACATGGGTTGTGTAAAGATTAACCACTCTTTCGACCACTCCTGCATGCGTCTATGCCCCTAAGCTATGCGGGGACATGTGAGGGATATAACCGCATGTAGGGCATTACAAGTTGGTACCAGAGCCATCCCGACTTAGGAGCCCCTACTTGATTAAACCACTGACGTTGTTGAGTCTAGAAGAAAAACTATTTTGAGTCTTAGCTATATATATCGGAGAGTAGGAATTATTTTTACTCCTTTTCCCTTCGTCGCTCTGGTGAACACTCTTGACATAGATGTTTTGACTTCACTCTCCTCTTTTTAACTTAAATTTTTTTAAGGATCACGCGGGTTTCTTGGGATCGTTCTGATATATCTTCCACCAGATAACCCATATAGTAATGGACTACAAGATGTAATCAACACTACTAGTCACTCACAAGTACCAATATGAGGCTCCAGTACAAAGATTGGACACAAGAAATGAACTAGGGTTTGAGAGGAGATGGTGTTATTGAAGATGTTGATGGAGATGCCCTCCCAAAGATGAAAGGGTTGTTGGTGATGACAATGGCTTTGATTTCCCCCTCCAGGAGGGAAGTTCCCCCGATAAAATCGCTCCGCCGGAGGGGAAAAGTGCTCCTGCCCAAGTTCCGCCTCGAGACGGTGATACGCCCATTTTGCATCATGCATTTATATCAATATTTATTGCATTATGGGCTGTTATTACACATTATATCTCAATACTTATGGCTATTCTATCTTATTTTACAAGGTTTACCATGAAGAGGGGGAATGCCGGCAGCTGGAATTCTGGCTGGAAAAGGAGCAAACATTGGAAACCTATTCTGCACTGCTCCAAAAATCCTGAAACTCCACGAAACATGTTTTTGGAATTAATAAGAATTATTGGGCGAAAGAAATACATCAGGGGGCCCACACCCTATCCAGGAGGGTGGGAGCGCACCCCCTACTGGGCGCACCCCCTGTCTCCTGGGCCCCCTGGTGGGCCCCGGTGTCCATCTTCTGCTACATGAGAGCTCTTACCCTGGAAAAAATCATGGGCAAGCTTACGGGAGGAAACTCCTCCGCCACGAGGTGGAACCTTGGCGGAACCAATCTAGGGCTCCGGCAGAGCTGTTCTGCCGGGGCACTTCCCTCCGGGAGGGGGAAATCATCACCAACATCATCACCAACGATCCTCTCATCGGGAGGGGGTCAATCTCCATCAACATCTTCACCAGCACCATCATTAAAACCACAAATTGGTACCTGTCGGTTGCTAGTAGTGTTGATTACTCCTTGTAGTTGATGCTAATTGGTTTACTTGGGGGAAGATCATATGTTCAGATCCTTAATGCATATTATTTCTCCTCTGATTATGAACATGTATATGCTTTGTGAGTAGTTACGTTTGTTCCTGAGGACATGGGTGAAGTCTTGCTATTAGTAGTCATGTGAATTTGGTATTCGTTCGATATTTTGATGAGATGTATGTTGTCTGTTCCTCTAGTGGTGTTATGTGAACGTGGACCACATGACACTTCACCATTATTTGGGCCTAGAGGAAGGCATGGGGAAGTAATAAGTAGAAGATGGGTTGCTAGAGTGACATAAGCTTAAACCCTAGTTTATGCATTGCTTCGTTAGGGGCTGATTTGGATCCATATGTTTAATGCTGTGGTTAGGTTTACCCTAATACTTCTTTTGTAGTTGCGGACGCTTGCAATAGGGGTAAATCATAAGTGGGATGCTTGTCCAAGTAAGGGCAGTACCCAAGCACTGGTCCACCCACATATCAAATTATCAAAGTACCGAACGCGGATCATATGAACGTGATGGAAACTAGATTCACGATAATTCTCATGTGTCCTCGGGAGCTCCTTTCTCATTATTAGAAATTGTCCAGGCTTATCCTTTGCTACATAAAGAATTGGGCCACCTTGCTGCACTTTATTTACTTTATATACTTGTTACTATTTATCTTATCACAAAATTATCTATCACCTACAATTTCAGTGCTTGCAGAGAAAACCTTACTGAAAACCGCTTATCATTTCCTTCTGCTCCTCATTGGGTTCAACACTCTTAATTATCGAAAGGACTACGATAGATCCCCTACACTTGTGGGTCATCAAGACTCTTTTCTGGCGCCGTTTCCGGGGAGTGTAGCGCTTTTGGTGACTGGAACTTTGTAAGGAAACATTTATATAGTGTGCTGAAATTTTCTGTCACTTGTCACTATGGAAACTAATCCTTTGAGGGGCTTGTTCCGGGTATCTTCACCCCGACCAAAAGAGCAAAGAGTTGCTCCTCAACCTACTGAACTTTATGAAAACATTTACTTTGAGATTCCTTCGGGTATGATAGAGAAACTGCTAGCTAATCCATTTGCAGGAGATGGAACATTGCATCCCGATTTACACCTTATCTTTGTGGATGAAGTTTGTAGATTACTTAAGCTTGCAGGAATTCCCGATGATGTTGTCAAAAGGAAGGTCTCCCTTTATATTTTAAGGGAGATGCATTGACATGGTATAGGCTATGTGATGATACGAGATCTTGGAATTATAAGCGATTGAAGTTGGAATTTCACCACAAGTTCTATCCTATGCATGTTGTTCATCGTGATCGTAATTACATATATAATTTTTGGCCTCGCGAAGGAGAAAGCATAGCTCAAGCTTGGGGGAGTCTTAAGTCAATGTTATATTCATGCCCCAATCATGAACTCTCCCGGGAAATGATTATTCAAAACTTTTATGCTCGGCTTTCTCTTAATGATCGCAACCTGCTCGATACTTCCTGTGCTGTTTCTTATATGCTGAAGACTATTGATTTCATATGGGACTTATTGGAAATAATTAAATGCAACTCTGAAGATTGGGGTTCCGACGATGGTAAGGAGTCAGGTATGACACCTAAGTTCGATTGTGTTAAATCTTTTATGGATACCGATGCTTTTCGTGGATTTAGCACTAAGTATGGACTTGACTCTGAGATAGTAGCTTCTTTCTGTGAATCTTTTGCTACTCACATTGATCTCCCTAAAGAGAAGTGGTTTAAATATAATCCTCCTGTTGAAGTGAAAGTAGTTGCACCCATTACAGTTAAAGAAAAGACTATCACCTATAGTGATCCTATTGTTCCTACTACTTATGTTGAGAAACCTCCTTTTCCTTTTAAGATAAGGGATCATGCTAAAACTTCGACTGTTGTTCGTAAGAGTAATACTAGGACTTATACACCTCCTGAGCAAATCAATGTTGAACCTAGTATTGCTATGGTTAAAGATCTCTTGGATGATGATTTAGATGGGCATGTTATTTATTTCTGTGATGAAACTGCTAATATTGCTAGACCAGACACTAAGATACATAGACCTGTCGTAGGCATGCCTGTTATTTCTGTTAAAATAGGAGATCATTGTTATCATGGTTTATGTGATATAGGTGCCAGTGCTAGTGCGATACCCTATGATCTGTATAAAGAAATTATGCATGACGTTGCACCCATTGAATTAGAAGACATTGATGTTACTATTAAGCTTGCTAATAGGGATACCATTAAACCTATCGGGATTGTTACAGATGTTGAATTCTTGTGGGGGAAGGTTAAATAGCCTGCTTATTTTCTTGTTCTTGGTTCCCCACAAGATGATTTTTGTCCCATTATTTTTTGTAGACCCTTCTTGAATACAGCTAGTGCTAAGATTGATTGTGAAAAAGATACTATCACCGTTGGCTTAGATGGTATGTCTCATGAGTTTAATTTTGCTAAGTTTCATAGACAACCTCGTGATAGGGAACCACCTATTAAGGGTGAGATTATTGGTCTTGCTTCCATTGTTGTGCCTCCTACTGATCCATTAGAGCAATATTTGCTAGACCATGAAAACGATATGTTTATGAAGGAAAGAAGGGAAATAGATGAAGTGTTCCTTAAACAGGAACCTATGCTGAAACATAACCTTCCCGTTGAAATTCTTTGGGATCCTCCTCCACCCAAGGGTGATCCCGTGTTTGAACTCAAGCCATTACCTGATAATCTTAAGTATGCTTATCTTGATGAAAAGAAAATATTTCCTGTTATTATTAGTGCTAACCTTTCAGAGCAAGACGAAGAAAGATTATTGAAAACTCTGAAGAAGCACCAAGCAGCTATTGGGTATACTCTGGATGATCTTAAGGGCATTAGTCCCACATTATGCCAACACAAAATTACAGTGGAGAAAGATGCCAAACCAGTTAGAAATCCTCAACGACGACTAAATCCCAGGATGAAAGAAGTGGTAAGAAAGGAGATACTAAAGCTCCTTGAGGCAGGTATAATTTATCCCGTTGCTGATAGTGAATGGGTAAGCCCTGTCCATTATGTTCCTAAAAAGGGACGTATTACCGTTGTTCCTAATGATAAATATGAATTAATCTCGCAAAGCATTATTACAGGTTATAGGATGGTAATTGATTTCTGTAAGTTAAATAAGGCTACTAAGAAAGATCATTACCCTTTACCTTTTATTGATCAAATGTTAGAAAGACTATCCAAACACACACATTTCTGCTTTCTAGATGGTTATTCTGGCTTCTCTCAGATACCTGTGTCAGCAAAGGATCAATCTAAAACTACTCTTACTTGCCCTTTTGGTACTTTGGCTTATAGACGTATGCCTTTTGGTTTATGTAATGCACCTGCTACCTTTCAAAGATGCATGATGGCTATATTCTCTAATTTTTGTGAAAAGATTTTTGAGGTATTCATGGATGACTTCTGATACGGGGCTAACCCGGTGTAGGCCGATCTTTCACGATTGGAGTGGGATCCCTTGAAGAACACGAAGAACACGGGGAAGAACGGGGAGAAATCACAATGGCAAACACTCAAGAACAAGTCCAATCACACATCCACTAGACAGTCAAACACACAAGATCACAAGGTACATGAACAAGAAAGGGAAAGATACAAGGTAAGGTTCATCTCCAAGAGGCGGTCTTGATGATATCCTAGATGGATCTTCCCATGAGGGGGTCTTGATGATATCCCGTAGGATCTTCTCCTAGATGGAGGTCTTGGCATCCAATGGAGTAGTGGTCTCTCTCTCTCAAGAGTAGAGATAGGTAGGAGCAAAGCTCACACACAAATGAGCTATCACTTTTCTAACCCTAACTAGGAGGAGGGGGAGGAGTATATATAGTCTTAGCCACAAAGGGGTAAGTGGGGAAGGGATACATGGGCCTTTGACCCGACTCTGCGCGCAGGCAGGCGCCGGATGTCCGGGCGTTCGCGGGAGGCCGGATGTCCGGGGCATGGGCCGGATGTCCGGGCTGGTCAAGTCGGCCTCGATGCTCTCTGGATAGGGGCGCCGGATTTCCGGGGGAGAGCGCCGGATGTCCGGTGGTTGCCGAGACGCCGGATGTATGGGCACACGGGTCGGATGTCCGGCCGCTGATGCTTTGGCCTTCTGTTGGTGCAGTTCGTGGGCGACTGCACAGGCGCCGATGTCCGGCCTCTGGCCCGGATGTCCGGCTGCTGTAGCTTCAGCAGCTCCGTCTTCTTCCGTCGTCGCTTCCAGGCTTCCCTCACGGATGGTGTAGTTGTTCCTTGGCGCTTGCACTCCTCCTCGACATCCGTGAAGCTCCGACAATACCTATGGATGCCCACGGGAGAAGTGTCAAGTAGTATACCATCCTCGAAGGGGTCAAGTGAGCACATGTAAAGGAGAAGATTCAGCTTTATGTATGAGAAGTAGAGGTCGCACGTGTCACTTGCCAAACGGACTCTTGACACGGTGATGACCATAGGATGCTCCGCATCATCCCCTCCCCCTTGGAAAAGATCCGACCTCGGATCAAAAACCAAATCACCATGGGAAAGAGATGGCGGTGCTGTGTCGAAGTGGTCGATCACCAAGCACTCATCATCTAGAAGCTCGAAATGGGCACTCTCCAATGTCGCACCATCTAGTGATTCCTTCAAAATGGTTAAAGACAACAAACACTTGGAAAAACAAATGTGGTTGACGTTAGTGCAAAACCAAGCATTCAAGAGGTGATTCACCAAACAAGTGTTGTCATCAATCATAGCATAGGGTGTGACAAAGGATTGTGACATGGCATGTAAGCACATAAATTGAGCACAAGCAAGGATATCATGGGGACAAGTATGCAAATGTGAGGTAGTGATGCAAATATGTTTAACAAGAGAATAAGCATCTACCTCAAGGTCATAGCAAGCATTCACAAATTGCTTAATGAAAGGTCTATGGTAGGCATAAGAATCATTCACAACACCAAATAAAATGAAGTGTCTAAACACATGGGACAAGTGCAAGACAATCCAAGCATAACGTGTATAGGGTGTAGCGAATATAGTGTGGCACTCAACAGAATAGAAAGAGCAATTGTTCATCATGTGTGAGGCAATCGAGTCAAGCATGTGAGAAGCAATGGGACATGGCATATGTGAGGAAATGATATTGGTGCAACCAACCATATGATAGTAGCAAGTAGACCAAGAATTGGATGCAACACACAAGGTATATATATGATGAAGTATGGAAATGTGGCAATCATAGGTGAAATCAATATCTCGAACATGCATGCAAATGGTCCAAGCAACACATGAAGTATGATCCACAATATCCAAGCTCAAGAAGGATGTCACCTTCAAAGCATTTCCTTGTGCATTCTTCACAATGCCGAAGTGGAAGCAAATACGGTGTCAAAGCGAGTCGTTGTAGAATGTATGAGTCTCGCTCTCAAGAGCTCGAATGGTCAACGCACGTGAAGTGGAAGTCGACACAAAGTCCAAGTATCCTACACATGCACAAAACAAAACAAAGAACGTATGCGGATGGTAGATAAACACATCATCCATCATGATGGTTCTCATCTTTTGCACAAAACCATTAGAAGCACAAGTGCATGAATAATATGATACAACAATGGCTAAATTCATGGCACTAGGTATATGGTGCAAAGAAGTAAGACAAGCATGGTTCACAAGAATTATGTCAAAATCTCCAAATATATGCGAGAATGCTATGGGGGCAATCTCATGAGCAAGAAGAGAATCATTGTTGCACTCAATACATGGCAAATCTAGCATGAGAGAGGCAACACATGGAGATATATGACAAGAAGCAATATGATTCATGTGCAAAGCATATAGATGGTTGTCATCAACCACATGAAATGAGCAAGTATGAATCATTGGTGATGCAACATAAGCAAGCATAGTAATCAAGTCGTGCAAACTAGTGGAGCTAAGATGCGACACACTAGAAGAAATCATGGCAATCATGTCATGTGAGCAAATAATAGGCATAGGGAATGCACATGACATATCGCAAGCACGGACACAAAGCAAGATGAAAGTATCATCATATGAATGGTGCACAAAAGGAACATGGCAATAACAAGCAATATCTCCACCAAGCTTGCAAATACACATACAAGTACTAGAATCGATCATCATGTGTAATGCAAAGCATGGGTCACAAATACATGGCAAAGGCATAGTAAATAGCATATCATGCAAAGTGAACATGGCAAGATGGGCAAATGATATATAATGGACAATAACCCATTACCATGTGAGGGCCATGTAGAAGAAATGCGCGAAGTCTTTGCGCGAAGAGAGTGGTGGGAAAGACAATCCATGGGATCCGAAATCATCGTTGCTCTCTAGAGCTCGTTTTGTCAACTCATGGGATTGCGAGGTTGACAAGTATTCATGGGTACCTACACAAAAAGGAGACAAACCAAAGAAATTGTGCGCGTGGTAAATGTACACATCATCCATCATGATGTGTATGTGCATGTGTGAATTAGCACAAGATAAGCATCGCTCAAAGAAATTTGATGCATGGTATAAGAACATGTCATCCATCATGAAAGAATAGTTATTATGTATGACACGGTGGAGACACAAATTAAAAATGCAAGTATATGGCACATCAATAGCATGTTTGTTCATGGGGAGCATATGGTGCACACAAGTAGTGGGATCATTCAATGAATGTGATGTATCAAAATCTCCTAAAATGTATGTGGAAACTATGGGGGTCTCCTCATGCGCAATAGCGGAAATATCATATGGAGAAAATGGACAACATCCAAAACAATGCATATCCGAAGCTACGTGGTCATGGCATGGCATATGAGATAAATGATGCAAAGGGAGCATATCAGTATCATCACAAGAAAAACAAATGCCACTAACCATGGGCTTGTCATCTATGCCATATGTGCAAATTGGGTTTATTTTAATGGCATATGCATAATCACTATGAAGAGATTGCAAATAAGACATATTGTTGATCTCATGCATAGCATATGACAAGTCAAGCGGATTATCAAACATGATGTGATCAAGGGAATTGTCACAAGAAATCCTATGTAACATGGCATCACAACTAATAGACTCCACATGAGAATCATCATACTCATCATAAATGGGCAAATCATCACATGGGGAAATCATACTAGCATGAAGCATGGTACTAGGTGGAACAACATCATGGAAGCTATCCATGTAAAGAATGTCCACTAGTGGGACTAGAGCATCACCTTCACCTATGTTACCTTTGTCATTCCACTCAAGTGGTGTAGGTGAGGTGGGAAAGACCAAATGGTGGTCTTCTTCATCTTGATGGAACCATGTGGGGGGTGCATCATATTCCACCATGGCCATCGTCTTGTCCAAAGGGACGACGAAGTCGTCGAGGATCGGCGCGTCATCATAAATGGGACCTAGCACAGAAGACACAATAGAGGTAGAGGTCAATTTGTTAGAAATGCAAATGGCCTCATGAGACCTATCAACTATCTCACTCTCTCTATGTGGTGGTTCACTCACTCCCTCAAGGTCGGTGCACTCAAACTCACATATGGTGGAGTCACTCATCTCACTCAAGTGGTGTGGGTTGTGGCTCTCCTCACATGGGAAGTGGGGCAACTCGTCATATATGGTGCTAGTGGTGAAGTCACTCTCACTCTCAATATGGTGGCAAAAGTCACTCAAGTCATCATACGTTGCCGTGGTCGAAGGGAAAATCCCATGCTCAACCATCTCGTCACCGTCGCCGTGGATGAAGGCTGAAGATGGCACATCATCACTCTTCTCCATGGCCGAAGGGAAAATCCCATGCTCGATCATCTCATCATCGTCGCCGTGGATGAAGGCCGAAGATGGCACATCATCACTCTCTCCTCCAAAGATGGAAGCATCATCCTTGCTCGCCACCTTGTCGCTCGCCTCCAAAGCTTGGTCCGTGAGGGTCTCCATAGTCGTACTAGTCGCCGCACCGTCTTGAAAAAGAGTCATGGTAGACTCGGCACCATCAATAACACAAAGAGGGGTGGCGGTGAAGTCGAACTTGGGAGCATCGTCTTGGAGCTCGTCGGGCTTGGACATCTTGGTGGTACTATCCTCATCCTCGTTCTCATGGAGCTTGGTCGCCGCGAAGTTTGCTTGAGGTGGAGAAGCCTTGGCCTTCATGAGTTCTTGTTCTGCCTTGAGAGCACCAATGTAGTAGTTGTCAATGGACTTGTAGTTCTCGAGGAAGATGGTCTTGGCGATGTCGTTGTGCAATCCCATCATGAAGTGGAACTTCATCGAAATGGGGTCGTCCACGCCGGCTCGTCGCAAGGCAATCTTCATCTCCTTGAAGTACGCGTCGATGGACTTGGATCCTTGGATGGTGTTCTCCAATTGGCGCTAAAGTTGTTCCGTGTAGGTTGGAGGCACGAACTCTTGCCGCAAAGCTCTCTTCGTCTTGGGCCAACTCATGTCGTAGTACTCCGAAGGTGTGTGAAGCCACCAAGTTGAGGCGTAGTCGTGGAAGTTTCTTGTGGCGCACTTCACTTGATCTTCGGGAGGAACTTGATGTAGCTTGAGGTAGTCGTCCATTAAACGCTCCCACTCGAGATACTCCTCGGGTTCTTGAGTCCCATAGAAAGGAATCTCATTGTCGGTGTCGAGGTCGTAGTAGCTCGTGGAAGTCGCGGACTTGAGCTTGGGGAGCTTCTCTTGAGCGTAGTCTTGGGGTGCTTGTTGGCGAAAATGTCGTATGTCTGTAGGGGAAGATGCCTTGTAGTCGCTTGGCGAAGATTCCAAGGGAGATGGTGAAGTTGTTGAACGGTTGTTGGTGTTGAGATCTTGACCTTCACATTCTTGTTGGTGATGGTGTCGATGCCGATGTGATCTTGCCAGAGATGGTAGCTCGGAAGGATGTGCTCTTGAGCGTCTTCTCGAAGACGAGGAAGATCGCTATAGGACTTGATGAGAGCTTTGATCTCCTCAATTTTAGCTTGCATCTTGGCATCGGAGTTGTTGTTCGTGGCATGGAACTCGTCGTTGTTGTTGTAGAACGAAGGTGAAATGCCTTGCCTATCCATCACAAGACTCGATTAGAGGTGAGTAGGAAATGAGATAAACAATACCAAGTTACCTTTTCCCAAAGTTGAGGATGTATCCCGTTTCACTCAATGTGAAATGAAAGAGTAGTGGTATTGGTACCGGACTTGTTCACTCACACCTATCAAGTAAAGCTTATGGTAGAGCTCGGTGAGGATAGTGGCACAAAAATTTGATGCAAAATGTTAGCAAGAGTCAATAATGTTGAAAGAGATTCACAAATTCGCAAGTGAAACAAGTAGACCAATAGCAATGAATGGCACACGGAAACACACACACGGATAGATAAATGGGGTCGTGCAACCAAGGAATGAGCACAAAATGTGGAATCCACAGAAAATGCTCGTGTTGCACAACTCAAGAGAGATGCTAGCACGATTGCTCAATAGGCGGATACGACACTTGTGCACAACCTATAAGATGCAAAATGGATAAACTCTCTATCCCAAGTATGCTATGTATGTATGGTTCCCGGTGTTTCTCACACAATGATCCAAGATTATCAAGTATGATACCATATGATATATTTTGATGCTATGGCTATTGCTTACAAGCTCTTTGCTCTCTTTCTTTTTCTTTGCTTAAAAGCTTATTCTCTTTCTTCTTCTTTTTTTGTGGATATGGCCACTTTTGCACAATGCACAAACCAAGATAGCAATTGTATATATGCGGGAACAAGCTTGTGACACAAGAGATGATATGATGATACCAAGCGTATATGGTATGTATGCTATGGGAAGTATGATCACTAATGTGCACAAGTCACGTTGCCGGCAATACTTAAATGGCTAGTCTCGATAGGCAAGTAACGCAAAATGGGCTAGGGGGTTATCAATGCAATTTGCAAGGGGAATATACAATGGTGTCGTCGAGGTTACCGTCCTTGGTGATGATGTGAGGCGGTGTTCTTGATGTCGAGCCGTTCCTAGTTAGCCGAAACACCCTAGGAAACGGAAAAACCGCAAACTCAAAAGCTCCAAAGGCAAATGTCAAATGGTGGTAGCGGAAAACGGTGGTGGTTTTGCACTAGGCAATGCGGAAGTGGAATGATGGGCTATACACGTGTCGGAGTTGAAGTTGCCGTCCCTAAGTAGCCGAAACACCTTAGGAGACAATAGCCACAACTCAAATAAAATTGGGTTAAGTTGGGGTGGAAATGTATGGTGGGCACGTCTATGTGGAAGTGGTGGTGGTGGTTGATGAGGAAGTAATCATCCCTAAGTAGCCGAAACACCTTAGGAGACTCGAATCACTACTCAAACAACCTCAAATGCTATGGTGTACAAAATGGGTTAGATTGCGGAAGTCGGTGGTGGCTATCCGGCCCTAGGCGAAGATGCCAAAATTCACAAAATTTGATGAAGTCAAATGATGTTGGTGGTATTTTTTTTGGGAAGGGGAATGTCAAGAGCTTCAAAACGAGCTAAAGAACGTCAAAATCGAACTCCGGATGAATTAGTTATGGTCAAAACGGTGAAATGGAAAAAGCTGAAATCCCAGAGGCCGGACATCTGGGGCTCGGGCCGGATTTCCGGGACCTGATGTCCAGAAACTTGTGCGAAAATGCACTCCAGGAGCCGGATGTCCGGGCTAATGACCGGATTTCCTGGATGGCCGGATGTCCGGGGGTAGGGCCGGATGTCCGGGGTCCAAATCCGAGGATGAACTCGAGGAACTCGATTTTGGGGTGGAAATTGATGATTTTGGGGGCAAAATTTGATGGATTTCGTGGATGGAGGATGGGGAAACTTGGGGGAAAGCTAGATCCACTTGAAACCAAGCAAATCCACGGATCAAAATCAACAAAACATCATCAAACCAACAAATCACAAAAAAAATTGGGGCTATTTTTTGTGGGGATTTTTGGATTTTGGACGAAATCAAGCAAAAGAAGGCTAGAAAACGATGGGAGGGACTCCAAATACGTGATCAATGTGGCTCATGATACCATATGATACGGGGCTAACCCAGTGTAGGCCAATATTTCACGATTGGAGTGGGATCCCTCGAAGAACACGAAGAACACAGGGAAGAACGGGGAGAAATCACAATGGCAAACACTCAAGAACAAGTCCAATCACACATCCACTAGACAATCAAACACACAAGATCACAAGGTACATGAACAACAAAGGGAAAGATACAAGGTAAGGTTCATCTCCAAGAGGAGGTCTTGATGATATCCTAGACAGATCTTCCCACGAGGGGGTCTTGATGATATCCCGCAGGATCTTCTCCTAGATGGAGGTCTTGGCCTCCAATGGAGTAGTGGTCTCTCTCTCTCAAGAGTAGAGATAGGTAGGAGCAAAGCTCACACACACAAATGAGCTATCACTTTGTTAACCCTAACTAGGAGGAGGGGGAGGAGTATATATAGTCTTAGCCACAAAGGGGTAAGTGGGGAAGGGATACATGGGCCTTTGACCCGACTCTGCGCGCAGGCAGGCGCCGGATGTCCAGGCGTTCGCGGGAGGCCGGATGTCCGGGGCATGGGCCGGATGTCCGGGCTGGTCAGGTCGGCCTCGATGCTCTCTGGATAGGGGCGTCGGATTTCCGGGGGAGAGCGCCGGATGTCCGGTGGTTGCCGAGACGCCGGATGTACGGGCACACGGGTCGGATGTCCGGCTGCTGATGCTTTGGCCTTCTGTTGGTGCAGTTCGTGGGCGACTGCACAGGCGCCGATGTCCGGCCTCTGGCCCGGATGTCCGGCTGCTGTAGCTTCAGCAGCTCCGTCTTCTTCCGTCGTCGCTTCCAGGCTTCCCTCACGGATGGTGTAGTTGTTCCTTGGCGCTTGCACTCCTCCTCGACATCCGTGAAGCTCCGACAATACCTATGGATGCCCACGGGAGAAGTGTCAAGTAGTATACCATCCTCGAAGGGGTCAAGTGAGCACATGTAAAGGAGAAGATTCAGCTTTATGTATGAGAAGTAGAGGTCGCACGTGTCACTTGCCAAACGGACTCTTGACACGGTGATGACCATAGGATGCTCCGCATCAACTTCTCCGTTTATGGATCCTCTTTTGATGATTGTTTGAGCAACCTTGATCGAGTTTCGTAGAGATGCGAAGACACTAGTCTCGTCCTGAATTGGGAAAAGTGTCACTTTATGGTTAATGAAGGCATTGTCTTGGGGCATAAGATTTCAGAGAGAGGTATTGAAGTTGATAAAGCTAAGGTTGATGCTATTGAAAAGATGCCATGTCCCAAGGACATAAAAGGTATAAGAAGTTTCCTTGGTCATGCCGGTTTTTATAGGAGGTTCATTAAGGACTTTTCTAAGATCTCTAGGCCTCTGACTAATTTATTGCAAAAAGATATTCCTTTTGTCTTTGATGATGATTGTGTAGAAGCATTTGAAATACTTAAGAAAGCTTTGATCACTGCACCTATTGTTCAGCCACCTGATTGGAATTTAGCTTTTGAAATTATGTGTTATGCTAGTGATTATACTGTAGGTGTTGTTCTAGTGCAAAGAGTTGATAAGAAATTGAATGTTATCCAGTATGCTAGTAAGACTCTTGATACTGCCCAGAGAAATTATGCTACTACTGAAAAAGAGTTCTTAGCAGTTGTGTTTGCATGTGATAAGTTTAGACCTTATATTGTTGATTCCAAAGTTACTATTCACACTGATCATGCTGCTATTAAATATCTTATGGAAAAGAAAGATGCTAAGCCTAGACTCATTCGATGGGTTCTCCTGCTCCAAGAATTTGATTTGCATATTATTGATAGAAAAGGAGCTGAGAACCCCGATGGAGAAAACTTGTCTAGGTTAGAGAATGTTCTTGATGACCCACTGCCTATTGATGATAGCTTTCCTGATGAACAATTAGCGGTCATTAATGCTTCTCGTGCTGCTCCTTGGTATGCTGACTATGCTAATTAAATTGTTGCTAAATTCATACCTCCTATTTTCACATACCAGCAAAAGAAAAAGTTCTTTTATGATTTAAGACATTACTTTTGGGATGATCCACACCTTTATAAACAAGGAGTAGATGGTGTTATTAGACATTGTGTGCCTGAGCATGAACAGGAACAGATCCTACACAAGTGTCACTCTGAATCTTATGGAGGACACCACGCTGGAGATAGAACTGCACACAAGGTACTACAATCTGGTTTTTATTGGCCTACTCTCTTCAAAGATGCTCGTAAGTTTGTCTTATCTTGTGATGAATGTCAAAGAATATGTAACATTAGTAGACGTCAAGAAATGCCTATGAATTATTCTCTTGTTATTGAACCGTTTGATGTTTGGGGCTTTGATTATATGTGACATTTTCCTGCCTCTAATGGTTACACACATATTTTAGTTGTTGTTGATTACATTACTAAGTGGGTAGAAGCTATTCCAACTAGTAGTGCTGATCATAACACTTCTATTAAAATGCTTAAAGAAGTTATTTTCCGAAGTTTGGAGTCCCTAGATATCTTATAACTGATGGTGGTTCACATTTTATTCATGGTGCTTTCCGTTAGATGCTTGCTAAGTATGATGTTAATCATAGAATTGCATCTCCTTATCACCCGCAGTCTAGTGGTCAAGTATAGTTGAGCAATAGAGAGCTCAAATTAATTTTGCAAAAGATTGTGAATAGATCTAGAAGGAATTGGTCCAAAAAACTTGATGATGCATTATGGGCCTATAGAACTGCATACAAAAATCCTATGGTATGTCTCCATATAAGATGGTTTATGGAAAAGCATGTCATTTACCTCTTGAACTTGAACATAAAGCATATTGGGCTATTAAAGAGCTCAACTATGACTTCAAACTTGCCGGTGAGAAGAGGTTGTTTGATATTAGCTCACTTGATGAATGGAGAACCCAAGCCTATGAGAATGCCAAGCTATTCAAAGAAAATGTCAAACGCTGGCATGATAAGAGGATACAAAAGTGTGAGTTTAACGTAGGAGATTATGTGTTATTATTCAACTCTCATTTAAGACTTTTTGCAGGAAAACTTCTCTCTAAATGGGAAGGTCCTTACGTTATCGAGGAGGTCTATCGTTCTGGTGCCATAAAAACCAACGACTTCGAAGGCACAAGTCCAAGGGTGGTAAACGGTCAAAGAATTAAACATTATATTTCAGGTAATCCTATCAATGTTGAAACTAATCTATAATACCTAAATAGTTCATCCCCACTAAGGTATTTCTCTCAACATGCAGCCTATCCACCTAAGCACACTTGACACATCAGCTTTTCGTTAGGGACTTACATACGGGACCAACCAATGCAGCAACCCTGTCACATAAGCCTTCAGTTACTGCTAAGGGCTCACTACAATATGTCCTCACGAGCAGCCTTTCACTCTGATCCGGTGCTCTCGCAAGCCACACAAAACGCCCCCCTTCCCATTCCACTTCCACTTCCTCCTTTAATTCCCAACCCGTCCTCTACCTCCACCGGTCTGCCTTCTTGGCCCCCCAAACAAATCTTCCTCCACAAGACCTCCTAATATCTCTTCGTCCAGTTGCCGCTAGCACATGTACCTACGCCCAACAGCCGGGTGGCTGCTCGACTCCTTCCACCTGCCGGTCGAAGAGATGAGAAGGATAGGGCATGTGTCAGCTATCACGCTGCCCCTGCAGGAGAAATCGCCAGTTCTCTGCCTGAACGCGGGTAACAGATGCCCGTGGTGCTGGTCCTCCGAGGGCCAGGCTGGTGGTGAGGCCGGGCAGGGCTCCATTCAGAGCGACGGCTTGGAGGGGCGATAGATCCCCCCGCAGGTTCCGCCCCGGCTAATTCACATACCAGATTATACTGCAGCAATGGTGGAATTGCTTTTCCCACCTGATACATAAGGTATGGGCATCTGTGAGCAAACACGACATCTTTCTCCCTGTGATTAGAGGCTGATTATACAAACTCTTGGTGTTTTTGATAGCGGATAGCTGCTTTGGTGACTCTCTGAATTTTGGATGGTACAGAAGGACGAGCTAAAATAAATGCTTCAGTTTGGGTTGGCTTGATTCAACCTGTTTCAAAATGATATACTGTACATCTTGAGGATATGAGAGGGAAGAAGCATGACGGTGTGCATTATGCATCGCTACAGGACTATGCTTCTTTCAGATACGATACTAGGTATACACGGTGTAGTAGCAGTCGCCAGCGGAGTAGCATGGCCTTTCCCATCTTGGTGATCTGAACGAATATGTTTGCTTGAAAGTTCTGTAGGTTATATACAAAATTCTAGGAATTCTATAACCACTGCACATTTTCATGGCTATTTATACAGTCGGGTCATTCTCCTATTTCACGTGGCTGGGTGAGTTGCTAAAGTTTTCATTTACTGTTATTTCTTTACTATAGTGTGCTTGGTTAGTATGTGCATTAGTTGTTGTTTATTCCCTCGGTTGTTCAGCGTTGTAAGGTTTTAAGGTCGTTTGTACTTTTATTAATGTTAATTCAAGACATTCAGTTCTCGCATGTGGTTAAAAAAATCATTCCATGTCTTAAGTTAACAAGAAGCAAGTTATTCCCATTGATTTTCAGCTTCTACGGGCCCTCCAGTAGCACCATCTGTAAGTGCCATATCTATCTATCTCAATTTATTTTTGTTAAAGATCTTGATATGTACATAGAGCATCATAAATTATCTTGCTTCTTTCCTGAAAAGGGTACTGAAGTCGTCGTCTTCTTTCATGCTTCTGGAGGACAAATTATACACTGTGTGCTAGCTAGTAATCATTTTCTTCGGAATAACTGCTAAACAAAATAACTGAAGCAATTTCAAAGTGATGTCTTACTTGCTGCGGTCTAACTCTTAACTTTTTCTAATTTACATTCTCTTTTAGAAGGTTACTTCCATTACATGCAATAGTCTGAAGGTATATGCATATTTATGTTTCTGAGGTAAGTCATATAAATGTTTTACTGTAGATCATGATGGCTTGCTTCCTTTTTTTTATGAATTCCACAATAATTTTATCTATACTTCCCTTTGTATAAGTGTTCCATGTAGATGTTAGGAAAAGGGCATATAGTATGGATGCATAAATAAATTATTCTACAATTTCATCTTTAGCATGGTCCATCACAGATCACTGAAACTATATAGTGCTCCCTAAATTATGAAGTTTTATGGGAACATGAATTATGAACATTATGGTTAAACTTTGTTGAACATTCTGCACTACATTTGCTCATTTTATTTGGTCAGCCACACTGAAAGAGTTTCACAAAGATACTAGTGTAACGACTATCTAGGTACACCCATAGTCCTAAAAAATCAACTAAGACCTACAAAAATGCTATTGTTTGATCTAATTTCCCCTGATAGTCAATTTGCACAAAATCCTAGATGTTATCAGCCGTGCTACTGAGCCATTGGGGAAGGCAATGCTATCATCCACTCGCAACTCCTATTCTTCCATTCCCTTTTAGGATCACATTTTCCAACATCTTACTATCATATATTGCTAAAGATGTCTGCTGAAATTACTTTGTGAAATCCAAAAGTTATTCTAATACTAATTGATTTTAATGCAAGATAAATGTATCTTCTTTAAATAAAAAAAGTGTCTTGATGTCCACATGTTGCCTTTGTCTTGATTATGTAGTTCCCTAACATGCAACAAGTTCAACTTGACAGTTCTCCACTCAAGCATGGATGAAGATGTACATGGAAATGATTATACATATTATGAGATTTAAAATTTCAGACAAGTGCGGTTTTTCAATTTTTCTCTATTACTCACTTTGTTTCAAATTCTCCTTTAAAGAATGGATGAAAACATGAGAATTAGGAAGCTATTTTTTATTCGAAAGCTTAGCAGCAGCTCAATGGTAGCGTATATTGGAAAACTTTAACCAGTTTGTTCTGCGGTAATTGATTGTTCGTCTCTTTGTCTAAACTTGAATGATATAAGTAGGAGGATTGATCTTCCTTAACAACGCATAACACCAAATTTAGGCAAAATTTCCCGCAGCAACGCGCGGGGAATCATCTAGTATTATTGAAACCGTAACCCCAGAGGAATACATAAGGGACACTTTCCAGAACATTCCAGACTCCGAAAAGGAATAGGTATGTGGTACGGTAAGTAAACCGACTCCAAAACAACTCCAATGGCAATTTTTATCAGTTTTGGAATATTTAAAAATTTTAGGAAGAAAGAAGTAGTCCAAAAGGTACACGAGGCCCCCACGAGAGTGGAGGGCGCACCCCCCTACTGGGCGCGCCCCCCTGTCTTGTGGGCACCTTGTGTGCCCCCCGGACTCCGTTTTCTTGCAAATTAAGTATTTTGGTTGGTAAAAATTCATTATATATACTCCCAAAGGTTTTGACCACCGTATCACGCAAATATCCTCTGTTTTCGTTTCAAGCTGTTTCTGTTTCAGATTTAGAGCAATATGTCGTCTCAGGATTCAGAAGGGGAAAGTTACGTGGCTGATTTCCTCGCAGACCCTAAGGTCTACGGGGACTTGGAGCATGATGGCTGGACCTCCTAAGAAGAGGAAGACTATGAGCCTAAAGTAAAGGAGGAGACGAGTTCAGACAAAGACGAAGCCCCATTACCTCAGCCTGGGGACATGCATGTGGAGTTTAAAAAGTCAAGCCTCCCTGATAGAGCAAAGAAGCCAAAGATCGAGTTTATCCCTTTTAGTCTCTTGGAGGAAAATAAACAGGAATTATGCAAAAGAATACTAAGCCTTGAGTAGGAGGTCGAGTACCTAAAGGAGGAAAATATTACACTCAAGCGTAAATTGAGGAACAAGCCTACATCATCAACAGCTCCTACTTCAACACCTCCGAGAACATAATCACATGGGTATGGGCACTACCCTTGGCAACTGCCAAGCTTGGGGGAGGTGCCCCGATATCGTATCACCATCACACTCCTATCTTTACCGTTTTATTTAGTTCGATCCTTTTAGTAGTATCTTGATGTAGTAGATTGAAGTTTTCATATCAAGTAGTTTTGAGTTTTGCTATGTTATCTCTTTTTGTAATCAATTCCGTGAGCTATATATAATAAAGATTAGTGTTGAGTCAAGGGCTTTGCTATGTTGCTATGATCTTGAGAAAGTAGAAATAATAAAAGAGTTCATATTGATCTTATGGATAGTGATGACTTCACACATAGAAAGTATGAGGCATAAAAATTATTGAGGGTTGATAAACGTAGTCTTGGTCATCGTTGCAATTAACAGGAAGTGATAAGGAAAGAGGGGTTCACATATAAATATATTATCTTGGAACCTTTTATGATTGGGAGCACTCATTAAGTATGACATGCTAAAAGAGTTGACGTTGGACAAGGAAGACAACGTAATGGTTTATGTTTTCGCACATCTTAGTTAAAGTATATTGTCATTGACCTTCCAAACATGATGAGCTTGCCTTCCCCCCTCATGCTAGCCAAATTCCTTGCACCAAGTAGAGATACTACTTGTGATTCCAAATATCCTTAAACACCGTTTTGCCATGAGAGTCCACCATACCTACCTATGGATTGAGTAAGATCCTTCAAGTAAGTTGTCATGTTGCAGGCAATAAAAATTGCTTTCTAAATATGTATGACTAATTAGTGCAACGAAAATAAGCTTTGTACGATCTTGTTGTGGAAGTAATAAAAGCGACAGACTGCATAATAAAGGTCCAGATACAAGGGGCAATATAAAGTGACGTTCCTTTGCATTACGATTTTGTGCATCCAACCCTAAACGAACATGACAACCTCTACTTCCTTCTGCGAAGGGCCTATCTTTTACTTGATGTTTTTACTTTATGCTTGAGTCAAGGTGATCCTCACCTTTCCCTTTTTCATTTTATCCTTTGGCAAGCTCCTCGTGTTTGAAAGATCATGATATATATATATATCCAATTGGATGTAAGTTAGCATGGGCTATTATTGTTGACATCACCTAAAGGTGAATACGTTGGGAGGAAACACAATAAGCCCCTATCTTTCTCAGTGTCCGGCTGAAACTCCATAACCACAAGTATTGCGTGAGTGTTAGCAATTGTAGAAGACTACAAGATAGTTGAGTATGTGAACTTGCTGAAAAGCTCCGTTGTTGACTCTTTCTGATGTTATGATAAATTGAAATTGCTTCAATGACTGAGATTATAGTTTGTTAGTTCCCAATGAAGTTTTTGAACCATACTTTACATTGTGAATTGATTGTTACTTGAGCATAAGAAATCATATGATAAAATCTATTTATGTTGCTGTTATAAGAATGATCATGATGCCCTCATGTCCGTATTTTATTTTTATCGACACCTCTATCTCTAAACATGTGGACATATTTTTCGATTTTGGCTTCCGCTTGAGGACAAGCGAGGTCTAAGCTTGTGGGAGTTGATATGTCCATTTTGCATCATGCTTTTATATCAATATTTATTGTATTATGGGCTGTTATTACACATTATATCTCAATACTTATGGCTGTTCTCTCTTATTTTACAAGGTTTACCATGAAGAGGGGGGATGCCGGCAGTTGGAATTCTGGCTGGAAAAGGAGCAAACATTGAAACCTATTATGCACTGCTCCAAAAATCCTGAAACTCCACGAAACATGTTTTTGGAATTAATAAGAATTATTGGGCGAAAGAAATACATCAGGGGGCCCACACCCTGTCTAGGAGGGTGGGGGGCGCCCCCCCCTACTGGGCGCGCCCCTGTCTCCTAGGCCCCCTGGTAGGCCCCCGTTGTCCATCTTCAGCTATATGAGAGCTCTTACCCTGGAAAAAAAATCGTGTCCAAGCTTACAGGACCAAAACTCCTCCGCTACGAGGTGGAACCAATCTAGGGCTCCAGCGGAGCTGTTCTGCCGGGGACACTTCCCTCCGGGAGGGGAAAATCATCACCGACATCATCACCAACGATCCTCTCATCCAGAGGGGGTCAATCTCCATCAACATCTTGACATGCACCATCTCCTCTCAAAACCCTAGTTCATCTCTTGTATCCACTCTTGTATCAAAACCACAAATTGGTACCTGTGGGTTGCTAGTAGTGTTGATTACTCCTTGTAGTTGATGCTAATTTGTTTACTTGGTGGAAGATCATATGTTCAGATCCTTAATGCATATTATTACTCCTCTAATTATGAACATGAATATGCTTTGTGAGTAGTTACGTTTGTTCCTAAGGACATGGGTGAAGTCTTGCTATTAGTAGTCATGTGAATTTGGTATTCGTTCGATATTTTGATGAGATGTATGTTTTCTTTTCCTTCTAGTGGTGTGATGTGAACGTCGACTACATGACACTTCACCATTACTTGGGACTAGAGGAAGGCATGGGGAAGTAATAAGTACATGATGGGTTGCTAGAGTGACAGAAGTTTAAACCCTAATTTATGCGTTGCTTTGTTAGGGGCTGATTTGGATCCATATGTTTAATGCTGTGGTTAGGTTTACCTTAATACTTCTTTTGTAGTTGCGGACGCTTGCAATAGTGGTTAATCATAAGTGGGATGCTTGTCCAAGTAAGGGCAGTACCCAAGCACCGGTCCACCCACAGATCAAATTATCAAAGTACCGAGCGTGAATAATATGAATGTGATAAAAACTAGCTTGACGATAATTCCCATGTGTCCTCGGGAGCTCCTTTCTCATTATTAGAAATTGTCCAGGCTTATCCTTTGCTACATAAAGGATTGGGCCACCTTGCTGCACTTTATTTACTTTATTTACTTGTTACTCGTTACTATTAATCTTATCACAAAATTATCTATCACCTACAATTTCAGTGCTTGCAGAGAAAACCTTACTAAAAACCACTTATCATTTCCTTCTGCTCCTCGTTGGGTTCGACACTCTTACTTATCGAAAGGACTATGATAGATCCCCTACACTTGTGGGTCATTAGATGGCGGCGCTCTGTCTTGAATGTATGATCCTTATTTTTTCTAGGTCAAAATGACCTATATACGAGAAGATGGGCACTGGACATGTTGAGGACAACCCACCAGGGCACGTTTGGGGACCCAGGTGTGCCCTAGTGTCTTGTGCTCACCAGGCAGGTCCCCTCCAGTAGTTATTTGCTCCAGTATTTTTTATATAATCCAAAACAAATCTCCGTAAATTTTCAGCTCATTTGGAAATGTGCAGACTGGGTAACTGTCATGTAGCTTTTTCAGGTCCAGAATTCCAGCTGCCGGCATTCTCCCTCTTTGTGTAAACCTTACATATTATGAGAGAAAAGACATTAGAATTACTTCATTGTCGGAGGATGGACCCCGGGCATTGAGGGGAACCCGGATCCCTTTCAAAAACATCAGGGCTAGCAACGCCCCTCAACCCGGCTTGCCCTTGGCCAGATTCCCAACGGAAACCGGCCAAGTCCCGCAACCCGGCCAAGCCAGCTGGTGCACGCCGGCTGTATCCAGCAAGTCAAGCCTTCACCAACAAACCAGCGTGGCTACAGTGTGCCCCCTTTACATATATCAAGTGCGTATCATGATGTTCAGTTAAATCTCCTGCATAAGGATTAGCTAGCAATTGCTCTATCATACCAGAAGGAATTTCATCTACATATATCAGTGCATATCATCATGTTCAGTTTCATCTCTTGCATAAGGATTAGCTAGGAATTGCTCTATCATACGTGAAGAAATTTCATATCCAATATTTTCAGTAGGTGCAGTAGGTTGAGGGGTAACTAATTTTGGTTCTGGTCGAGGTGAAGATACCCCGAACAAACCCCTCAAAGGATGGTTTTCCATCGTAGCAAGTGACAATAAATTTCAGCACATAGTAATAATTTTCCTTACCAAGAGCGCCTCACTCCCCGGCAACAGCGCCAGAAAAGAGTATTGATGACCCACTAGTATAGGGGATCATTCATAGTCCTTTATATAAGTAAGAGTGTCAAACCCAATGAGGAGCAAAAGGAAATTACAAGTGGTTTTCAGCAAGGTAGTTTCTGCAAGCACTGAACTTGTCGGTAATAGATAGTTTGATAGCAAGAAAATTTGTAATGGGCAAGTAATGGTAATGGTAAATAAAGTGCAGCAAGGTAGCCCAATCCTTTTGTGGCAAAGGTCTAGCCAAAACGATTTCTTATAATAGGCAAAGCATTCTTGAGGGTACACGGGAATTTAATCTAGTCACTTCCATCATGTTGGTTTGATTCACGTTTGCTACTTTGATAATTTGATATGTGGGTGGACCGGTGCTTAGGTGCTGTTTTTAATTGAATGAACCTCCTACTTATTAGTAACCCCCTCGCAAGCATGCGCAACTATGGGAAAAGTATTAAGATAAAATCTAACCATAGCATTAAACTTTTGGATCCAAATCGGTCCCTTACAAAGTAGTGCATAAACTAAAGTTTAAGCTTTTGTTACTCTAGCAACCCATCATCAAATAACTACTCCACAATGCATTCCCTTAGTCGATGTTCCATGTAGTCAATGTTCACATGACACCACTAAGGGAATCACAACATACATATCATCAAAATATCGAACACACATCAAGTTCACCTGGTTACTTTCAACAAGATTTCTCCCGTGACCTCAAGAAAAAAGTAACTACTCGCAAATCATAATCATGATATCAGAGGGGTATTAAATAACATAATGGATGTGAACATATAATGTTCCACCAAATAAACCGTATGGTAATCAACTACAAGATGTAATCAACACTACTAGTCACCCACAGGTACCAATATGATGTTCGGGTACAAAGATTGAACACAAGAGATGAACTAGGGTTTGAGAGGCGATGGTGCTATTGAAGATGTTGATGGAGATTATCCTCCCAAAGATGAAAGGGTTGTTGGTGATGACGATGGCTTTAATTTCTCCCTCTTGGAGGGAAGTTCCCCCATCGGAATCGCTCCGCCGGAGGGGAATAGTGCTCCTGCCCAAGTTCCGCCTCGAGACTACGACACTCCATCCTAAATGTACGATCCTTATTTTTTTAGGTCAAAATGACATATATACGAGAAGATAGGCACTGGAACTGCTGAGGACAACCCACCAGGGTGTGCCTGGGGGCCCAAGTGTGCCATTGTGTCTTGTGCTCATCAGGTGGGCCTCCTCCGGTAGTTATTTGCTGCAGTATTTTTATATAATCCAAACCAATTCTCCGTAAATTTTCAGCTCATTTGGAGATGTGCAGAATAGGTAACTGTGATGTAGCTTTTTCAGGTCCCAAATTCTACCTGTCGGTGTTCTCCCTCTTTGTGTAAACCTTGCATATTATGAGAGAAAAGACAATAGAATATTTCATTGTCGGGGGATGGACCCCGGGAATTCAATGGAACCCGGATCCCTCAACTCGGCTTGCCCTTGGCTAGATTCCCAACGCAATTTGGCCATGTCCCGCAACCCGGCCAAGGCAGCTAGCGCATGCCGGCTGTCTCCAGCAAGTCAAGCCTTCACCAACAAACCAGCATGGCTATAGTGTGCACCCTTTACATATATCAAGTGCATATCATGATGTTCAGATCCATCTCCTGCATAAGGATTAGCTAGCAATTGCTCTATCATACCCGAAGGAATTTCATCTACATATATCAAGTGCATATCATGATGTTCAGTTCCATCTCCTGCATAAGGATTACCTAGGAATTTCTCTATCATACGCAAAGGAATTTCATTACCAATATTTTCAGTAGGTGCAGTATGTTGTGGGGCAACTAATTGTGGTTCCTAACGGGGTGAAGATACCCCGAACAAACCCCTCAAAGTATGGTTTTCAATCATAGCAAGTGATAATAAATTTCGGCATGTAGTTATAATTTTTCCTTACCAATTTCCACTAACCAAGAGCGCTTCACTCCCTGGTAACAGCGTCAGAAAAGAGTATTGATGACCCACTAGTATAGGGGATCATTCATAGTCCTTCATATAAGTAAGTGTGTCGAACCCAATGAGTAGCAAAAGGAAATTACAAGTGGTTTTCAGCAAGGTATTTTCTGCAAGCACTGAAATTGTCGGTAATAGATAGTTTCATAGCAATAAAATTTGTAATGGGCAAGTAATGGTAATGGTAAATAAAGTGCAGCAAGGTAGCCCAATCCTTTTGTGGCAAAGGATGGGCCAAAACGGTTTCTTATAATAGGCAAAGCGTTCTTGAGGGTACACGGGAATTTAATCTAGTCACTTCCATCATGTTGGTTTAATTCACGTTTGCTACTTTGATAATTTGATATGTGGGTGGACCAGTGCTTAGGTGCTGTTCTTAATTGAATGAACCTCCTACTTATTAGTAACCCCCTCGCAAGCATGCACAACTACGAGAAAAGTATTAAGACAAAATCTAACCATAGGATTAAACTTTTGGATCCAAATCGGTCCCTTACAAAGTATTGCATAAACTAAAGTTTAAGCTTCTGTTACTCTAGCAACCCATCATCAAATAACTACTCCACAATGCATTCCCTTAGTCGATGTTCCATTTAGTCGATGTTCACATGAAACCACTAAGGGAATCACAACATACATATCATCAAAATATCGAACACTCATCAAGTTCACCTGATTACTTGCAACAAGATTTCTCCCGTGACCTCAAGAAAAAAGTAACTACTCGCAAATCATAATCATAATATCAGAGGGGTATTAAATAACATAATGGATGTGAACATATAATGTTCCACCAAATAAACCATATGGTAATCAACTACAAGATGTAATCAACACTACTAGTCACCCACAGGTACCAATCTGATGTTCGAGTACAAAGATTGAACACAAGAGATGAACTAGGGTTTGACAGGCGATCACTACTAGGGAAAACGCTATACACAGAGGTATAGCAGTAGCGTTGGTCAAAACTCGGCGCTAGCGCTACTTAGTTGTAGCGCTTGTTGCAAAACCACGCTACAACCATTGTTTTAGCAGTAGCGCGTCTTCATAGAAAAGCGCTACTACTAAAATTCCCTCACTAGTGCCGGTAGGCTAGGAATAGTAGTAGCGGTTCTCCCAGAAGCACGCTACTGCTAAAAACATTGTAGCAACGCATTTTTGCTATAGGGCGCTACTACTATGTAAAAGAAAATAATTAGAAAAATAAGTAGAAAAGTAAATGATAATGAAAGAAATAGAAAAAGGAGAAATGAAAAAAAGAAAATGTAAAGAAAACAAAAGAAAAAGAAAAAAGAAAATAGAAAGGGATAGCTGTAGCGCGTTTCTCTGGAACATGCTATAGCTATCTTAGCTATAGCGTGTTTCGGCAAAACGCGCTACTGCTAGTTTGACTCAAATCCCGGCAGCCCGGGCTCAAAATTTCGCTAAGTCCTTCCCCCCCCTCTCTACTCCCCCTGTCCCCCAATTGCTCCATCGCCATCGTTGCCCTGCCGCCTTCGACCACACCGCCGCCGCCTGCCGCCTTCGACCACACTGCCGCCGCCCGAGGCTGCCCCCTCGACCTCACAGCCGCCGCCCGAGGCCGTCGTCGACCTCACTGTCGCCTCCCTTGAGCTCACCGCCGCCGCCCTCGACCTCACCGCTGCTGCCCGAGCCAGAGTCTGCCCTCGCCGCCGACCGTAAGGCTATGCCTCTCCTGTCCCCTACCCTCCTCTTTCTCTCTTCTAGGGCAATTATATATATGTTGATACTGTGTTGATGTTCATATGAACCCTAGATTTTTTTAGGGCAGTAGGCATTTTATAGCATTTAGGAAAAATGATTAGCAATTTTTTTAGGAATATAGTTAGGGCAATTTTTATGAAAATTCCTAAACAGTAATTCCATTTAGCTTTAAACTAATAGAGGGTATATAAATAATAGTAGCATTTAGATTTAAATTAACAGAGGGTATAAACAAAAAACCCTTAGCTATAAAAAAATATTTTTACTACGGACCTGAATTTGTTCCAAATTTCATTCAAATGAAATTTGAATTATTTGGACTATGGACCTGAATATTTTTGAAGAAATTGGGTGTAGGTAGTAAGGTCTTGCTGTGGAAATTTTGGTGAGGTCAAAAGTGTTAGAGAAAATGTAGTTCCTAGACTTTTAGTTTTAGACAAAAAAAAAAGTATTTAGCTATAAATAAAAAACAGTAGCTATGGCATTTAGCTATAAACAAAAAATAGAATTGTTTTTCTTTTCAAAAACTTGGTTAAACTAATTGTTGCTATGTAAACGAAAAACAAGATTGTTTTTATATGATATATGTCATTGATGTTCATTTGCATATTCCATTATTGTTGATTATATCTTTTCATTGAAGTGGCCCTGTTATATGCAAATTCCTCAATAGTGTTTGCTCATGTTATATCTTTTCATTGAAGTTGTTCGATTGTGCCCAAGTGGCTTTGTTGTTTCCAAGGAATGATGCCAAGTGGCCTATCTTTTGCTGGAATGTTGATTCATTTCTGTTCCGGCAAATTTCAGGTTCTCGATTTGTCCACTTTTTAGCAAAGGTCATGCCAAAATTTTCCGTGAATTTCGGCATGACTTGTGCTACAAACTAGGACATATCGAGTGCCCGGGATTTGCCGCACCAGGAAGGAGTCAACATTCCTGCAAAACAATAGTCCTTTTTTATGTCATTATTCATTTTATTAGGTCTAGAATTAATTGAATAGAATTAATCATAGGAAACATGGCTAGCAACAATGAAGGACAGGGTTTTGGTGATTGTGACGACGTCTACCGGGCGGCAGACGCATTTTTTAGCCTTACCGACGATCAACTGATGTTGTTGCTGGGCCCACCGGTGGCATCGGGGACTGAGACCAACACGCAGACCAGTGCTGAGACTGAGACCGGCGCTGAGATTCAGACCGGCATCGAGACCGATGTTGAGACCGGTGCTGCCTCGGGGAGCGGAGCCGGTGTAGAACCGAAAGCAAAGAGGCAATGGGTTCCTAACAAACTCAGGACTACTAGACTGGTGGTCACGGAGGTGGACGATGGCAATTTTGAGCCAAAGGCGCCCTAGGAAGCGCGCGCGTGCTACGGCAATCAAATAGGCTGCATCGTACGGACAATCGCCACCATCAACGATGAGAAACTACAGAAGATTGAAAATATGAGGAGCTCCCTCCTAAAGAAGTTTCACCAGATATTCTTGTTCCCGGGCCAGAATGAGAAGGATTATGAAGATCCAGACGAGGACCCGGCAATGAAGAAGATAAACAAACACACCATGACCAAGTTTAGCGACGCGTTGGCCGGCTGGAAAAATCGAGTGAAAGCAAAGATCAACGACAAGGAACCCTACTCTGAGATTGTAAAGGATAATCCGACAATCACGGAAGAGCAGTTTCAAATATTCAAGGAGGCTTGCGAGGCCAGAGCTGCCAAAAAAAGTCTAAGTACATGAAGGGGCTTCAAAAGAGGAACATTGGGAGCCACCACCTCGGAAGCCGTGGTTACGGCAGAAAGAGGTCCAAATGGGCCAAGGAGGACGCGGAAGCCGCGAGTCTGGGCATCCCAGACCCCTTGGCAGATTTCACCGTCCCGCAGGAGCGTGACATCCTGAGGGCTCGGCACCGTTGGGACCCAGTGAAGAAGGTTTACGAGACAACACCGGTCATTACGGAGTTCATGAGACTGCTGGTAATTTTAGTTTCTGATCAATTCGACTGCACACGTTAGTCATATTTGTAAACGATCCTTGTGCCTTTTGCAGACAGAGCATCACCGGATTGCGGTCGAAAGCGACTCGCCGTCTGAGGCATTGGCGAGGCCCAAGTGGGACACTCCATTCAACCGGGCGTTGAACATATTGAGACGACAACCGGTGGATACTCGACCGTCGTATGGATGCATGCACGGTGTCGGAGACGACGCCACGTGGAAGAAGTACTACCATGAGACCACGGAGGAGAGAAAGGAAAGACGGAGGTTAACTGAAGAAAACATCGACAAGAAGGTTGAGATTGCGGTTGAGAAGAAATCATCTCAGACAATTGCAACAGCGGTAGCTGCCGCAAAACAGGTGGTTGCAGATTTGTCTACTTCATTGGTGACGGGCATTTTCACTTGGACAAGGCAAAATCCAGAAAAAAATGCAGAGGACTTTCCCCTTGCTGACTTCTTGGGAGCACCTGCTCCTGCACCGGCTCCCGCACCTGGTCCTGCACCGGCTCCCGCACCTGCTCCCGCACCGGCTCCTGCACCTGCTCTCGCCCCGGCTCTCGCACCGACTCCCGCACCGGACGTGCTCGGTGGTGCCTCTTCTTTGGCTGAGCTCGACGCCCTCACGATATCTGTCACACCGGCCCCTACAATATAAATGTATAATCTCCTGTTTTCGTTGCCTTTCGGAGGTCTCACGTCGCAGACTTTTCTTTGCAGGCCGACGAAACCCCGTGCACCATATTGTACACCATCGGCGAACAGAAGGTGGACGTGGGGAAGGCGACGATAATGGAGCCGAATGTCAGGACCCCGACTCGATGTCACATCGATCTAGCTGGTAACACCTCATATCACTTTGCGGCCTCACGCACGGTATCCCCACGGGTGTCGTCTTACCTTTTCCCGGGACCGTTTGCGCCTTTTGGCTCGCGTATATGAAAGTGTCGCTAGCATCCATATGATAAAGAGCCCGGGCTGACATGACTAGTCGTAAACCCAAAGTGGCACAGACTTACAGGGACAGGCATCCATGACCCAGCTTCGAACGTGTCGGTCATCAGCAAGTGGGTCCGGGCTGTAGCACTGGGCTAGCAGGACTCCGGTAAACCGGGCTGTAGCGGGCTAACAGGACTCCGGTACTCAAAGCGTGACATTTCCCCGAAGGGACAGACACAGGAACGAAGAAGGACACATGCCGGCCAGCCTAAGTGTTCCAGAGCAGTAGCAAGCTACCATGGCTCAGCGGTAACACTAGGAGACATTTCCCGGTAAGAGAGGCTACTAAAGATAAACAACTAGATAGCCAGATCCCACACATACCAAGCATTTCAATCATACACACAATATGCTCGATATGTGCAAATACAACGAAGCATCACAACATGACTCTATGACACAAGTACTTTATTTAAGGCTCAGTGAGCCATACATAACATACACACAAAGGTACGGGTCTCACGACCCAACATACAAGTCATACAATCATACAAGCCAGCAGCGGAAGTAACTTGTCTGAGTACAGACAACTAGTAAAATAAAAGAGGCTTGGAAAGCCTCTGGCTATACTATGTGGTCCTTCACAAGCTCAGGGTCACCACCTGGGTCTTTAGCCTACTCGTTGATGTCAACGTCTACATAGAACCCATCAGAAGGGCTTGCAGCGTCTTCTGTAAAAATGTAGATTATAGCAACATGAGTACAAAGGTACTCAGCAAGACTTACATCAGATCCTACATACATGCATAGTATCAAGAAGGGTTGGTGGAGTTATTGCAGCAAGCCAGCTTTGACTCTTGGCTAGGCTATCCTACGATACTTCAACTTGAAATAGTTTTGCGCACACGAGTCCACTATTCACCACTTCAATACACTACCGAGGATCCACCTCCGTCCTCCTACGGAGGAGCCATCCTCGGCACTCACACTTATCTTGAGGCTTTTAGTAGTTTCCATTTACTTGTCTATGAACTGTATAGGCAACCAAGTAGTCCTTTACCGCGGACGCGGCTATTCGAATAGATCATGTTAACCCTGCAGGGGGTACTTCTTCATACACGCTCTCACCACTTACCGTCGTTTACACGACATGTACTCGGCAACCTTCAAACGGAAGCCCAACGTGGGTGTCGGCCACGACCTACCTAATCACCTAAGCCTCCAGTCCAGGTTTATCGCCTATTCAGGTTCCATCCGCAGGGAGTCCGGCCGAGGTTTCCCATACGGCCCCGAACGATGTGAACAGGGTTCCCGAGATACCTAACGGGTATTCGGTACACCCGGCCACGTACCTACCGCATCACAGCCCACCCCTACGGTCAGCGCTGTCCACGGCCTCCAGTAGGCTACAAACACCAGAAACTACTTGCAACTCCTGGACGGAGAACTAGGGTGAATAAGAAGTCGAGAGGGTCCATTGGTTTCGGGCCCAATGCATGGTAGTAGCTGATTCTTAAATCACACATACAGATCTCAGTGCTTAAGGTCGGCTTCAATGAAACAACCCACCATGTACTCCTACATGGCCTCTCATCGATACCTTTACCAAATCGTGTCCACCACACCACTCTCATTACCGACATAATCATTTCACTCTAGCCCATCACCCAGATGAACCAGACCTGACACGACTCTAAGCATAGCAGGCATAGCAAGGTAGGAACAACACATACATATGGCTCAATCAACTCCTACACATGCTAGTGGGTTTCATCTAGTTACTGTGGCAATGACAGGTCATGCAGAGGAAATGGGTTCAACTACCGTAGCACACAGCAGTTTGAATCGCGTTGTCTTAATGCAGTAAAAGAGAGCAGGAGCGAGAACATGGGATTGTATCGATATGATCAAATGGTTGGTTGCTTGCCTGATGGTTCGATGCACGGATACGGTTCTTCGTTAGGGTAGTCACGGTACTCCTCGGGGACAGATCCTGTCGTAAAGGATAACGATACACAGGCATCACCAAACAATGTGCAACAATATGATGCATGCATGAAACATGGCAATATGAGTGTGTTGGGCTAATGCAACTAAAGCCAGAAGGGTTTGAACAAATTTGAATCAAAGATTCAAATTTCAATTTCAAATATGGCCTTTTAAAGTGCTTTTCCTTGTTCTGGTTAAAACATCCATTTAACTTGTTGGATCATGCATGAAAATAGTACAGATGGATAGATTGGATTTTTCTGATCATTTTTCATATATAATTTGTACAATTTGGAGTTACAGAATAAAAGTTATGAATTTTTGAAGTTTAATTAATATTCTGGAATTTCCTGATTTAATTTAAATCCAGAAATATCATTTACTGCGTCAGCCTGACGTCACAGTGACATCAGCAGGTCAACAGGGCTGGCTCGGGTCAAACCTGACGTGTGGGGTCCACACGTCAGTGACACAGGGGCTAATCCCGTGTTGACCCGGGCTGGTTAGCTTTGACTAAGCCCTGGGGCCCACTTGTCAGCGTCAGTAGGTGGTGGTTTAGTGGCTAATTAACTAGGCCATGTCAGCTCGCCGGAGTTCTGGCCGGCGGCGACCATCAGTGCGGCGGCGATAGTGGTTTTGGTCGTTTCGGCCACCAAATGAACCGCGGAGGCCACCGGAGTGAAGCTGAGGACGACCCGCGGCTCTTGGCGGAGTCCGTTGGGGTCGGGGTGGCCGGAGTCGACGGCGGCGAGCTCGGCTGCGGCGGCCGGGGTTCGGTCGTGCACGGGAACGATGTTGCAGGGTGTTAGGGGGGGTGTTGGAGCGTGCTACGTGCTCCTAGTGAGATGTGGAGCACGATGGCGTGCTCGGTTGGGCGCTACGGCGATCGTGGCCACGACGGCGACATCGCCGGCGGCGTGAAGCTTTCGACCGCGGTGGGGCTAGGGCCTAGGGGTCGGGAGAGAGCAGGGGAGAAGGGGGAAACGGTGGCGTAGCTCACCGCGGTTGCAGTGGGCGTCGAAGCGGGCTCGGGGACGCGTCGGAGACGACGAATTTGACGGCGACGGTGGTCGGAGTCCGAAGAGGGGAACGGCGACGTGGCGGCGATGCAGGGCTTCCGGGGACCCGTGGAGCGGTGGGGAGGAAGAAGGAGTCGAGGCGGAGCTTCTGAGCTGGTCGGGGAAGCGAGGGGTGGTCGGAGACGGTGGCTAAGGCGAACGGCGGCGACGGTGAGCTTCGGCCGTGAGAGAGAGAGAGTGAGGGAGAGGAAGGAGAGAGCCGGGGAGAGTGAGAGAGAGCAGGGGAGATCGGGACGGGCTGCGGGCGTCGTCCACGCGGCCAGGAGGGCGTCGGCAAGCAGGAGGTGGCCGCGCGGCCGCGCGCGCGCGAGCACGCAGCAGCTTCGGGGCGAGGGGAGGAAGACGACGGGGAGCTACAGTGCTGGGCTGGGTCGGTTGCTGGCTGGGCCGGCCAGCTGGCTGGGCCGCACAGGTAAGTCTTCCCCTTTCTTTTCTGTTTTCTGTTTTTATTTAATATAACTGCAACTTTGTTGAATTAAATAAAATACCTTGGCAACTCCAAAAATCACCAAACTACTCCTGGTCCATAGTTGGATTATTTCCAACATGAAACATTTTAGTTTGGAGATATTTGAGCATTTAAATATTTTATATAATTTTAAATGCCCAAATTCAAATAGTTATGATTTAATTCAAAACCCTAGGATGGCCTAGGAAAATGTGCACCACTTTTGGCAGAGGTTCTGAACCAAGGCAAAAATGATGGACATTTTAGAAGGGCATTTCAGGTTCATTGAAAAATTATTTTAGTAAACCCTAGTTGGTTTCAGAGGGGACTGGGGGTTCTGTCATCCCCATTTCAAGTTTCTGATGAATGAGTAAACATGATGCAACACTCTAATGCATAACTAGCTAGGGTGTGACAACTCACCCCCACTCAAAAGAATCTCGTCCCGAGATTTGGGTTCCTCCGGGAAGAAGGCGGGATATTCAAGTCGAAGACGATCCTCCCTTTCCCAGGTTGCTTCATCTTCAGAATGGTGCGACCATTGAACCTTGAGAAACTTGATATTATGACGTCGCGTGGTACGTTCGACTTGATCGAGGATACGAATGGGGTACTCTCGATAGGTAAGATTATCTTGGAGATCAAGCGTTTCGTGGTCCACTTCACGGATAGGATCCGAGAAGCAACGCCTGAGTTGAGAAATGTGGAAGACATCGTGAACTCTGGAGAGGTGCGGAGGTAGTTCCAATTGGTAGGCAACTTCTCCTCGTTTGGCAAGAATGCGAAAAGGTCCAATGTAACGAGGAGCCAATTTGCCTTTGATACCGAAACGATGGGTTCCCTTCAGAGGGGTGACCCGAAGATAAGCCTTCTCGTCAACCTCGAAAGTCATAGCCTTATGTTTTCGGTCATATTGACTCTTTTGACGAGATTGGGCTGTTTTCAACTTTTCACGAACGATACGAACTTGTTCTTCTGCTTCCTGAATCATATCCGGGCCAAAGAATTGTCTTTCCCCGGTCTCTGACCAGTTAAGGGGTGTTCGACATCGCCGTCCATAGAGGACTTCAAAAGGGGCTTTACCCAAGCTGGATTGATAGCTGTTGTTGTAAGCGAATTCGGCAAATGGAAGGCACTTCTCCCAGTCCATTCCGAACAAGATAACAGAGGCTCGAAGCATGTCTTCTAGAATCTGATTGACGCGTTCCACTTGACCACTTGACTGAGGGTGGAAAGCGGTGCTAAAGGAGAGACGGGTTCCCATAGCATTTTGGAAACTTTCCCAAAATCGAGAGGTGAAAAGACTTCCTCGATCCGAATTGATTTCCAAAGGGACACCATGAAGAGACACTATTCGGGAGATGTATAAGTCTGCCAGCTGACTAGCGGTTATACTCTCACGAATAGGTAAGAAATGAGCTACTTTGGAAAGACGATCGACCACAACGAAAATAGCATTATTCCCTCTTTTGGTCCTGGGAAAACCGGTAATGAAATCCATACCAATTTTATCCCATTTCCATTCAGGAATAGCTAATGGTTGAAGGGTGCCAGCAGGCCGTTGATGCTCTGCTTTTACACGACGACAGACGTCGCAATTAGCAATATACTGAGCGATTTCTCTCTTCATCCTAGTCCACCAGAACCTCTGGCGTAGGTCCTGATACATTTTTGTGCTACCGGGGTGAATGGTGAGAGGAGATTCATGAGCTTCCTTAAGGATTAATCGCCTTAGGTTGCGCACTTTGGGAACTACTAGTCGATTCCCGAAGTATACGACTCCTTGATCATTAACGGAGAAACAATTCGCAATTCCTTTCTGAATGTTTCTCTTGATGCGGGAGATTCCCGGATCTACCTTCTGTGCGTTGATAATTTGATCCGTAAGGGTAGGTTTTGCCACCAAGGTGGAGAGAAAACCTTGAGGTACAATGTGAAGGTTAAGCTTCCGAAATTCCTCATGGAGAAGCGGTTGACTTTGTTGTAACATCAGGATTGTTACAATAAGATTTACGACTTAGCGCATCAGCCATGACGTTGGCTTTCCCTGGGGTATAGGTTATCCCTAAGTCGAAGTCTGTGATCAATTCAACCCAACGTCTCTGCCTGAGATTCAAATCCGGTTGGGTGAAAATATACTTCAGACTTTGGTGATCAGTGAATATTTCGCAACGATTACCGAGGAGATAATGTCGCCAGGTCTTAAGTGCATAGACTACGGCTGCAAGCTCTAGGTCATGAGTGGGATAGTTCTCCTCATGTGGGTGCAATTGCCGTGAAGCGTAAGCAATTACGTGTCGATCTTGCATGAGAATGCAACCTAGTCCTTGTCGCGAGGCGTCGCAGTAGATAACAAAGTCCTTGGAGAAGTCTGGCGGTACCAGTACGGGAGCAGAGGTCAGGCGTCTTTTCAGTTCCTGAAAGCTGTGCTCACATTGTGGAGTCCATTCGAACTTCTTATCTTTCTTGAGGAGTTCAGTTAGAGGTTTAGCAACCTTGGAGAAGTTCTCGACAAAGCGACGGCAATAGCTCGCTAAGCCTAGAAAACTCCGAACTTGCTTGACTGATTCGGGCGGAGTCCAATCAAGGACGGCTTGAACTCGCTCAGGGTTAACAGCAATACCTTTACCAGATATTACATGACCCAGATAGGTCACTTCTGACAACCAGAATTCACATTTAGAGAATTTGGCAAAAAGGCGATGCTCTCGAAGTTTCTTCAACACTAGCCTTAGATGTTCGGCATGTTCTTCCTCGTTCTTGGAGTAGATGAGTATATCATCGAGATAAACCACGACGAATTTATCCAAATACTCCATGAAGATTGAGTTCATTAACCGAGAAAAGGTGGCTGGAGCGTTGGTTAATCCGAAGGACATAACGGTGTACTCGTATTGGCCATAGCGAGTAACAAAGGCCGTTTTAGGAATGTCCCCGTTTCTGATTTTGATTTGATGGTAGCCCAACCTCAAATCCATCTTGGAGAAGACTGAGGATCCAGCGAGCTGATCATACAGGTCGTTGATCCTGGGAAGTGGATATTTGTTCTTGATTGTGACCAAATTGACAGGTCGGTAATCTACAACCATCCGGTCCGTACCATCCTTTTTCTTAACGAATAGGACGGGGCAAGCCCACGAAGATGAACTAGGGCGGATGAAACCCTTTTTCAAGGATTCATCGAGTTGTTTCTTAAGCTCGGCTAGTTCTAGGGGTGCCATCTTATAGGGTCTTCTAGCAATCGGAACAGTTCCTGGAATGAGATCTATTACGAACTCAACATCCCTGTCAGGTGGAACACCTAGCAATTCCTCTGGAAAGACATCCGGGAAGTCACGGACTACCGGAACGTCCTCAAGGTCTGGCAAAGGGCTGGCGTTAAGAGAATATAATTGTCGCTTGGCTATTCGGGTCAAGACATTGACTATCTTCCCCGAAGGATGGGTGAGTTGAACAGTCCTAGAGAAGCAATCAATTTTGGCTTGATGAGCTGACATCCAGTCCATACCCAAAATGATATTAATATCCGAAGATTTAAGGGCTATCAAGGATGCAAGGAAAACAAGTCTGTCGACTTGGATCTCATTTCCATAACTTACCCTAGAGGTCTGCCATCTAGACCCAGGGGTAGAGATTTCCATAGTGGATGGCAAGTCACAGAATGCAACGTTATGCAAACGGGCATAACTTTCAGATATAAAAGAATGAGAGGCTCTTGTATCGAAAAGAACGGATGCCGGGTGGCAATTAACAAGAAGCGTACCGAGAACGACGTTGGGGTCCTCTTGAGCTTCTTCGGCAGAGATACAGTTGACATGGCCACGTGAAGCGGTGACCGGTTTGGCATGGAACACCTTCCCTGTCGGCTTGCCACGGCCAACAGCTTTAGCAGATTGATTGGGGTTGGTCTGGGGACACTCGCGCATATAATGACCAGATTCCCCACACTTGAAACAAGTCACGGAACTGGTACGTGGAGGAGCATTATTGGATGGACCCCCATAGGGCTTGGCCGGTGCAGACTGTTGAACAGGGCGAGGCGCCTGGAAAGATGGCCTCGGTGTGAACCTGGGTGGCAGGGCGGTATTGGGTACCCACACGCGGCGTTTCTGAGGACCAGCACCGGATGAGGAACCCATATCACGTACATGCTTGCGTGTTGCATCATAATCAGTCTGACCAGTTTCAGCACTGATGGCTTTGTTGACAAGTTTTCGAAAAAGATGTGCACTCATGCAGACGGAGGTCGCGGCGAAGCTCAGGGCTAAGGCCCTTTCGGAACCTTGCTTGCTTCTTAGCGTCAGTAGAAACTTCCTCAGTTGCATATCGTGCGAGATTACCAAACTCTCTGCTATAGGCATCCACAGAAAGTCGGCCTTGGGTGAAACTGCAAAATTCTTCACGTTTACGGTCCATGAGACCCTCCGGAATGTGATGTTCACGGAAAGCCTCACTGAACTCAGCCCAAGTGGTGACATGGCCCGCTGGGCGCATGGCTCCATAATTCTCCCACCATAGACTGGCGGGGCCTTCAAGATGATATGCGGCGAAGGTGACCTTGTCAGCCTCCGCTACCAACGCGGAACGCAGCTTGTGAGAGATACTGCGAAGCCAGTCATCAGCGTCGAGAGGCTCGACGGAGTGGTGGAACGTGGGTGGATGCAATTTGATAAAATCACTGAGTGACACCACGTTAGCCCTCTGATGGTGTGCTGTATTCTGTTCTATACGCTCCAACAAACGGTTTGTCTCCCGCTTGTTTCTCTCAGCTTCCATCATCACCTCGGCTAGTGAAGGAGGATGAGGCAGATTTTCATTCCTGGCTTCACTGCCTTCGGCCTGCTCTTGGGAAGCAGGATTAGCGCGCGTGTAGACCATCCTAGGTAGACAAGACAATGATTTAGTCAGGATGGTAAAATTCCGACATAGGATACATAAGGTAAGGAATAACTCGAAATGCAAGATGATCATCCGTATGACATGGTAGATACAGAAACTGCTTCTTTATTCCATCGTCATGCACACCATACAAGGTTTAGTACAAGACCAAACAAAGTACTATTATGGTGAGAAAAGGATTACATCTCGTCAGAGGCATTCCAAGCTCCTATACATTATTTTCTACACCTCCGGAAAGAGTACAAACTAGGACATATCCCACGAGTCACGCGGAACGATAGATGACACAGCTAGTGCGAACTAGTGATGCTACCCCTAACTCAGACCGATCCGTAGTAGTCCTCATAAAAGTCACCTCCATAGCCTGGAAGCTCAACATGTTCATCCGGAAACAGACGATCTCGCGGAGCTTGTGGACCATAGGGGCTAGGATGAGGCCTTGGACCAACAAACGGTGGCCTGCGGGGACCGCGAGGTGGGGTGATGCCTCCTACATCACGCCAAATCATCACGTCCGGCAGAGCAGATCTCACAGGATAGAGATCGCGCATATCCGAATATCCAGCTTGCACCGCCGGTGCGAACCAAGTCAAAGTGGCCCAGTGATCGGCACGGGTATTGAAGAGCTCTAACCTTAAGGCCCGATTTTCACGGTCCTTATCCTCGAGCATCTCAGCAGTGGTGCGAGTCCGTGAATCCTCCTGAGTGGAGTCAGCATAAATAGTTTGGAGATATCCTTGTGCTCCCGGAAGTGATCCTGGCATATACCGGAAGTCAGAGTCCCGAAATAAACCAGATCTGACTCGCATAATGGTCATCATAGAGTAGGCGGCATCCTGCACAGCCATCTCGATAGTAACCCCGAGTCCATAGGAGCAGTGAAGAGGCTCAGTGGATCCAGGATAAGATGGAAATATCCTGACAGTGCAGAGATACTGGCTTTGATTAAAATCTCGGAATTGCTCTTCGACCGTGTACTCAGGATACCAGCGGTATCCAGCCTCAGTCATTACCCTGACCAACTTAGCAGTATGGCCGGGTACATCTAGGCATCGAGTTAGGCGAACCACTTGATTGAGGTCGCGAGTGGCCATCTGAAAGCATAATCATAATGCAAGGCATTAGAATTTCTAGCAAAATTTCGGCAGCATAACAGCTGTAAATCCTCAAAAAGGATATTGAGACTTTTGACAAAGGATTTCGTACACACCCAACATCATCATATCAAAGTTCTGGAACCATTCTAACAACATAATGTGGTAGTAGAACTGAACTAGGCTTGTAACCATCAAACTTATAAGGTACTACTGATTAGTAACACGTGATCCTGATAGAGAGAGTAGATCCTAATTCCTTAACCCCCGGTGGAAGAATGGACTGACTCAGATCAGAAAGTCATAAGGTATAAGGAGTAAAAAGAGCCTTACGTTCCAACCCACAAACAATTCCCCTACATATAACTAAAGAATTTCTAGACTCAACATCGACCAGTTTGGCTTGGAGAACCTACAGGTAGTCCTGCTCTGATGCCAACGCTGTCAGGACCCCGACTCGATGTCACATCGATCTAGCTGGTAACACCTCATATCACTTTGCGGCCTCACGCACGGTATCCCCACGGGTGTCGTCTTACCTTTTCCCGGGACCGTTTGCGCCTTTTGGCTCGCGTATATGAAAGTGTCGCTAGCATCCATATGATAAAGAGCCCGGGCTGACATGACTAGTCGTAAACCCAAAGTGGCACAGACTTACAGGGACAGGCATCCATGACCCAGCTTCGAACGTGTCGGTCATCAGCAAGTGGGTCCGGGCTGTAGCACTGGGCTAGCAGGACTCCGGTAAACCGGGCTGTAGCGGGCTAACAGGACTCCGGTACTCAAAGCGTGACATTTCCCCGAAGGGACATACACAGGAACGAAGAAGGACACATGCCGGCCAGCCTAAGTGTTCCAGAGCAGTAGCAAGCTACCATGGCTCAGCGGTAACACTAGGAGACATTTCCCGGTAAGAGAGGCTACTAAAGATAAACAACTAGATAGCCAGATCCCACACATACCAAGCATTTCAATCATACACACAATATGCTCGATATGTGCAAATACAACGAAGCATCACAACATGACTCTATGACACAAGTACTTTATTTAAGGCTCAGTGAGCCATACATAACATACACACAAAGGTACGGGTCTCACGACCCAACATACAAGTCATACAATCATACAAGCCAGCAGCGGAAGTAACTTGTCTGAGTACAGACAACTAGTAAAATAAAAGAGGCTTGGAAAGCCTCTGGCTATACTATGTGGTCCTTCACAAGCTCAGGGTCACCACCTGGGTCTTTAGCCTACTCGTTGATGTCAACGTCTACATAGAACCCATCAGAAGGGGTTGCAGCGTCTTCTGTAAAAATGTAGATTATAGCAACATGAGTACAAAGGTACTCAGCAAGACTTACATCAGATCCTACATACACGCATAGTATCAAGAAGGGTTGGTGGAGTTATTGCAGCAAGCCAGCTTTGACTCTTGGCTAGGCTATCCTACGATACTTCAACTTGAAATAGTTTTGCGCACACGAGTCCACTATTCACCACTTCAATACACTACCGAGGATCCACCTCCGTCCTCCTACGGAGGAGCCATCCTCGGCACTCACACTTATCTTGAGGCTTTTAGTAGTTTCCATTTACTTGTCTATGAACTGTATAGGCAACCAAGTAGTCCTTTACCGCGGACGCGGCTATTCGAATAGATCATGTTAACCCTGCAGGGGGTACTTCTTCATACACGCTCTCACCACTTACCGTCGTTTACACGACATGTACTCGGCAACCTTCAAGCGGAAGCCCAACGTGGGTGTCAGCCACGACCTACCTAATCACCTAAGCCTCCAGTCCAGGTTTATCGCCTATTCAGGTTCCATCCGCAGGGAGTCCGGCCGAGGTTTCCCATACGGCCCCGAACGATGTGAACAGGGTTCCCGAGATACCTAACGGGTATTCGATACACCCGGCCACGTACCTACCGCATCACAGCCCACCCCTACGGTCAGCGCTGTCCACGGCCTCCAGTAGGCTACAAACACCAGAAACTACTTGCAACTCCTGGACGGAGAACTAGGGTGAATAAGAAGTCGAGAGGGTCCATTGGTTTCGGGCCCAATGCATGGTAGTAGCTGATTCTTAAATCACACATACAGATCTCAGTGCTTAAGGTCGGCTTCAATGAAACAACCCACCATGTACTCCTACATGGCCTCTCATCGATACCTTTACCAAATCGTGTTCACCACACCACTCTCATTACCGACATAATCATTTCACTCTAGGCCATCACCCAGATGAACCAGACCTGACACGACTCTAAGCATAGCAGGCATAGCAAGGTAGGAACAACACATACATATGGCTCAATCAACTCCTACACATGCTAGTGGGTTTCATCTAGTTACTGTGGCAATGACAGGTCATGCAGAGGAAATGGGTTCAACTACCATAGCACACAGCAGTTTGAATCGCGTTGTCTTAATGCAGTAAAAGAGAGCAGGAGCGAGAACATGGGATTGTATCGATATGATCAAATGGTTGGTTGCTTGCCTGATGGTTCGATGCACGGATACGGTTCTTCGTTAGGGTAGTCACGGTACTCCTCGGGGACAGATCCTGTCGGAAAGGATAACGATACACAGGCATCACCAAACAATGTGCAACAATATGATGCATGCATGAAACATGGCAATATGAGTGTGTTGGGCTAATGCAACTAAAGCCAGAAGGGTTTGAACAAATTTGAATCAAAGATTCAAATTTCAATTTCAAATATGGCCTTTTAAAGTGCTTTTCCTTGTTCTGATTAAAACATCCATTTAACTTGTTGGATCATGCATGAAAATAGTACAGATGGATAGATTGGATTTTTCTGATCATTTTTCATATATAATTTGTCCAATTTGGAGTTACAGAATAAAAGTTATGAATTTTTGAAGTTTAATTAATATTTTGGAATTTCCTGATTTAATTTAAATCCAGAAATATCATTTACTGCGTCAGCCTGACGTCACAGTGACATCAGCAGGTCAACAGGGCTGGCTCGGGTCAAACCTGACGTGTGGGGTCCACACGTCAGTGACACAGGGGCTAATCACGTGCTGGTTAGCTTTGACTAAGCCCTGGGGCCCACTTGTCAGCGTCAGTAGGTGGTGGTTTAGTGGCTAATTAACTAGGCCATGTCAGCTCGCCGGAGTTCTGGCCGGCGGCGACCATCAGTGCGGCGGCGATAGTGGTTTTGGTCGTTTCGGCCACCAAATGAACCGCGGAGGCCACCGGAGTGAAGCTGAGGACGACCCGCGGCTCTTGGCGGAGTCCGTTGGGGTCGGGGTGGCCGGAGTCGACGGCGGCGAGCTCGGCTGCGGCGGCCGGGGTTCGGTCGTGCACGGGAACGGTGTTGCAGGGTGTTAGGGGGGGTGTTGGAGCGTGCTACGTGCTCCTAGTGAGATGTGGAGCACGATGGCGTGCTCGGTTGGGCGCTACGGCGATCGTGGCCACGACGGCGACATCGCCGGCGGCATGAAGCTTTCGGCCGCGGTGGGGCTAGGGCCTAGGGGTCGGGAGAGAGCAGGGGAGAAGGGGGAAACGGTGGCGTAGCTCACCGCGGTTGCAGTGGGCGTCGAAGCGGGCTCGGGGACGCGTCGGAGACGACGAATTTGACGGCGACGGTGGTCGGAGTCCGAAGAGGGGAACGGCGACGTGGCGGCGATGCAGGGCTTCCGGGGACCCGTGGAGCGGTGGGGAGGAAGAAGGAGTCGAGGCGGAGCTTCTGAGCTGGTCGGGGAAGCGAGGGGTGGTCGGAGACGGTGGCTAAGGCGAACGGCGGCGACGGTGAGCTTCGGCCGTGAGAGAGAGAGAGTGAGGGAGAGGAAGGAGAGAGCCGGGGAGAGTGAGAGAGAGCAGGGGAGATCGGGACGGGCTGCGGGCGTCGTCCACGCGGCCAGGAGGGCGTCGGCAAGCAGGAGGTGGCCGCGCGGCCGCGCGCGCGCGAGCACGCAGCAGCTTCGGGGCGAGGGGAGGAAGACGACGGGGAGCTACAGTGCTGGGCTGGGTCGGTTGCTGGCTGGGCCGGCCAGCTGGCTGGGCCGCACAGGTAAGTCTTCCCCTTTCTTTTCTGTTTTCTGTTTTTATTTAATATAACTGCAACTTTGTTGAATTAAATAAAATACCTTGGCAACTCCAAAAATCACCAAACTACTCCTGGTCCATAGTTGGATTATTTCCAACATGAAACATTTTAGTTTGGAGATATTTGAGCATTTAAATATTTTATATAATTTTAAATGCCCAAATTTAAATAGTTATGATTTAATTCAAAACCCTAGGATGGCCTAGGAAAATGTGCACCACTTTTGGCAGAGGTTCTGAACCAAGGCAAAAATGATGGACATTTTAGAAGGGCATTTCAGGTTCATTGAAAAATTATTTTAGTAAACCCTAGTTGGTTTCAGAGGGGACTGGGGGTTCTGTCATCCCCATTTCAAGTTTCTGATGAATGAGTAAACATGATGCAACACTCTAATGCATAACTAGCTAGGGTGTGACACCGAAGGAACCATTGTTCCACAGCCGGCCGATCCCCCCGAACGTCTTCAAGGTTTCCATGGCCAGTGTCAAACCGGGCCACGAGAATTTGCCTCCTCTAATACTAGTGGGGGATGACGACGAAACCCCGCGGCGGCTTGGTGACTGTTACAATGGGTAGGTCCTGTTGTGGCCAAAGAGTCTGCTTCGTCTGGAGGCGGCCGGGAGCACACCCACGAGCACGCAGGCTCAACAAGGTATGAACATCAACACCCCACCTACCCAATTAGCGTCGGGTGTCGTGTTGGGTGATAGAGGACGGGGTAAGGAGGAGGCTCCCTTAGTCGCTGATGACGTCGCCATGGATGAGGATGAGGATGATGATGGCGCTGAATAGTATGTCTATACTGGCGCCTCCTCAGGGTTTGGGCGTCATGAGTCAGTGCCTGAATTACCGTCTCAACGTATTATTGACGACCTTCCGGTAGTAAAGAAGTCTAGGAAGAGAGCGAGCAAAGGCAAAAAAGCTAATTATGATCCAGCCGCCTCAGCAGCCTTGGCTTCAGGACCATATAGATATCCCCGATGCGGATAAATGGCATATCCCCGGTCAACCAATCCTACCTGGAACAACGCTACGGGCCAGATTTGGCGATCTAAGGAGACTTGATGACGATGTGCTGCGGGTAGAGAAAGGCCTCATCGCCTCGAAAGATCCAGGATACCCACTCTACATGGTTAATGTTCCGCGGCAAATGTCGTACGTCGATAGCTTCCCTGCGAATAAGTTCTTCCTCCGATTCGATTACATATTCGACATGTTTCACGTGAAGAAGCTGGATTTTACGTTTGTCTGCCTTTATGCCTTGCACATGAACTACATCATTGGGGTTGAGCAGATACATAATATCTATGTCGCTGACCCATACTACATGCACGAGGCCTTCTTGGGAGTCTGTGCAGAGCAGCGTGAATACGCGAGGGATTACATCGTCAGTTTCATGCTCGCCAATAAGGACAAGGAGGCGATTCTCGTGCCTTATCATCCCGTGTAAGTCATCCGCGCTGCTATCCTTCCTTCGATTTCAATAATTCATTTGCACGATGGAGGCTAATTAATTTGAGGTATACTTATTTTGCGCAGGGGCGGGCGCGCCATCCTCATCATCCTCTACCCCCGATTCTCCCACGCTCTTTACTTGGACTCGTCGAAGAACATTCACAAAAAGGATTACACCCACATCAAAGATGTTCTCGATAGTGCTATGTTTTACTACCAAGCAAGGGGTGGAGAGGTTAGGGACAAGAAGAGAAGGGGCGGCAGGGCCGCCTTCAGCCATAAGACCGACTTCTGCTGCATCCAGCAACCGAACGATTCTCTTAATGCTGGATTCTATGTCCTACACCACATGCTGGAGTACAGACAGGATCACCAGAACCTTCACATTTCACCTAGATCTGGTGATGCCCATATTCTGCAATGGGCAAAGGACATAGGAGATATCAAGGATCATCGACTTCGAGCTGAGTTCTATAACATCCAGCGTGAACTTTCCCAAATCATCATGAAGGAGGTCGTCGGAAAAACAGGGATGTTCTACGGAGAAGGAAAAATGTCACGGGAAAACGTCTGAACATGGATAGCCTCTCAGCGTCTCGACATGAAGCCTTTCACTAAGCTCGAAGACTATCTCCCTGACATGGATGGATGGCACGACATGGTGGAGTGATTGTCGATATATGACAATGTGTCCGTTTAGTCCATACTTTCTGTATGACAAAACTTTGTGTTATGCACGGTGAAACTTTATTTGTGATGTAATTAAACTGTCCTCCTCCCCGACTAGCAAAAATCACTCTAGTTAGGGCATTTTGGGTACGATGAACTTTGTTATTTATGCTTATGATATGTTGTTTCTATTTTTGCCAAGTCTGTCTCTTTCTGTTGCTCAACCATATATGTTGCATATCATCGACTCATGTGACGATGCAGGTGCATACATCATAGATGGCGAAGAAGTGCTATGCCAGGAGTATATATACAACAAGTGGCCGGAGTGTCAGGCCCAGGTGTACCGGTTTCTTGTTTCCGAACGATAGGCAGTAGTTAGTTTAGGTTCACGCTAATGCGAGAGAGGGATACGAACTCATGTACTCAAAGTGATAGCTCTTCTCGCGTATATCATTGTTTAGATGGATGACGATGTATTTGCAAGTAATCGAGAATTCTATTGCTATTTTCGAGATTGATGACGAGAGACCACTTTGTGTTGGATGATGATTATGATGATGACATGATTTGATGAGACTAATTGTATGTATATGCTATGATTACATTTGTATGTGTATGATATGCAAAAGATTATTGTATAAAGCCTATTCAAATACAAAACAAATACCAAACAAATATGCAGGAAAAAAAATAATAAAACCAGTAGTAGCGAGGGGGGGGGGAATTTAGCTGTAGCGCCGCCTTACCAATAGCGCTTCCCTGTAAACAGCGCTGTAGACAATATCAGTAGCGCCCTTTTCTAAAGAGCACTATAGCTATTCATGTATAGCAGTAGCATGGGAAAATAGGCGCTACTGCTATACGTTAGCTGTAGCACCTTATTAGTAGCACTGGTACCCGCGCTACTGAGAGGCCCAAAACCCGCGCTGCTGCTAGGCTTTTCCCTAATTGTGGATGGTGATATTGAAGATGTTGATGGAGATTACCCTCCCAAGGATGAGAGGGTTGTTGGTGATGACGATGGCTTTAATTTCTCCCTCCGGGAGGGAAGTTCCCCCATTGGAATCGCTCCGCCAGAGGGGAAAAGTGCTCCTACCCAAGTTCCGCCTCGAGACTATGACACTCCATCCTGAATGTACGATCCTTATTTTTTCTAGGTCAAAATGACCTATATACGAGAAGATAGGCACTGGACGTGCTGAGGACAACCCACCAGGGCGTGCCTGGGGGCCCAAGTGTGCCATGGTGTCTTGTGCTCACCAGGTGGGCCTCCTCCGGTAGTTATTTGCTGCAGTATTTTTATATAATCCAAAACAATTCTCCATAAATTTTCAGCTCATTTGGAGATGTACAGAATAGGTAACTGTGATGTAGCTTTTTTAGGTCCCAAATTCTACCTGTCGGTGTTCTGCCTCTTTGTGTAAACCTTGCATATTATGAGAGAAAAGACAATAGAATATTTCATTGTCGGGGGATGGACCCCGGGCATTCAATGGAACCCGGATCCGTCAACCCGGTTGCCCTTGGCCGGATTCCCAACACAATTTGGCCAAGTCCCGCAACATGGCCAAGGCAGCTAGCACATGTCGGCTGTCTCCAGCAAGTCAAGCCTTCACCAACAAACCAGCATGGCTATAGTGTGCCCCCTTTACATATATCAAGTGCATATCATGATGTTCAGATTTATCTCCTGCATAAGGATTAGCTAGCAATTGCTCTATCATACCCGAAGGAATTTCATCTACATATATCAAGTGCATATCATGATGTTCAGTTCCATCTCCTACATAAGGATTACCTAGGAATTTCTCTATCATACGAAAAGGAATTTCATAACCAATATTTTCAGTACGTGTAGTATGCTGAGGGGCAACTAATTGTGGTTCCTAATGAGGTGAAGATACCCTGAACAAGCCCCTCAAAGTATGGTTTTCAATCATAGGAAGTGACAATAAATTTCGGCATGTAGTAATAATTTTCCTTACCAATTTCCACTAACCAAGAGCGCTTCACTCCCTGGAAACGGTGCCAAAAAAGAGTCTTGATGACCCACAAGTATAGGGGATCATTCGTAGTCCTTTCAATAAGTAAGAGTGTCGAACCCAATGAGGAGCAAAAGGAAACGACAAGTGGTTTTCAGCAAGGTATTTTCTGCAAGCACTGAAATTGTCGGTAACAAATAGTTTGATAGCAAGATAATTTGTAATGAGCAAGTAATGGTCATGGTAAATAAAGTGCAGCAAGGTAGCCCAATCCTTGTGTGGCAAAGGATAGGCCAAAACGGTTTCTTATAATAGGCAAAGCGTTCTTGAGGGTACACAGGAAATTCATCTAGTCACTTCCATCATGTTGGTTTGGTTCGTGTTTGCTACTTTGATAATTAGATATGTGGGTGGACTGGTGCTTAGGTGTTGTTCTTAATTGAACGAACCTCCTACTTATTACTAACCCCCTTGCAAGCATCCGCAACTACGAGAAAAGTATTGAGATAAAATCTAACCATAGCATTAAACTTTTGGATCCAAATCGATCCCTTACCAAGTAGCGCATAAACTAGGGTTTAAGCTTCTATCAATCTAGCAACCCATCATCTAATAACTACTCCACAATGCATTCCCTTAGTTGATGTTCCATGTAGTGGACGTTCACCTGACATCACTTAGGGAATCATAACATACATATCATCAAAATATCGTACACATATCAAGTTTGCATGATTACTTTTAACAAGCTTTCTCCCGTGACCTCAAGAACAAAAGTAACTACTCAAAAATCATAATCATGCTCAAGATCAGAGGGGTATTAAATAGCATAATGGATCTAAACATATAATCTTCCACCAAATAAACCATATAGTAATCAACTACAATATGTAATCAACACTACTAGTCACCCACATGTACCAATCTGAGGTTCCGCTACAAAGATTGAACACAAGAGATGAACTAGGGTTTTAGAGGAGATGGTGCTATTAAAGATGTTGATGGAGATTGCCCTCCCAAAGATGAGAGGGTTGTTGGTAATGATGATGGCTTTGATTTCCCCCTCCGGGAGGGTAGTTCCCCCAAAGGAATCACTTCGCAGAAGGAGAAAAGTGCTCCTGCCCAAGTTCCGCCTTGAGACGGCGGTGCTCCATCCTGAAAGTACAATCCTTATTTTTTCTAGGTCAAAATGACCTATCTATGAGAAGATGGGCACCGGACATGCTGAGGACAACCCACTAGGGCACGCCTGGTGGCCCAGGTGTGCCCTGGTGTCTTGTGCTCACCAGGTGGGGCCCCTTCGGTAGATTTTTGCTCCAGTATTTTTTTATATAATTTAAAACAACTCTCCTTAAATTTTCAGCTCATTTGGAGATGTGCAGAATAGGTAACTGTGATATAGCTTTTTCAGGTCCAGAATTCCAGCTGTCGGCATTCTCCCTCTTTATGTAAACCTTTCATATTATGAGAGAAAAGAAATTAGAATTACTTCGTTGTCGGGGGATGGACCTGATGACCCACAAGTATAGGGGATCTATCGTAGTCCTTTCGATAAGTAAGAGTGTCGAACCCAACGAGGAGCAGAAGGAAATGACAAGCGGTTTTCAGTATGGTATTCTCTGCAAGCACTGAAATTGTAGGTAACAGATAGTTTTGTGATAAGATAATTTGTAATGCGTAATAAGCAATGAAAGTAAATAAGGTGCAGCAAGGTGGCCCAATCCTTTTTGTATCAAAGGAAAAGCCTGGACAATTTCTTATAATGAGGAAAGCACTCCCGAGGACACCTGGGAATTATCATCAAGCTAGTTTCATCACGCTCATATGATTCGCGTTCGTTACTTTGATAATTTGATATGTGGGTGGACGGGTGCTTGGGTGCTGCCCTTTCTTGGACAAGCATCCCACTTAGGATTAACCCCTATAGCAAGCATCCACAACTACAAAAGAAGTATTAAGGTAAACCTAACCATAGCATGAAACTAGTGGATCCAAATTAGCCCCTTACGAATCAACGCATAAACTAGGGTTTAAGCTTCTGTCACTCTAGCAACCCATCATCTACTTATTACTTCCCAATGCCTTCCTCTAGGCCCAAATAATGGTGAAGTGTCATGTAGTCAACGTTCACATAACACCACTAGAGGAGAGAAAACATACATCTCATCAAAATATCGAACGAATACCAAATTCACATGACTACTAATAGCAAGACTTCACCCATGTCCTCGGGAACAAATGTAACTACTCATAAAGCATATTCATGTTCATGATCAGAGGAGTATTAATATGCATTAAGGATCTGAACATATGATCTTCCACCAAGTAAACCAAATAGCATCAACTACAAGGAGTAATCAACACTACTAGCAACCCACAGGTACCAATTTGTGGTTTTGATACAAGATTGGATACAAGAGATGAACTAGGGTTTTGAGAGGAGATGGTGCTGGTGAAGATGTTGATGGAGATTGACCCCCTCCCAGTGAAAGGATCATTGGTGATGACGATGAGAGGATCGTTGGTGATTGACCCCCCCGGAGGGAAGTTTCCCCGGCAGAACAGCTCCGCCGGAGCCCTAGATTGGTTCTGCCAAGGTTCCGTCTCGTTGCGGTGGAGTTTTGTCCCATAAGCTTGCTTATGATTTTTTCCAGGGTAAAAGCCTTCATATAGCAGAAGATGGGCACCGGGGGGCCACCAGGGGGCCCACGAGACAGGGGGGCGCGCCCAGTAGGGGGGGGGCGCCCACCACCCTCGTGGCCAGGGTGTGGCCCCCCTCTGGTACTTTCGTTGCTCAATAATTCTTATTAATTCCAAAAATGAATTTCGCGGAGTTTCAGGAGTTTTGCAGCTGTGCAGAATAGGTTTCCAATATTTGCTCCTTTTCCAGCCAGAATCCCAGCTGCCAGCATTCTCCCTCTTCATGATAAACCTTGTAAAATAAGAGAGAAATAGGTATTGTGACATAACGTGTAATAACAGCCCATAATGCAATAAATATTGATATAAAAGCATGATGGAAAATGGACGTATCAACTCCCCCAAGCTTAGACCTCGCTTGTCCTCAAGCGGAAGTCGATATCGAAAAATATGTCCACATGTTTAGAGGTAGAGGTGTCGATAAAAATAAAATACGGATATGAGGGCATCATGATCATTCTTACAGCAACATATATATATATATATATATATATATATATATATATATATATATATATATATATATATATATATATATATACTTTGTCATATGATTTCTTAGGCTCAAGTAACAATCCATTCACAATATCAAGTATGGTTCAGAAACTTCATTGAGAACTAGCAAACAATAATCTCAGTCATTGAAGCAATTGCAATTTATCATTACATCGAAAAGAGTCAAGAGTCGAGCGTTTCAGCAAGTCCACATACTCAACTATCATATATTCTTCTACAATTGCTAACACTCATGCAATACTGATGTTTCTGGAGTTTTATTCGGACACTGAGAAAGATAGGAGCTTATAATGTTGCCTCCCAACGTATTCACCTTTGGGTGATGTCAACAATAATAGTTCATGCTAGCTTACATCCAATTGGATATATGTATCAGGATCTTTCCAACACGAGGTGCTTGCCAAAGGATAAAATGAAAAAGGGAAAGGTGAAGATCACCTTGACTCTTGCATAAAGTAAAAGACATAAAGTAAAAGATACACCCTTCGCAGAGGAAAGCTGAGGTTATCATGTGCTTTTAGGGTTGGATGCACAAAATCTTAATGCAAAAGAACGTCACTTTATATTGCCACTTGTGATATGAACCTTTATTATGCAGTCCGTCGCTTTTATAACTTCCACAACAAGATTGTACAAAGCTTATTTTCTCTGCACTAATTAGTCATACATATTTAGATAGCAATTTTTATTGCCTGCAACATGACAACTTACTTGAAGGATCTTACTCAATCCATAGGTAGGTATGGTGGACTCTCATGGCAAAACTGGGTTTAAGGATATTTGGAAGCACAAGTAGTATCTCTACTTAGTTCAAGGAGTTTGGCTAGCATGAGGGGGAAAGGCAAGTTCAACATGTTGGACGATCCATGACAATATACTTTAACTGAGATGTGAGAAAACATAACCCATTACGCTGTCTTCCTTGTCCAACATCAACTCTTTAGCATGTCATACTTAATGAGTGCTCACAATCATAAAAGATGTCCAAGATAAAATATTTATATGTGAAAACCTCTATTTCTTTATTACTTCCTATTAATTGCAATAATGACCAAAACTATGTTTGTCAACTCTCAACAACTTTTAAGTCTCATGCTCTTTATATGTGAAGTCATTACTATCCATAAGATCAATATGAACTCTTTTATTCTTTTTATTCTTTCTATTTTCTCAAGATCATAGCAAGATAGCAAAGCCCTTGACTCAACACTAATCTTTATTATATAGCTCACAGACTCGATTACATAGAGGGATCATAAAGCAAAACTCAAAACTAACTCAAACCAAAACTTTATTCTACTAGATCTAGATATTACTAAAGGGATCGAACTGAGAAAGATGGTAAAGATAGGAGTGTGATGGTGATACGATACTGGGGTACCTCCCCCAAGCTTGGCAGTTGCCAAGGGGAGTGCCCATACCCATGTGATTATGTCGTCGGAGGTGCTGAAGAAGGAGTTGTTGATGATGTACGCTTGTCGTCCGTCTTCCAAGGCATAGGCTCACCATCATAGAAGGATGATCGAGTCTGCAGGATCCTCAAATCCGCAGCCAAACTCATCCTCTTGAATCTATATTCATACTCACAGTTTTGGTTTTGCAGGTCATAGATCTGGGCTTGGAGGTGCTCGATTTTCTAATGAAGCTTGAAGATGGTATCCCCAATGTTCTTGGCGTCTAGCATGTGCTTGTTGGTGAATTCCGCGATCATCATCTGGTTGGCATTGAGTCCATGCTCCACCATCCCTTGGCACTTGAAAACTTGTTGCTCCATAGCTTTGAGGTTTGTCTCCATGCTTCTGGTACGCCTTGGTCGCTCCACATCGCGGATGTGCAGCACCCCCTCATGCATCTCAATTGCTTGAGGGTGTTGCAGCACCTCCGCGAGATAGGGGTTGATAACTGTCTCGAAAAACTTGTCCTTGGGAGTGCTTGGAGACGTCATGGTGCTCTAGATCTGTCAGAAAAACAGCTCGAAACAAAAATAGAAGATTTTTGCGTGATACGGTGGTCAAAACCTTCGGGAGATTATATAATGAATTTTTACCGACCAAAAGAAGTAACGTGCAAGAAAACGGAGTCCGGAGGGCACACGAGGTGCCCACGAGGCAGGGGGCGTGCCTAGTAAGGGTGGGCGCGCCCTCCACCCTTGTGGAGGCCTCGTGTCCTTCCCGGACTACTTCTTATTTTCCTAAATTCTTAAATATTCCATAATGGAGAAAAATTGCCATTAGAATTGTTTTGGAGTCAGTTTACTTACCATACCACATACCTTCCTTTTCGGAGTCTGAAACGTTCCGGAAAGTGTCCCTTATGTATTCCTCCGGTGTTACAGTTTCAATAATATTAGTTTCAACATTTATAGGATTACCTGCGATAGAATGTTTGATTCTTTGACCGTTTACCACCTTCGGATTTGTGCCTTCGAAGTTGTTGATTTTTATGGCACCGGAATGATAGACCTCCTCGATAACGTAAGGACCTTCCCATTTAGAGAGAAGTTTTCTCGCAAAAAATCTTAAACGAGAGTTGAATAGCAACACATAATCACCTACGTTAAACTCACACTTTTGTATCCTTTTGTCATGCCATCTTTTAACTTTTTCTTTGAACAACTTGGCATTCTCGTAGGCCTGGGTTGTCCATTCATCAAGTGAGCTAATATCAAGTAACCTCTTCTCACCGGCAAGTTTGAAGTCATAGTTGAGCTGTTTAATAGCCCAATATTCCTTATGTTCAAGTTCGAGAGGTAAGTGACATGCTTTTCCATAAAACAACTTATACGGATACATACCCATAGGATTTTTATATGCAGTTCTATAGGCCCATAATGCATCATCAAGTTTCTTGGACCAATTCTTTCTAGATCTATTGACAGTCTTTTGCAAAATTAATTTGAGCTTTCTATTACTCAACTCTACTTGACCGCTAGACTATGGGTGATAAGGAGATGCAATTCTATGATTAACATCATACTTAGAAAGCATTTTACGAAAAGTGCCATGAATAAAATGTGAACCACCATCAGTCATGAGATATCTAGGGACTCCAAACCTCGGGAAAATAACTACTTTAAGCATCTTAATAGAGGTGTTATGATCAGCATTGTCGGATGTTGGGTTCCGCCAGACCCTTAACGTTCGAACACTGGGGTGCGCGCGAAGATCTCTCCCCTACCGATCTACGTCTGATCGCCTCGTGAGATCTAAGCTGAAAATGATGAACGACACAAGGGACACAAGATTTATACTGGTTCGGGCCACCATTGTAGTGTAATACACTACTACAGTGTGTGGTGTGGTGGATTGCCATAGGGGCTGATGATGAACAGTACATGGGAAGAATAGCCTCGCAAGAGGTCTTCTTGAGCTGGTGCGATGAACTTCTTGGGTGAGTTTGATCGCCTCTCTCTCTCTAGTATTCCCAAAATCTGGATCCCCTCCCCCTCTATTGTGGTGGCTAGTCCTATTTATAGAGGCCCTGAGCCTCTCCCCAAATATTGAGCGGGAAGGGCGCCAACAATGGCCATTTTGAAGGGGAACATCCAGTACAAGTTATCCTGACTAAAGTTGGTCTTCGGCTGCCAAAAGCACTGACGATGACGCTGTGTTGGGCTCCACGATGACATCCATCCTGCCGCTCCACTGGTCTTGGTCTCGTTGCACTGAAATGGCAACCTTTTCCTGATGCCTCGGTACTCCACGTCTGTACCTGCCCCCTTTGCACCAAAGAGGAAACAGGGACACTGCGCAGGCCGGCGCCCGCCTGGTCTTGATCGTCATGGCTTGCATCACGAGAACCTCGCAAGGTACCCTGCATTGATCTCTCCGCCTCCTCGTGAGCCTGCCTGGCAAGGCCATCCCTGAGGAAGCCTTGCATCGTCTGCCCCGCGAGGCTTGGCCCCTCGCGAGGGTCTTGAGTCTTGTGCCGATGAAGACGGGCTGTACTGGGCCACCACTTGAGCCACGCCGCAGGCCACAGGTAGGCAAGTCTGGGGACCCCCGTTCCCAGAACGCCGACAGTAGCCCCCGGGCCCAAGGTGCGCTCGAACTTGGCTTAGCGGAGAAGCGAAGGGGCAAGTGCGGAGTGCCACGGGCCCGATCAGTCTGTGGCCTTGGGCGTCGCGTGGTGGTTCATTGGACGTGGGCGTCTCCGCTTCCCCATGCTGCCTCGGCAACCGCTCGACTTGACAAGTCCCTTCATGCAAAAATGTGTCATGATTACCTGAGATCATGGTGGCCGACGGTTGGCCTCCTCCGGACTATAAGTACGGACGGGCGAGAGCCCCCGCAGTCCATCCCTTCCTGCTACTCTCTTTCTTCTTGTTCCTCGCCTTTGCTCCACCTTACGCTAATGGCGCCGATCCGCC
>NC_041391.1:389653752-389704987 GCF_002162155.2 Triticum dicoccoides
ACGGCCCTGGTACGAGCGGCCGCCGCCTGGGTTCCCATTGCCCTTGTACGCCCAAATTGAGGGTCCTGGAGAGGAAGCCACCGAGCGACATCGCCGGTGCCGCAGGCGACGCCGGCTAGTCATGGCAGTTTGTGTCGTCACCCATGGAGTCTATGCCGAGAGATCTTCTCACGAGCTCGTGCTTCACGCCGCTATGCCTCCTCGATCTTGGATTCTCCTTCCTTCCTCCTTCGCCTTCGAGATGCCGCCAAGTGGGTCTCTAGAGCTCTGGCTGCAGCACGCTAACTGCAGCACCCTGGCAACCGGAGCGGAGGTTGCCATCGTCGCTTTGGGCAAGGTCTTCATGACTCTGGGCTGGGGCGAGATCGCCCGGGTCTGCCAGACAAGGGGCGCCCTCGTAATCCATCTTGAATACGACGGTGCCTCCTTGATGTTCTTCCAGGTCTTCGACGCGGAAGGCCGCCGGCTAGAGTGCTATCCCGAGAAAGGCTGCCGGGGTACCGGCGTGGTGAGGGCCAGGCCAGCCAATTGCCTCCACAACAGCTCCTCAGGCAGCAGCGGAGGAGCCAGAGGATCCAGTGACTCTGCCGAGCTTCACGCAACTCCGGAGACAAGCGATGACAGCTATGAGCCCCTGAGCTCACGTCGTGCCCGGAGCAAGGCAGCTGCGTCTGGCCGTCGGCGCCACTGATCTGGATGGGGTTGGCGCCGGCGCCTGATGGTCCACTGTTGATGATGGCATCTCCTCCGGAGGTGCGCGTAGTTAGTGCTCCTTAGGGTTAGCACCTTTTATTCCCTGCGAGGAATAGAAATGACACCCCACGGGGGTATGTAAGGAACCGGTCATGTCTTTTGTGAATTGTACATCCCTATCATGAATCGGGGTGAGATGCGTGTTCTGTACCGGCTCAGCTCCCCCTTCTTTCCTCACGACGGCTTGGTGCTCTACGCTAACATGTCCCGGTCCCCAGGCAGGCTTCAGACGTCCTTGGTATGCCAGGTCGCAATGCCGTGGTCAAGGCCAGGAGGTGAGTGGCCCAAGGTCAAGTAAGAGCCCCTGAGTCGCGATGCTCAGGAGGTCCCCTTTAGCGCCCAAGCAGCCTCCGCTGGGAAAGAAAGGAAGGCGGCGTCGCCGTGACAGAGCTGCACTAGGCGAGGGTTTGGTGTTGACTTGGTTTAGCTTTTGTGTGACTTATCTCATAGGTTTGGAGTAGTTCTTTGGCGAGGTGCCGGGCCTGCGTGCCGACAGCTAGGGTGTTGCTGGGTCAGGCCTTCGTGAGCTTTTCCCCTTTTCCCTGCACTTTCCTTCATACTCTACGTCCTCAGGTCCCGGCCCTCAAGCAAGCTCAGCCGCCGCTGGTATGATAGGTCACGATGCCGTGGGTCAAGGCCAGAAGGTGAGGGCTGGAGAGCGAGTAAGAACCCACGAGTCGCGATGCTCAGGCGCCCCCCTTTTAACGCGCGAGTGGATCGTACGGGAGAGAGGGAGAGGGATCTCACGACGCCACCCACACCATTCCTGAAGCGGATCCTGCACACCAATCATGAGGGAAAACAAGGTCTTCCATTACGGTTGCCAGCCAGCCATTGGTTGCTCCGAGGGAGTGATTGAGGCACATAGGGCCTGGGAAGGTAGTGCTATGCGGGGCTGCCGCGGCCAGAGCTCGGCCACTCAGGTTTGTCGGTGTTGCAGGGACGGACCCATGCGCAAGCGCCGTGCCAGAGCGAGCGGCTCCAAAGGTAGGTGTCAATCGAGCAGGCGATTATCTCAAGCAGGTTAATCATGAAGGAGAAAATCCACTTAGGTAGATGCAGAGGAAGCAAGCGCCATTGGGTCAGGCCCCAGCGGCTTGGGGATGATGTAGCCCGAGGGGCGCCCCCAACAAGGTAAGCTGAGAATGTAAGCAAAATGGATACATGTCGCAGGGACGGACCCACGCGACCCGGGAATGATGCAGCCCTGTGGGCGCTCCCAACTGAAATGAAAACTGAAAAGAAGTCACCTGGTACTGTTGCAGAACGAGTGTTGGAGTAGCTGACGATGCAGGGTGAAGAAGCTGATACTCACGAGCCCTCGGGACTTCGAGCCTCGGGAGGATCAAGAGGTCAGGGCGGTCCGACAAGGTCCATCTCCATCTCCTCCAGGAACGCGTGATGCTGAGCTTCCAGAATGCTCCTCATCAGGCGCTGGTGGGTTACAGCCGCGTTCGGCAAGCCGAAGGGCATGCGAACGAAGTTATGCGGTGGGCCCACGCAATGCCCCACGCGCGTAGGCCAGAAGCACTCCTGAGATGCGACTCGATTGAGCCCTGGGTAGTCGGTGCAGACGCGCAGCCCGCCATCCTCGCCTGGATGGGGAGCTACACCGGGCAGACGGCGGTTGCCGCGCATGACTCTCGATTCCTCCATCTCCTGAGTGGCCTTGGTGATGAACTCCTGAGGGCTGGGTCCTTCTTTTCTTACGCCTCCCTAAGGGAAGCGTGCCGTGAAGCACGCCTCCAAGTGGTGCCCAAGCGCCTCCCTCGTGACCTTGGAAAAGTCGGTGGCTTCCCAGGGAAGAGCCCCCGAGCCCTGCCCCAGGGCGGGCGCCGGGCGCGCCTTCGTATGCGATGGAGGGTGGCGCCCCTTGGACGGGCGCATGTCCTGATGTGGCACCTTCGGAGGTGCTTGCCTCCTGAGGCCTTGAGCCAGGTGATGTCTTCTTCTTCTTGGAAGCTGCTCCAGGGAGGTTCCCACTCTTGTTGTCCGGGTCCTCGATCGATGAGGCCTTGAAGGCGCGCTCGAGGGAGCACACCGCATCCTTTTCTTCACAAGGGACCGTGATGACCCCACCACTCCCTGGCATCTTGAGGACGTTGTAGCCATGGTGAGTCACTGTCATGAACTTGGACAGGGCTGGGTACCCGAGGATGGCATTGTATGGCAGGCGAATGTGAGCGACGTCGAAGTCAATGAGCTCAGTACGGTAGTTGTTGCGCTGTCCAAAGGTGACAGGAAGGCGGACTTGCCCTATCAGGACAGTGGAACCATCAGTGACTCCTGAGAAAGGCTTGGTTGGCTGAAGCTGATCATATGGCACTTGGAGATTGTTGAACGTCTCGACGGACAGAACGTTGAGTCCTGCTCCTCCATCGATGAGGGTCCTGGTGACTTGCACATTGCTGATGACTGGGGAATAAAGCATTGGGAGGACACCGGCCGTTGCCGCGCACTTGAGCTGATCCGCTGAGCCGAACATGATGGCGCACGCAGACCATCTAAGAGGGCGTGTGGCCTCAAGCTTCGGGAGGACTGCATTCACCTCGCGAGCAAACTGCTTGAAGATGAGTTGTGAGGCTGGGGCCTGGGCACCACCCAGGATGCAAGCGATTGCACACGGCTCCTAGAAGCCCCTAGCCCCCTCATCCTGATGATTGTCTTCATTCCTTCTTGGTGGTGGCGGCAGAGGAGGAAGGCCTGTGTTGCCTTGCGGGCGATCTTCACGAGGCTGATCTCTCCAAGCTCCCTCGCGAGGCTGGTCGTGCCAGTGGTCCTCGCGAGGTCGGTCACGCCACCCTTGACGAGGGCCACGGTCGTCCCATCATCCTCCACCTCTTGCTCCACCTCGGCCGTAGCCCCAATTGTTGCGCTCGGGGCGTCGACCGACGCGGCCTTCTCGCATGGCCCTGAGCTCTTGGCATTCGTTGGTGTTGTGGGTGTGGAGATCGTGGTAAACACAGTACCGGCTGCCCTTGGACGACTCCGGCTGGTCCCTGCCACGCTTGGTGTACGGTTCTGCTGCGAGCACAACTGCTCCCTTGCGCTTCATGTCTTTGGCCTTCGCTTTCTTCTCTTCTGGGTCTGCTGCCGGGAGCTCGAGAAGGGAGAGGCGTCCCTCCTTAGCCCTGGCGCAGTTGGTCCCCCGGTTGAACAACTCCAGAGACGTACACAGATCTTCATGGATCGCCAGCTCCTCCTTCATCTTGACGTCACGAACACCATGAGAGAACGCAGAGATAATGGCCTCCTCAGTCACCCAGGGAATCTTGAGGCGAGCGTTGTTGAAGCACTAGATGTACTTCTACAAGGTCTCTACAGGCTGCTGCTTGATGCGGTGCAGGTCACCCACGGCCGGCGGACGGTCGCGAGTGCCCTGGAAGTTGGCGATGAAGCGGGTGTGCATCTCGTCCCAGGAGGAGATCATGCCACGAGCCAGGTTCAGGAGCCAAGTGCGGGCACCGTCCTTGAGTGCCATGGGAAACCAGTTCGCCATGACCTTTTCGTCCCCGTTGGCGGCTTTGATGCCTAGATCGTAGAGCTGCAGGAACTCCGCAGGGTCTGCGGTGCCGTCGTAGCGAGGAGGCAGGTCAGGCTTGAACTTGCATGGCCAGGCGACACTGCGTAGCTTGGGGGTGAAGGCGCGGCAGCCTGCGGTGGCCACCGGAGCCCTCTGCTGATCTTGGGGTTGCTCCTAGGGATTCCCACGCGCCGCTGCCTAGAGCAGCGCTGGGTCTTGACGTGGCGGCACAGGGACGTGGTCATGGCGCACCGGTGCTGGGAGCACGCGGGCACCGTCTTGGGGACGAGGGATCTCCTGGCAGCTCCTTTCTTGTCATGCGGGCACCGGACGCAGTGGATCTCGTCCTGGGGCCGTGCGCCTTGGAGCCAGGGCGTCTTCTTGGGGAGGAGGTGGCAGAGGCACCTCCTGGTCTGCGCCTCCTGCGCAGGATGGAGGGCGTGGAAGCAAGAGGGACGGCGTAGGAGAGCCCCCTGCAGCGCTGACGAGCTCAGTAATGCGGGCGAGCCAGTCCTCATAGAGGTCGTCGACGGGACGTAGTGCAGGAGCTCACGCGCCAGGAGCAACGTGGCGTGCGTGTCCGTGGCGGCGCGACGGGCGTGGGACGACGAACCGGCTGGAGTCAGCGACGGGGTGGCGGTGCGGCCTTCCTGCCGCACCAAAGGATGCAGAGACGAGGCTTGCTGCTCGTTCCCCACCGGGCTGGCGGCGGTGTTGGCGGCAGGCGACGGGGAACAACGGGGACACCCGCCAACGGGCGCCGTCTGGGTGATGCGGGCGGCGAGAGCAGCTCGACGCTCGGTGCGAGCTCGGTGTTCGTCAGCCATGGACACGACGGAAGATTGAACGCGAACAGCGGATGAAAGATTCCGGCGCACCCCTACCTGGCATGAAAAATGTCGGTGTCGGCGTTCTGGGAACGGGGGTCCCCAGACTTACCTGCCTGCGGCCTGCGGCGTGGCTGAAAGGAGGCCCAGCACAGCCCATCTTCATCAATGCAAGCTCAAGACCCTCGCGAGGGGCCAAGCCTCACGGGGCGGACGACAAGGAGCTTCCTCAGGCACGGCCTCGTCAGGCTGGCTCATGAGGAGGCGGAGAGTTCAAGGCAGGGTACCTCGCGAGGTGCCCATGACGCAAGCCATGACGACCAAGGGTGCCACTCGGGCGCCACCCCGCGCAGTGTCCTCCTTTCCTCTTTGGTGCAAAGGAGCAAGCGCAGGCGAGAGCATCAAGCAAAGGCGTCCATTTCGGTGCTACAAGACCAAGACCAGCCCAAAGGGCGAGAGGAAGTCATTGTGGAGCCCAAGCCGGCGTCATCACCTGAGCCTTTGACAGGCGAGGACCAACTTTAGTCACGATAAGTGTACCCGTTGTTCCCCTTCAAAATGGCCAATTGTTGGCACCCTTCCCGCTCAATATTTGGGAAGAGGCCCAGGGCCTTTGCCTATAAATAGGACTAGCCACCCCAAGGATAGGGACACAGAGGAAGGAAGGGGCATAGAGAGAACAAGGATAGGAAGCCACACACAGAGAGAGAGAGAGAGGCGACTGAACTCCCCCTAGCAGTTCATCGCGCCAGCCAAGAACAAACCCTCGCGAGGCTATTCTCCCTTTGTATTGTTCCTCATCAGCCCAAGAGGCAATCCACCACACCACACACTGGACTAGGGTATTACACCACAATGGTGGCCTGAACCAGTATAAATCTTGTGTCCCTTGTGCTGTTCAGTTTGGTAGTTTAGGTCCTAGCGATTCGGCGAGGAGTGAGCCGGTAGAGGGTTGAATCTCCACGTGCACCCCAGTGTTTGAACCTCAAGGGTCTGCCAGAACCCGAAATCCGACATTTGGCGCACCAGGTAGGGGTGCGCTGGAATTTGCCTTCCATCGTCTTGTTCTTCCCGACCACCGCAACCATGTCTGACGCTCGTCGGGCTCGCGCCGAGCGCCGAGCCGCCCTCGCCTCCCGTGTCGCCCAGACGGCTCCCGTCGGTGGGCGCCCTCGTCGTTCCCCGTCACCTGCTGTCAACGCCGCCACCGGCCCGGCGGGGAACGAGCATCAAGCATCGTCCCAGCATCCGTCCATGAGGCGGAACGGCCGCACCGCCACGCCCTCGCTCACCCCCGCTGGTTCTTCGTCACGCGCGGCCCGTGCGGCCGTGGAGGCCCGAGCTGCGCTCATCGCGGCAAACGAGCTCCTGCGCTACCGCCCCATCGACGACGTCTACAAGGAATGGCTCGACCAAGACGCCGAGCTCGTCCGCGCCGCAGGAGGCGCCCCCGCACCGTCCTTCTCGCTGCACCGCACCCCGCACTGCGCGGGCAATGAAGCTCCTGGGGCGCCTCAGCTGCCTCCTCCTCAAGAAGGCGCCCTGGCCCCAAGGCACGCGGCCCCTGGGCGGAACCCGCTCCCTCAGGCGCCAGCGCGGCAAGAGCAGAGCTGCCAAGAAGTCCCTCGCCCTCGAGAAGCTGCCCGAGCGCTCCCTGCTCCGGCACGTCAAGACCCTGCGCTACCCCCAGCCGCGGTGCATGGAGACCCACAGGACCAAGCTCTCCGTCGCCCAAGGCCCCCCATGGCCACGGCGGGCTGCCGCGCCTTCACCTCCGAGCTGCGCAGCGTCGCATGGCCCAGCAAGTTCAAACCAGACCTGCCCCCTCGCTACGACGGCACGGCTGACCCTGCGGAGTTCCTCCAACTCTACGTGTTGGGCATCGAGGCTGCCAACGGAGACGAAAAGGTCATGACAAACTGGTTTCCCATGACGCTCAAGGACGGAGCCCGCACCTGGCTCCTGAATCTAGCCCCAGGCACGATCTCTTCCTGGGACGAGATGCGCACCCGCTTCATCGCCAACTTCCAGGGTGCTCGCGACCGGCCACCCGCCGTGAGCGACATGCGCCGTATCAAGCAGCAGCCAGGGGAAACCCTGCAGAAGTACATCTAGCGCTTCAACGACGCGCGCCTCAAGATCCCCAGGGTAACGGAGGAGGCTATCATCTCTGCCTTCTCCGACGGTGTGCGCGACGTCAAGATGAAGGAGGAGCTGGCGATGCATGAAGACCTGTGCATCTCTTTGGAGCTGTTCAACTTGTCGACCAAGTGCGCCAGGGCTGAGAAGGGGCGCCTCTCCCTCCTCGAGCTGCATGCCGCAGACCCCGAAGAGAAGAAGCCCAAGGCCAAGGACGTGAAGCGCAAGGGGGTTGGGCTGTCGTGCCCGCGGCCGAGCCAGACACCAAGCGGGGCAGAGATCAGCCCGAATCCTCCAAGGGCAGTCGGTACTGCGTGTACCACGACCTCCACACTCACAACACAAATGAATGCCAAGAGCTCCGGGCCGTGCGTGAAGGAAGGATCGGCAGACGTCCCGACCGCAGCGACCGGGGCTACGGCTGAGGAGGAGGAAGGAATGCAGGACGCTGGGAAGACCGTGGCCAGCGCCAAGGGTGGCGCGACCAACCTCGCGAGGACCGCTGGCAGGACCCGTCTCGCGAGGGAGGCTGGAGGGATCAGCCTCGCGAGGATCGCCCGCAAGGGAACGCAGGCCTCCCTCCGCTGCCGCCGCAGCCAAGGACAAATGAAGACCGTCATCAGGACGAGGGGGCTGGGGGCTTCCAGGAACCGCGTGCAATCGCCTGCATCCTGGGTGGAGCTCAAGCCCCAGCCTCTCAGCGCATCTTCAAGCAGTTCGCCCGCGAAGTGAATGCAGTCTTCCCCAAGCTCGAGGCCACGCGCCCTCCCAGGTGGTCGGCGTGCGCCATCACGTTCAGCTCAGCGGATCAGCTCAAGTGCGCGGCCATAACCGGGGTCCTCCCGATGCTTTGTTCCCCAATCATCAGCAAAGTGCTAGTCACCAGGACCCTCATCGACGGCGGGGCAGGGCTCAGCGTCCTGTCCGTGGAAACATTCAACAATCTTCAAGTGCCTTACAATCAGCTTCAGCCAACCAAGCCCTTCTTCGGAGTCACCGACGGCTCCACGGTCCCGATAGGGCAGGTCCGCCTTCCTTTCACCTTCGGGGCTTGCGACAACTACCGCACCGAGCTCATCGACTTCGACGTCGCCCACATTCGCCTGCCGTACAACGCCATCCTCGGGTACCCGGCGCTGGCCAAGTTCATGGTTGTAACCCACCACGGCTACAACGTCCTCAAGATGCCAGGAAGCGGCGGGGTCATCACGGTGCCCTGCGAAGAGAGAGATGCGGTGTGCTCCCTGGAGCGAGCCTTTCAGGCCGCATCACTGGAAGACCCAGACCGCAGCAGCAGGAGGCTTCCCGAGGCCGCCCCCAAGAAGAAGAAGACATCAACCGGCCCGGCCCCTCAGGAGGCAGGCCCCTCAGGTCCCGTGCCTGGCCAGGAGGAGCCTGCTTCCATCACATAGGGAAGCGCGCCTGGCACCCTCCTCAGGCAGGGCTCGGGGGCTCTCCCCTGGAGGGCCGCCGACCTCGCCAAGGCCACGAGGGAGGTGCTTGGGCACCACGTGGAGGCGTGCTTCGAAGCACGTTTCCCTCAAGAAGGAGCAAGGCAAGGAGGGCCAAACCCTCAGGAGTTCGTCAGCAGGTCCATTCAGGAGTTACAGGAGTCAAGGGTCATGAGAGGCAGCCGCCGCCTACCCGCTGTGGGCCCCCATCCAGGCGAGGATGGTGGGCTGCGCGTCTGCATCGACATACCAGGGCTCAACCGAGCCGCATCTCAAGAGCGCCTCTGGCCCTCGAGAGTGGGACGTTGCGAGGGTCCGCCCCACAGCTACGTGCGCATGCCTTACGGCCTGCCGAACGCGGCTGCTGCGCACCAGCGTCTCATGAGGGCCATCTTGGAGGCTCAAGAGGTCAGGCGTGCCGCAGCCCTGGTAGAGATGGAGATGGCCCGCGAGGAGCCGCCAGCGCCTCCGGAGCCTCCAGAGGACCCTGGGCCTGGGGGCTCGTGAGGATCGGCTCCCGCGGCCCACCGAGTCTGCTACACCAACACCCCTTCGTCCCCAACATCATCAGGTGACATCTTTTAAGTTTCGTTTCTGGCTAGGAGCGCCTTCAGGGCCGCATTATTCCCAGGCCGCGTGGGTCCATCCCTACGGCATGTACCCCTTTTATTTCATGTCCTTAGCTTATCTTATTGGGGGCGCCCCTCGGGCTGCATCATCCCCAAGCCGCTCGGGCCTATCCCAGCGGCATGTATCCTTCTTGCGTTTTTCTTAGGACTATGCTTTCGATCCACCATGCTTGTTATTTGGTGCCTTTTTCTCCTGGGTGTCGGAATCTTGCACGTTAAAGGGGGGGTGCCTGAGCATCGCGACTCAGGGCTCCTACCGGCTCTCCGGCCCTCACCCTCTGGTCTTGTCCATGGCATCGCGACCTGGCATACCAGCGACGGCTGAGACCAGCCCGAGAGCCGGGACCCGAGGACGTAGAGTTTCGTCATCTAACCCAGCTTGCGCGTTAAAGGGGGGGTGCCTGAGCATCGCGACTCAGGGCTCCTACCGGCTCTCCGGCCCTCACCCTCTGGTCTTGTCCATGGCATCGCGACCTGGCATTTCAGCGACGGCTGAGACCAGCCCGGGAGCCGGGACCCGAAGATGTAGAGCACCGGCACCTGGCCAAATTTGCAGGAACACACCCCAAGATAAGGCCCAGAGCCAGGCACAACCCGCCTTGAGCTAGGGACCTGCGAGTCCCGCGCTGGCTCACGGGTGCCCAGATACACCTCGTCAAGCCCTATCGTGCCGGCCACGTGTCAGGGTGGGGCTGTATACGCCCCGGGGGCTCCTCCCGGAGGGGGCCCCCCTCCCACGTACCAGTGGAAGCACCATGCTCCGCGCTGGCTGACGACACTGCCAAGGAGCGGCTATGTCCGTACGCATACGGAAGCGCTATGCTCCGCGCTGGTGATAAACAACTGAGGGTGGCCTCCAAGCCGCATCAACCTCAGGGAGCCCGAAGCTCAGTGTCTGGCCTTGTCACAACGCCTCCCCTCGGGAGTGCCGCGCGAAGGGGCTGGACACGGGGGCTACACCTGGGTCACGCCCAGACGCACGCCACCTGGCCAGGCCCCCCCGGGCCTGGTTCATCACACGTCCCTCCCCGAGCGGAGCCAAGGTACGAAGGCTGTTTGAGCATCAAGGGGGACTCTTGAGCATCGCGACTCAGGAGCCTAACTGGCCACGTAGCCCCTCACTCCTTAGTTCCGAAAGGCTAACGGCGGTTGAGGTATGCGCGGGGCCGGGCCCTGCAGACGTAGAACGGCAGATCCACCCACACCTCGCCTCCCTACTTGCTATTCGAGCGCCAAGGGGGACTCCTGAGCATCACGACTCAGGGGCCTAACTTGTCACGTAGCCCCTCACTCCTTGGTCCCGTCCTGGTTTTTGGTCGGGGCCAATGGCGGCTGAGGTATGTGCGGGGCCGGGCTCTGCCGGCGTAGAACACAAGCAAGTAGGAAGGAATAATGCAAATTTCAGGGAATTCAAAAGCAAATATTACAGTCCATGCTGTTACCACAGCATCAAACATAAGTTTTAACACCTCTCCGAGGCATGGTACATGCGCAGGAATTAAAAACAGGTCGGGAGCCACGATAGAGTCACTTGCCGGCGGGGGAGCCGCGTGGAGTAGGTTCGCCATGTGGAGCAGCAGGGCTAGCAACGCTCCGCTTCGGCCTGGTGCTGAAGGCCCAAAACTTCCCCAACAGAGCCTCCACGCGACCCTTCACGGCCTCAGTAGCGGCAGCGGCACGCTCGCCGCTCACTGGCTCCAGCAGGTTGTCAAGGTCAATCTTGGGGTCACGAAGATAGATGTGGGTGAAGACCCGCGTCAGCGCTGCAGAAGACAAGACGCGTGCCTCGGCCTCAGCCGTAGGGCCAAGGCCAAGGGTGACGTCGTGAAGGGCGCGAACCAGGAAGGGAGGCAGCTTGGCGGGGCCATCCTCCTCGCGGGCCAGCGGGCTCTCAAGGCCGCTGTCATAAAGCATCTTCAGCGAAGTGCGAGCCTTCTCTTCCATATCCGCGAAGGCCACGCGATCCTCGGCGAGAACCCGGGCCTTGCCGTCCAGCTCAACCTTCCTCGCCTCCAGCTCTTGCTCCAGCACGCCTAGGCGGCCACGGCGCCTCTTGAGCTTGGCCTCCAGGTCCTTGACGGCCGCCTCATGAACCTTCATGCTTTCCTCCTGCTCTTGGCGGAGGCGGGCCTCCTCGGCAAGCTGGTTCTGCAGGCCCTTCAGCTCGCCCTCCAGCGTCTCATAGCGACCTTGGACGCTAGCTGCCTCCCCCAAAGCAGCATCACGGGCAACCTTCGCCTCATGGACGGCCTGTTTCTCCTTGTCGCAAGCCATCGAAGCCTGGACCAGTGCCGCCCGTATCGTAGCATCGGAGTGAATCCAGCCAGAACAGTATAGGGGAAGAATAGCCTCGCGAGAGGTGTTCTTGAGCTGGTGCGATGAACTTCTTGGGTGAGTTCGATCGCCTCTCTCTCTCTCTAGTCTTCCCAAAAACTGGATCCCCTCCCCCTCTACTGTGGTGGCCAGTCCTATTTAGAGAGGCCCTGGGCCTCTCCCCAAATATTGAGCAGGAAGGGCGCCAACAACGGCCATTTCGAAGGGGAACATCCAGTACAAGTTATCCTGACTAAAGTTGGTCTTCGGCTGCCAAAAGCACTGACGATGACGCTGTCTTGGGCTCCACGGTGACATCCATCCTGCCGTTCCACTGGTCTTGGTCTCGTTGCACTGAAATGGCAACCTTTTCCTGATGCCTCGGTACTCCACGTCTGTGCCTGCCCCCTTTGCACCAAAGAGGAAACAAGGACACTGCACAGGCCGGCGTCCGCCTGGAGCCCACCTGGTCTCGATCGTCATGGCTTTCATCATGAGCACCTCGCGAGGTATCCTGCCTTGATCTCTCCGCCTCCTCGGGAGCCTTCCTGGCGAGGCCATCCCTGAGGAAGCCTTGCGTCGTCCGCCCCACGAGGCTTGGCCCCTCGCGAGGGTCTTGAGTCTTGTGCCGATGAAGACGGGTCGTACTGGGCCACCACTTGAGGCATGCCGCAGGCCACAGGCAGGCAAGTCTGGGGACCCTCGTTCCCAGAACACCGACAAGCACTACTAGTTGGAATAGCTTCTACCCACTTAGTAACGTAATCAATAGCAACTAAAATATGTGTGTATCCGTTAGAGGCAGGAAAAGGTCCCATATAATCAAAGCCCCAAACATCAAATGGTTCAATAACAAGAGAATAATTCATAGGCATTTCTTGACGTCTACTAATATTAACCATCCTTTGACATTCATCACAAGACAAGACAAACTTATGAGCATCTTTGAAGAGAGTAGGCTAATAAAAATCAGATTGCAATACCTTATGTGCAGTTCTATCTCCAGTGTGGTGTCCTCCATATGGTTTGGAGTGACACTTGTGTAGGATCTGTTCCTGTTCATGCTCAGGTACACAATGTCTAATAATACCATCTACTCCTTCTTTATAAAGGTGTGGGTCATCCCCAAAGTAATGTCTTAAATCATAAAAGAACTTTTTCTTTTGCTTGTATGTGAAACTAGGTGGTATAAATTTAGCAACAATGTAATTGGCATAATCAGCATACCATGGAGCAGTACGAGAAGCATTAATGACCGCTAATTGTTCATCAGGAAAGCTATCATCAATAGGTAGTGGGTCATCAAGAACATTCTCTAAGCTAGACAAGTTGTCTGCAACAGGGTTCTCAGCTCCCTTTCTATCAATGATATGCAAATAAAATTCTTGGAGCAAGATGACCCATCTAATAAGTCTAGGATTAGCATCTTTCTTTTCTATAAGATATTTAATAGCAGCATGATCAGTGTGAATAGTAACTTTCGAATCAACAATATAAGGTCTGGACTTATCACAAGCAAATACAACCTCTCACCAATCTCTTGCAAAAAGATATTCCTTTTGTTTTTTATGATGATGGTGTAGAAGCATTTGAAATCCTTAAGAAAGCCTTGATTTCTGCACCTATTGTTCAACCACTTGATTGGAACTTACCCTTTGAAATTATGTGTTATGCTAGTGATTATGCCGTTAGTGTATTTAAGGATTGACATTATTACCAGTCCAATATTTTAAAAAATATAAAGAATTCTTTTTCAGTGGTTGCATAATTTCTCTAGGCAGTATCAAGAGTTTTACTAGCATATTGAATAAAATTTAATTTCTTATCAACTCTTTGCCCTAGAACAGCACCTACAACATAATCACTAGCATCACAAATAATTTCAAACGGTAAATTCCAACCAGGTGGCTGAACAATAGGTGCAGTGATCAAAGCTTTCTTAAGTATTTCAAATGCTTCTACACAATCATCATCGAAGACAAAAGGAATATCTTTTTGTAATAGATTAGTCAGAGGCCTAGAGATTTTAGAAAAGTCCTTAATGAACCTCCTATAAAAACCGGCATTACCAAGGAAACTTCTTATACCTTTAATGTTCTTGGGACATGGAATCTTCTCAGTAGCATCAACTTTAGCATTATCAACTTCAATACCTCTTTCAGAAATTTTATGCCCCAAGACAATGCCTTCATTAACCATGAAGTGGCACTTTTCCCAATTCAAGATGAGACTAGTGTCTTCACATCTCTGCAAAACTCGATCAAGATTGCTCAGCAGTCATCAAAAGAGGATCCATAAATGGAGAAGTCATCCATGAATACCTCAAAAATCTTTTCACAAAAGTGATAGAATATAGCCATCATACATCTTTGAAAGGTAGCAGGAGCATTACATAAACCAAAAGGCATACATCTATAAGCAAAAGTACCGAAAGGGCAAGTAAAAGTAGTTTTTGATTGATCATCCGCTGACAAAGATATTTGAGAGAAACCAAAATAACCATCTAGGAAGCGGAAATGTGTATGTTTGGATAGTGTTTCTAGCATTTGATCAATAAAAGGTAAAGGGTAATGATCTTTCTTAGTAGCTTTATTTAATTAACGGAAATCAATTACCATCCTATAATATGTAATAATTATTTGCGAAATCAATTCATCTTTATCATTAGGAACGACAGTAATACCTCCCTTCTTAGGGATGCAATGGATAGGACTTACCCAATCACTATCAGCAACGGGATAAATTATACCTGCCTCAAGGAGCTTTAGTATCTCCTTTCTTACCACTTCTTTCATCTTAGGATTTAACCATCGTTGATGATCTCTAACTGGTTTGGAGCCTTCGCCCAATTTAATTTTATGTTGGCATAGAGTGGGAGTGGGACTAATTCCCTTAAGATCATCCAGAGTATGTCCAATAGCAGAACGGTGCTTCTTCAGAGTTTTCAATAATCTTTCCTCTTCTTGCTCTGAAAGGTTAGCACTAATAATAACAGGATATATCTTCTTTTCATCAGAATAAGCATATTTAAGATTATTAGGTAATGGTTTGAGCTCAAACACGGGATCACCCTTGGGTGGAGGGGGATCCCCTAGGATTTCAACAGGTAAGTTGTGCTTCCGAATAGGACCCTATTGAAGGAATACTTCATCTATTTCCCTTCTTCCATTCATAAACATATCATTTTCATGGTCTAGCAAATATTGTTCTAACGGATCAGTAGGAGGCACAACAATAGAAGCAAGACCAATAATTTCATCCTTACTAGGTAATTCTTTATCATGTGGTTGTCTACGAAATTTAGCAAAGTTAAACTCATGAGACATATCCCCTAAGCCAATTGTAACAACATCCTTTTTGCAATCAATCCTAGCATTAACAGTATTCAAGAAGGGTCTACCAAATATAATAGGACAAAATCTATCTTGTGGGGAACCAAGAATAAGAAAATCAGCAGTATATTTAACTTCCCCACACAAGACTTCAACATCACTAACAATCCCAACTGGTGATATAGTATCTCTATTGGCAAGCTTAATAGTAACATCATTCTCTTCTAACTCAGCAGGTGCAATATCATGCATAATTTCTTCATATAGGGAAAAAGGTATTGCACTAGCACTAGCACCCATATCACATAAGCCATGATAACAATGATCTCCTATTTCTTCATGATAGGCATGCCTACAACAGGTCTATGTATCTTGGCATCAGGTCTAGCAATATTAGCAGCTTCATCACAAAAGTAAATAACATGCCCATCTATATTATCATCCAAGAGATCTTTAACCATAGCAATACTAGGTTCAACTTTAATTTGCTCAGGAGGTGTATATGTTCTAGTATTACTCTTACGAACCACAGTTGAAGCTTTAGCATGATCCTTTATCCTAACAGGAAAAGGTGGTTTCTCAACATAAGTAGTAGGAACAATAGGATCATTATAAGTGATAGTCTTTTCTTCAGCCATAAACAGGTGCAACTACTTTTACTTCAATGGGAGGATTATATTTAAACCACTTCTCCTTAGGGATATCAATGTGAGTAGCAAAAGTTTCAAAGAAAGAAGGTACATTCTTAGAGTCAAGTCCATATTTAGCACTAAATCCACGAAAAGCATCGGTTTCCATAAAAGATTTAACACAATTGAACTTAGGTGTCATACCTGACACCTTACCATCGTCGGAACCCCAATCTTCAGAGTTGAATTTAATTCTTTCCAATAAGTCCCACTTGAATTCAATAGTATTCCTCATATAAGAACCAGCAGAGGAGGTATCGAGCATGGTGCAGTCATTGAGAGAAAGTCGAGCATAAATTTTTTGAATAATCATATCTCTTGAGAGCTCATGATTGGGGCATGAATATAACATTGACTTAAGCCTCCTCCAAGCTTGAGCGATGCTTTCTCCTTCGCGAGGCCAAAAATTATATATATAATTACGATCATGATGAGCAAGATGCATAGGATAGAACTTCTGGTGAAATTCCAATTTCAATTGTTTATAGTTCCAAGATCCCGTATCATCACATAGCCTATACCATGTCAATGTGTCTCCCTTCAAAGATAAAGGGAAGACCTTCCTCTTAACAACATCATTGGGAATACCTGCAAGCTTAAATAATCCACAAACTTCATCCACATAGATAAGTTGTAAATCTGGATGCAATGTTCCATCTCCTGCAAAGGGATTAGCTAGCAGTTTCTCTATCATACCCGAAGGAATCTCAAAGTGAACATTTTTAGTAGGTTCTGTAGGTTCAGGAGAAACTCTTTGCTCTCTTGGTCGGGGCGAAGATGCCCTAAACAAGCCACTCAAAGGATTAGTTTCCATAGTAACAATTGACAGTAAATTTCAGCACACTATATAAATGTTTCCATACCAAGTTCCACTCACCAAAGGCGCTTCACTCCCCGGGAATGGTGCCAGAAAAGAGTCTTGATGACCCAAAAGTATAGTGGATCTATCGTAGTCCTTTCGATAAGTAAGAGTGTCGAACCCAACGAGGAGCAGAAGGAAATGACAAGCGGTTTTCAGTAAGGCATTCTCTGCAAGCACGGAAATTGTAGGTAACAGATAGTTTTGTGATAAGATAATTTGTGATGGGTAACAAGAAATGAAAGTAAATAACATGCAGCAAGGTGGCCCAATCCTTTTTGTAGCGAAGTACAAGCCTGGACAATTTCTTATAATGAGGAAAGCGCTCCCGAGGACACATGGGAATTATCGTCAAGCTAGTTTCATCACGCTCATATGATTCGCGTTCGTTACTTTGATAATTTGATATGTGGGTGGACCGGTGCTTGGGTGCTGCTCTTTCTTGGACAAGCATCCCACTTAGGATTAACCCCTATTGCAAGCATCCACAACTACAAAAGAAGTATTAAGGTAAACCTAACCATAGCATGAAACTAGTGGATCCAAATAAGAACCTTACGAAGCAATGCATAAACTAGGGTTTAAGCTTTTGTCACTCTAGCAACCCATCATCTACTTATTACTTCCCAATGCCTTCCTCTAGACCCTAATAATGGTGAAGTGTCATGTAGTCGACGTTCACATAACACCACTAGAGGAGAGACGACATGCATCTCATCAAAATATCGAACGAATACCAAATTCACATGACTACTAATAGCAAGACTTCACCCATGTCCTCGGGAACAAATGTAACTACTCACAAAGCATATTCATGTTCATGATCAGGGGAGTAATATGCATTAAGGATCTGAACATATGATCTTCTAAACCAAATAGCATCAGCTACGAGGAGTAATCAACACTACTAGCAACCCACAGGTACCAATTTGTGGTTTTGATACATGATTGGATACAAGAGATGAACTAGGGTTTTGAGAGGAGATGGTGCTAGTGAAGTTGTTGATAGAGATTGACACCGTCCCGATGAGAGGATCATTGGTGATGACGATGGTGATGATTTCCCCCTCCCAGAGGGAAGTTTCGCCGGCAGAACAGCTCTGTCGGAGCCCTAGATTGGTTCCGCCAAGGTTGCGCCTCGTGGCGGCAGAGTTTCATCCCGTAAGCTTGCTTATGATTTTTTTTCCAGGGTAAAAGCCTTCATATAGCAGAAGATGGGGACCGGAGGGCGACCAGGGGGGCCACGAGATAGGGGGTGCGCCCAGTGGGGGGGCGCCCCCCACCCTCGTGGAAAGGGTGTCGGCCCCCTCTGATACTTTCTTTGCTCAATAATTCTGATTAATTCCAAAAATGACTTTCGTGGAGTTTCAGGACTTTTGGAGCTGTGCAGAATAGGTTTTCAATATTTGCTCCTTTTCCAGCCAGAATCCCAGCTGCCGGTATTGTCCCTCTTCATGATAAACCTTGTAAAATAAGAGAGAATAGCCATAAGTATTGTGACATAACGTGTAACAACAACCCATAATGCAATAAATATCGATATAAAAGCATGATGCAAAATGGACATCTCAGGACCCCGTGCATTCAGCTGAACCCAGATCCCTTTCAAAACCATTGGGGCTAGCAACGCCCCTCAACCCGGTTTGCCCTTGGCCGAATTCCCAACGCAATCTGGCCAAGTCCTGCAACCCAGCAAGGCCAACTGCCGCATGGCGGTTGTCTCCAGTAAGTCAAGCCTTCACCAACAAACCAGTGTGCCTATAGTGCGGCCCCTTTACACCGGCATGGCGGGTGTGGCTGCCGTGCTGACCAAGCCCCCGACTGGGGCGGGTGGTGCCTTGGAGGCACGACCCTGTAGCAAGACGGCGTGACTGTCCAATGATGACCAACACGGGGTGCATACAGTACCCAGCAGAGAGCCGTACCCGCGACCGACAGGCCTGGTACAGCCCGCACCCGACAGACCCGACGAGACCCGCACAAGATGGACCATGCGACCTGGCGCCTCGCTGCCGGCTCCAAGACACTAATAACCCGGGCCCACATCCATGTAACTTTACCATTGTTACCCTGGGGGCTTGGACTATAAAACCCCCATGAGGCCTCCATGCACGGGGCAACTATCAGCAAAACGACACACACACATCCAGCACACAGAGAAGGAGCAGCCCATGCACTGGCCTGCCTTCCTTCCTCCCCGAAACAGCTCTAGGTGCAAGCTTGTACTATCCACATATAAACCTCACTCGGCGGGACAAGGGTGTTATCTCTCCAGAGAGCCCCGAACCTGGGTATGTCTTGCGTCTTTAGCTCACTCATATCGACCTCGGCTCTGGAGCTCACCAGTGGCCTCTTGCCTATCCCTCTCTTTAGCCACCCCGTAGCATTTGTCGTGCGCCTGCCATGGTAGTTGGCGCCTACCGTGGGGCGGCTTGAGCTGCCTGCGGGACACACACTCCAGACGGGCCCTTCATCGACTTTGACATGCTCAGCATGCACGACATGGTCCCTGCACCCGGCGCAGTGCTAATAACCCACAAGTATATGGGATCGCAACAATTCTTGAGGGTAGAGTATGCAACCCAAATTTATAGATTCGACACAATGGGAGCCAAAGAATATTTGCAAGTATTAGCAGCTGAGTTGTCAACTCAACCACACCTGGAGATTAATTATCTGCAACAAATTGATTAGTAGCAATGTAGTATGATAGTTTTGATAGGAGTAGCAATAGCAATAGTAACAGTGATAGTGATAGCAGTAGTTTTGTAGAAAGTGCAATAGTAACAATAGTAGTAGTAACTTAGAAAGATCAATATGTAGGAAAATCATAGGAATTGGATCAATGATTTGTTGGATGATATTCATCATCAAATGGTCATAACCTAGGGCGATGTGGCACTAGCTCCAGTTCATAAATATAAGGTAGGCATGTATTCCCTAAATAGTCATACATGCTTATCGAAAGAACATGCATCACATCTTTTGTCATACCCTCCCGTGGCAGCGGGGTCCTATTTGAAAGTAAGGGATATTAAGGCCTCCTTTTAATAGAAAACTGGAACAAAGCATTAGCACACGATGAATACATGAACTCCTCAAACTATGGTCATCACCGGGAGTGGACCCGGCTATTGTCACTCCGGGGTTGCTGGATCATAACATGTAGTAGGTGACTATAACTTGCAAGATCGGATCTAGAACATAGATATAATGGTGATAACATAAGTGGTTCAGATCTGAAATCATGGCACCTGGGCCCAAAGTGACAAGCATTAAGCATGGCAAAGTCATAGCACCATCAATCTCAAAACGTAATGGATACTAGGGATCATGCCCTAACAAAACTAACTTGATTACATGTTGAATCTCATCCAACTCCTCATCGACCAGCGAGCCTACGAAGGAATTACTCACTCCCGGTGGGGAGCAACATGGAATTGGCGATGGAGAAGGGTTGGTGATGATGAAAATCGAACATCCCCCTCTCCAGAGACCCAAACAGACTCCAGATCTGGCCTCCCGATGAAGAACAGGAGGCGGAGGCAGCCCCGTCTCGTGAAACGTGATAATTATTTCTCCCTTGTTTTTTCTGGAAAAATAGGATTTTATTGTATAAAAATCCTCGCAAAGTTTCGTTCCATTCCGAGAACTTTCATTTATGCACAAAAACAACACCATGGTAGTTCTGCTGAAAACAACGTCAGTCCAGGTTAGTTTCATTCAAATCATGCAAACTAGAGTCCAAAACAAGAGGAAAAGCGTTAGGAAAAGTAGATACAACGGAGATGTATCAACTCCCCCAAGCTTAAACATTTGCTTGTCCTTAAGAAATTTAGGCTATAAACTGAAAGTGAAAAAGAAAAACTTCTACGAACCCTTTTGCTCTTGTTTCCATAAATAAGCTTAAATAGCACCCAGGTTTTCAACAAAGATTATAACTAACCATGTTGACAATAACTCTTAAAAATTATATTAACTCATATCAATGACATCATCAATTAGTGAGCAATAATAAGACATCTCAAACAGCAGCACGTTATCAAAACAACAATATGACAATAGTGGTATCTTGCTAGCCCTTTCTGAGACTGCAAAACATAAATGCAGAGCACCTCCAAAGTTCAAGCAGTGACTAAACATTGCAATTCATGGTAGAAAGGATCTAGTCATGATGCACCCAACATTAGCCACACACAATGCACAAGCATGAGAGGAGTGCTCTCAGGTTCTAGCGCATATTTGAGAAGGTGATGACACAACATAAAAGTAAATAGATAGTCCCTTCGCAGAGGAAAGCAGTGATTTGTAGAGGTGCTAGAGCTCAAGTTTTTAAAACAATGGTAAATGAAATTTTGAGACATGCACCCTTCTTATTTACTTCGCGACCATCAGTTATCAATATCTTCCATGATAAACACATTAGTAGCGGTTGCCAAGCGATAAAGTAAAGGTTATTGCTCCATAGGAGTTTTTGTTTGATTGTTTATAAGTTCTTTTTGCAATTGGGATTGTGAATCCCTATTACCGCCCCTTTCTCATGCAATGGTGAGTGAATAAACACTCATCCTAAGAATAACCTGCTTAGCTAGGTATGGTGGACTACCTCCTACCTCCTATCGCTCTATGAACAATCCAGGCACACAAAAAGGATATTTATTTGAAGTTTTTAGAGGTGGCACAAGAAAATTTACCTAGGACGGCAGGGTAATACCGCATATAGGTAGGGATGGTGGACTCATCTGGAATAACTTTGTGTTTCAGGTTTTTGATGCACAACCAGAATTCCCACTTAGTACAGGCGAAGGCCAGCAAATAGGTTGAGAAGCGGCCAGCTAAAGAGCAACAACGGTCATGAACATGCATTATGAATAAGTAACATTGGATACTAGCATGAGTAGGATATGAACACCATGAACATAAATATCATAGAGGCAATGTTTGTTTTGATTCAACTACATGCATGAACATGTGCCAAGTCAAGCCACTCGAACATTCAGAGGAGGATAACATATCATCATACTACATCACTGTCGGTGTCCTCGATTCGGGGGTATCCATCCCTGCTTGCCTGCGGCTCACCGCGTGGCTACATCAACGGCCTGGTATGGCCTAGCTTCAACACCAATACCGGACGACCCTCATGAGGCGGGCAATGCCAAGACCCCCGAAGGAATCAGTCTCCTCAGGCTGGCTCCTGAGGGGCGGAGAGTTCTATCCAATGTTGCCTCACGAGGCTCTGCTGACGTGAGCCATGACGACCAAGGCCAGGCGGGCGCCAGGCGGGCGCAGAGCGCAGGTTTCCTCTTTGGTGCAAAGGAAGCAGGGCGCAGGCGCGGAGTCCCGAGGAATCATCCAAAGTTTTCCAAGACCGCTAGCACGGCAGGACGGAGGTCATCGACGAGCCCACCGCGGCGTCATGACCAGAGGCTTTTCGCAGGCAAAAACTACTTTTGTTAGGATAGACTGTACTACTTGTCCCCTTTCAAATCCGGCCGTTGTGGGACCCCTTCCCACTCATATTTTGGAAGAGGACCAAGGCCACTATAAATAGGACTAGCCACCACCATAGACGGAGGGGGGGTGAGAATAGGTAGAGCTAGCATACACCATACCAGCTCAAGAACACCTCACCTCTTGAGGCTTATTCGTCCACTATACTAGCTCATCCTCAGCCCTTCAAGGCAATCCACCAAAACGCTGGAATAGGGTATTACACCACAACGGTGGCCCGAACCAGGATAAAACTGTTCTGTCTCTTGTCCCTTTGAGCTCGAAGCGCCAGGCTTAGGAGGATCGCGAGTATGCAGGCTGGGTAGGTTGAGATCTCCGCACGCACCCCAGATTTCGAACCTCTCAAGGGTTTAAGGATCCCACAATCCGACATTTGGCACGCTAGGTAGGGGTGAGTCGAATCCTCTCTTCCGTCGATCAATCCACCACCACTCCGAGACCACCATGGCCGAAGCGCGTCGGGCTCGCGCCGAGCGTCGGGTTGCTGTTGCCGCCCACGTCGCTCAGATGGCTCCGGCGGGTGATGATTGTGCCCGCCATGCTCCTTCTCCGATGGCCAACGCCGCCACGGGCCCTGCCGGCCACGAGCAGCAAGCTTCATCGCTGCACCCATCGGTGTGCCATGACGGCCGCACCGCTACTGCGTCGCTGACCCCAGCAGCTTCGTCATCCCACGTGCGTCGCGGCCAGGCGGATGCGCAGGCCGCAATGCTCAAGGCGTAGGAGCCTCTTCGCTACCGCCCGGTCGGCCACCTCTACGAGGAGTGGCTCGAGAGGATCGCTGATCTCGTCAGCGTTGCACACGGGGGCTCCGCCGAGTCGGCTCGCTCGCTGCCTCAACAACCACCTGCAGCGGGCAATGTCGCGCACGGGGCTCCTCCACCACCTCCGGCCCAGGGCGCCATCATCGAGCCAAGGCGTATGGCTCCGTGGAACGACCCGCTGCGCCCTGCGCTAGCTGCCAAGTGGTGCAACACCCGCAAGAGGAAGCGCGTGTGCTTCCAGTGCCCCAGCATAGGGCCCATGTACCGCCACAGTAGGTGGTAGTGTGCGTGCACCAGGATCAGTTTCCACCCTATTGAAGACCTCCGGTGGCCACGGCAGGAGGCCACGCGTTCACTCCGGAGCTCCGCAACATCGTCTGGCCAAACAAGTTCAAGCCTGACCTACCTCCACGCTACGACGGTACCGCCGACCCCCCGAGTTCCTGCAGTTCTACGAGCTGAGCATCGAGGCGGCTAGCGGCGACGAGAAGATCATGGCAAACTGGTTCCTGATGGCCCCCAAGGATGGCGCGTGTTCATGGCTCCTGAACCTAATAGAGGGGCCGGTTTCTTCCTGGGAGAAGATGTGCAGCCACTTCATCACCATCTTCTAGGGCACTTGCGACCTTCCGCCGGCCGCGGGTGACCTGTGCCGCATCAAGCAGCAACCTGGAGAGACCCTGCAGAAGTATATCCAGCACTTCAACAATGTTCGCCTCAAGATTCCCAAGGTGTCAGATGAGGCCATCATCTCCGTGTTTACCGATGGCGTCCGTGATGTCAAGATGAAGCAGGAGCTCGCCATCCACGGGGATCTCTGCACCACTCTGGAGATGTTCAACATGGTGAACAAGTGTGCAAGGGCTGAGGAGGGACGCCTCTCCCTCTTGGAGCTCCCCGATGCTGATCCAGAAGACAAGAAGACCAAGACCAAAGACGTGAAGCGCAAGGGGCCAGCCCTGCTTGCTACCGATCCAGAGACGAAGCGCGGCTAAGACCACCCCGAGTCATCCAAGAGAAACTGGACATTTTCTGTTTTCCACAATGTCCACAACCACAACACCAATGACTGCCAGGAGCTCAGGGCCCTCCGCGACGGGTGCCTCGTTCGACGCCCTTAGCGCAACGATTGGGGCTACGGTCACGGAGGCGGCTGTGGTGGAGGATGCTGGGACGGCCGCGAGCATCGTCAGGAGTGGCGCGACCAGCCTCGTGAGGACCGTTGGAAGGGCCAGCCTCGCGAGGGCAACTAGAGGGAGCAGCCTCGTGAGGACCACCCTCAGGGCGATGCAGCTTTGCCTCCTCTGCCTCCACCGCCAAGAAGGACTGAAGATCACCACCAGGACAAGGGGGTTGGGGGCTTCCAGGAGCCCCTGGCCATTGCCTGCATCTTGGGCGGCTCATAGGCCCCGGCTTCCCACCGCGTCTTCCAGTAGTTCGCGCGCGAGGTGAATGCAGTGCTCCCCAAGCCTGAAGCAACTCGCCCTCTCAAGTGGTCCAAGTGCTCCATCACCTTCGACTCCTCAGACCGGCTCAAGTGTGCGGCCACTGCTGGCGCGCTCCCCATGCTCTGCTCCCCCGTCATCAGCAACATGGTCGTCACCAAAACTCTCAACGATGGCGGAGCGGGGCTCAATGTTCTATCTGCTCAGACATTTGACAGGCTCCAGGTGCCATACTACCAGCTTCACCCCACCAAACCATTCTCGGGAGTGACCGACGGATCAACACACCCGATCGGGCAGGTTCGCCTCCATGTCACCTTCGGCGAGCGCAACAACTACCACACCGAGCTCATCAACTTCGACGTCGCCGACATCCGCCTGCCCTACAATGCCATCCTAGGGTACCCAGGACTAGCCAAGTTCATGGCGGCCATGCACCACGGCTACAATGTCCTCAAGATGCCAGGAAGCAGCGGTGTCATCATGGTCGCCTGTCAAGAGAAGGATGCAGTGTGATCCCTCGAGGGCGCCTTCCAGGCCGTAGCGGTCGTGAACCCCGAAGACGGGGACGGCGCCCTACCTCTGAGGTTGCCCCCAAGACGAAGAAGCTGCAGCTGGGACAGGGGCCTCGTGAGGAAGCATCACTCGAGGACGCAACACTGAGCCTCTCGTCTCCAGATGTGGCACCTTTACCCATTGCATAGGAAGGCGCGCCCGGTGCTCCTCTCAAGCTGGGCTCGGGGGCTGTCCTTTGGAGGGCCTCAGATCTAGCCGAAGTCATGGGAGTGGCGCTCGGGCACCATGTGGAGGCGCTCTTCAGAGCACGCTTCCCAGGAGAAGGCAGCAGGCGTGAGGCACCAGGCGTTCAGGAGTTCCTTAGCAGGGCAATCGAGGAGGTTCGGCAAGGAACGGTTCTACAAGGCGATCATCGCCTGGCATGTGGCGCAGCTCACAGCCCTGGCGAGGGTAAGGAGTTCCGCGTCTGCATCGACATCCCCAGGCTCAACAGGGCCGCGTCTCGGCAGCTCATGTGGCCGTCTCGTGTCGGCCGATGCGAGGGTCTGCCTCACAGTTAAGTCCGCATGCCTTTTGGCCTGGCGGGCACGGCTGAGGCATTCCAGTGCTGCATGAGGGACACTCAGAAGGCCTACGAGGCCAGGCACCTGGTGGTCCGGGCGGTCCTGGCGAAGATGGAGGAGCACTTCCAGGAGCCTCTCGGTCCCCCCGAGTCTCCTGAGGCTCAGCACCAGAGCGGGTCTAGCGGTGCGCGTTTTTAGCTACTTCAACACCTCTTCAGCAACGGTACCATGTGACATCTCTCTAGTTCGTTCAGTTTGGGGGCACCCCTCGGGTTGCATCATCCCCAGGCCGTGTGGGTCTAGCCCTACGGCATGTATTGTTTTGCATTCACCAGGACTATTTAATCATTTCTGTGAGCTTATCTATGATTGTCACTCCATGACCACCGCATCATGGACCTTCATGCGTCCTGACTAATTCCATTCCCGCATCGCTGCACGATACTCACATCGGCACGACGCTTGTGCTCGGGTCCGTCCCTGCAATGCTGATAAAACCGGGGATCGAGCTCTAGTCCGCGACCCGCTTCGTGTACACCACCTCGCCGGGTCCTCTGTGCCTTTGTCTCATGCCCTTACTCCGGGCCCGCTCCGCAGGGGTCCCGGTCTTTCCTATCATCTGTCCTGCAGGTTCATCTGGCGGTTAGGGCCACAGATCGGCCTGAACAACCACCGTCTAGCCTCGCGAGTCACTTGCGCGTTAAAGCGGGGCCTCCCGAGCACCGCATATCGGGAGCTCCTACTGTCTCTCCAGTCGTCACCCCCTGGCCTTGACCACGGCATCGCGACCTGGCATACCAGCGGCGGCTGAGCTCGCTCGAGGGCCAGGTCCTGAGGACGTAGAGCACCTAGGCGAGCAAGGAAAGAAGGTGGCCAAGGCAAGCTGCGCCTAACGATATTGTAGGCGCGAGGGCAAGCGTCATCTTCCTAATGGGCCTTGGCACCAAAAAGATAAGTCTCGGCTTGCTATAGCACCAGTTTTGCTCCCTGTACGCCCCGCCTCACAGTTCCACTTGGGTAGTTCAACTCCCCTTTTTGATTTTATGTGCAGCTGCTTGCACGCCAAAGGGGACCTCGCGAGCATCGCGTCTCACAAGCTCTTACCAGACCCTGGGCCACTCACCTCCCAGCCTTGACCACGGCATTACAACCTGGCATACTAGCGACGGCTGAAGCCTGCCTAGGGACCGGGTCCTATCGGCATAGAGTACCATGTTGTGTAGGGAAGAGAAAAGCAATGAACCTAGCCGAACTGGAATACGCTTATCCATCACGAAATCAAAAGAAACAACATTGATATTAAGTGCATTCCGATCCTTACAAACACCATGTGGGCTGATCTTCGTCGATGACGCCGGGCAGCAGCTGCAGCTGCACTACGGCCTTGACTGGAGCTCGGCGGCACGTAGCTGTCGTCGCTCGACTCTGGGGAATCACTGGGCTCAGGAGAGTCGCTGGATTCCCAGCAGTCGCCGCTCCTGCTGGACGAAGCGCCAAAGGGGATGGAAGTAGGTCCAGCACATGCTGCGACATCCCTTGAGCTGTCTCCTCTGGGGCAACACTCCAGCCGTTCGCCCTCCTCATTGAGGACCTTGTAGAACAGGGTGGCCGCGCCATCATACTCGAAGTGGATTGCCAGGGCTCCCTCTGCACAGCATGCCCGGGCAATTCACCACACCCTTGAGTCATGAAGACGTCTCTGGGCGGCACCACCTCGAGTTTTGCTCCGATTGCCGAGCTACGACATCCATCATGCTGCAGCCACAGCTCGACCGGCCCCCTTGGAAGCAGCTCATTGGCAAAGAACCGCGGAAGTCGGATCTAGGTGTCAGGGGTCATCGCCGCCCACACCACAAACTCATGCGAGCTACCCTTGGCATGGGTCCGTGGTGTGGACGGCAGGGCAATGGCGGCCCTGCCACCTTCGTCAGGAGTCTCTCATCGGTGCACTCCTTCTCCTGAGCGCAAGCATATATGGGAAGAGGGAAGCCAAGCGGAGGCCTCGATTGCCAAGGCCTGGTCACCTCTCACCCCGCACTGACGCCGTGAGGAAGACGGAGCCGTTTCTGATCGGGCCCTTCCCGAGGGGCCTTCCCCTTCTCAGCCGCGGAATACCTCCTGATTGGCGCCATGGGAGCAAGATGGGGAAGAAGAGAAGCTGACAGAAGCAAGACGAAAGGAAGATGGTCAGGGCCCCCCCCCCCCGCACATTTATAGTCGGGAGAAAGTAAATCGTCGGCCTCCCACGATCTCCAGTAATGATGGTTCTCTCTGCATGAAGCATGCAGTTGTCAAGTCGATCAGTTGCCGAGGCAGCATGGGGAAGCGGAGTCGCGCACCTCCCATCAATCGCCACACGTCATCAAGGCCGCAGGCCATTAAGGCCCGCGGTGCTCCGCATTTGCCCTTTGGCTTCGCCTGGAAGCCAAGTTCGAGCGTGCCTTGGGCCCGGGGGCTACTGTCGGCGTCCTGGATTCGGGGGTATCCATCCCTGCTTGCCTGCGGCCCACTGCGTGGCTCCATCAACGGCCTGGTACGGCCCAGCTTCAACACCAATACAACACGACCCTCGCTAGGGGCCAATCCTCACGAGGCGGGCAATGCCAAGACCCCCGAAGGAATCGGCCTCCTCAGGCTGGCTCCAGAGGGGCGGAGAGTTCTATGCAATGTTGCCTCCCGAGGCTCCGCTGACGTGAGCCCTGACGACCAAGGCTAGGCAGGCGCCAGGTGGGCGCAGAGTGTAGGTTTCCTCTTCGGTGCAAAGGAAGCACGGGGCAGGCGCGGAGTCCCGAGGAATCAGCCAAAGTTTTCCATTCTGGTTCAACGAGACCAAGACCGCCATGACGGCAGGACGGAGGTCATCGACGAGCCCACCGTAGCGTCACGACCAGAGGCTTTTCGCAGGCGAAGACTACTTTTGTCAGGATAGACTGTACTACTTGTCCCCTTTCAAATCCGGCTTTTGTGGGCTCCCTTCCCGCTCATATTTGGGATGAGGACCAAGGCCACCATAAATAGGACTAGCCACCACCATAGAAGGGGGGTGAGAACAAGTAGGGCTAGCATACACCACACCAGCTCAAGAACACCTCACCTCCTAAGGCTTGTTTGTCCATTGTACTAGCTCATCCTTAGCCCTTTGACACAATCCACCACAACGCTTGAGTAGGGTATTACACCACAACGGCGGCCCGAACAAGGATAAAACGGATGTATCTCTTGTCCCTTTGAGCTCGACGCGCTAGGCTTAGGAGGATCGTGAGTAGGCAGGCTGGTTAGGTTGAGATCTCTGCACGCACCCCAGAGTTTGAACCTCTCATGGGTTTGCGGATCCGACAATCAGACTATCACAATCATTTTAACGCAATGCTGACATCCAAGATTAATCATTATCCACTCCTAGCGACTTATGCATGGCATGAGAAACTATAATCTCTAATTGTCACTGCAAACATGTCTGATCATAATAGGCTGAATCATGGATACTAGGTTAAACACATTTACAAAAACAGAACAAGTCGAGTTCATACCCGTTTCTCTCTGCCATGACCAGTTCATCAAAGATCATCATTATTGCCTTTCAGTTGCATGACCGAACGATTTGAAAATAATAACAGTGAAAGAGTGTCGTGGACTAAGCTAGAATCTGCAAACATTTTATTCAAAAGGAGAAGATAAGGTAATATGGACTCTTGCTCAGATCAACAATAATGCATATGAGAGCTACTCAACATTCTCATCATGGTCTTCTCGTCGGTTTGACTCAAGAAAAGAAATTCAGACAAACACACTGATGTATTTTTGGAGTTTTTGTTTTTTCGTAAACAAGCAAATAAAAAGGGAAAAGAAAAAACAAGAAAAACTATTTACACGGGAAAGCTCCCAACAAGTAAAAGAAGAACAAGGAAATCTTTTTGGATTTTCTTTTTAAATACTAGAACTAACTACACTAGAAAGAAAAATAAAAAAGAAGCAAGAAATATTTTTTTTATTTTCCCAATTTTTTTCAAACACACAAGAAGAAAATGAGAAAATAAATTTAACATGGATAATACAATGAAAAAGTGTGAACACCGACAACTAGAATGAAATGTGTGAACATGAATGTAATGTCGGTGGAAATACGTACCCCCCTAAGCTTAGGATTTTTGCCTAACTTGGTAATTAGTCAGTAGCCTGCGTAGTGGTCGGAGTGGTAGCTCACGGAGGCTCTCGTTCTTCCATGCGGCCACAACCACTGCATTATGGGCTCGGGCCTCGCTCTCAAGAACAAAATATCTTCCCCTGTTGTGAACATTAAAGAGAGCAGGTGCAGGCAAATATGGGTACACCAAGAACTCCTTATTAAATAGCATTTCACAAGTGAAATTGTGGGGTTCACCTCTAAGGATCTTATGATGTTTCATAGCATCAAAGTCTAGGTACTACGTGGGTAAAGGGTAATCATGCTGGCGTATCAGAACGTTAAAGTGAGTCGCCCAGCGAGTAGTGTAAATTCCACCATGTATTTTTTCCCTTGGATCTGTTAACGTGAAGGCGACATGCCACAAAAGCTCCCAAGCTATAGGTGGTGTCGCAATAAAGTGCACGGCGTAAAACAGCGAAGTCCCAGCTAAAGTACCATCAGAAGGAAGCATGCATACGTCACAAAAGTCTGTAAGCAGTATTTGATGGGCTTCAACATATAAATTAAACTGCACGTCAGGGGGAATATTCCTAGAATGGAAATGAAAATATTGCACAAAGGAATTTGTGAGGAGATGATACTATCCGCATTCAGCTGCGATGAAGTCGGTGAGGCCGGCATTAGCAGCGTATTGTGCAAACTCCTAAAGGATTCTGGCCCCTTCCATGAACGGGTCATGCGGCCATTCGCGCGGCCGTAACTCCGCCAATCTATGGGTATGGAGATCACTGTCAGATGACTCCTTCATAACTCCCTTGGAGTTCTTCTTGAAAGCAAACTTCCTAAAGATACTCATCTTTTTCCTATGAACAAAATCTGAAATTTTTAGTCCAGAAATTTTTTCTCAACAAAACTTCACAAGATTGTAAGCAACTACTCATAGGGATAGATAGAGGTCATAGCAAGCATTCAAACTACATAGAACTCTAAGAATTCAACATGCAAGCTCATCTACAACAGCACCAAGACTAGATAATTATTCAAAATATAAACCACTAAAGCAAAAACTAATTGGACACATGGAAGAGTCACATACCAAGAACAATCCCGTGAAACATTTTCGTAAACGGAGATTCGAGCAAAGAGATCGAAATCCGCGGGGTTGAGAGCAAGAACACGAAAGAGAGAGCAATGGTGGTTTTTTCTGGAGGTAGGTGATGATGTGGGATGAAGAGATAAGTGAGGGGGCCCACATGGGGACCACAACCCACCAGGGCGCGCCTGGGGTCCTGGCGTGCCCAGGTGGGTTGTACCCACCTGGTGCACCTAAAATTCTTAAATATTCAGGAAAAATCGTATAAAAATTTTAGAGCATTCTGAGAACTTTTATTTTTGGGTCATTTTTTTATTCTACGGAAAACTCAGAAAACAGACAAAGCATGGCATTTTATTTTATTTAACTGAGAAAAACATAAAACAAAAAGTTGGGACAAAAGGTAGTGTTCAATAAATTCATCAACTTCATACCTCTCAAAAATTATTCATTAATAAGGTTGATCTACTCTTATTAACAACCACATTTGATTAGCATCACTTTTGATTAGCATGAAACTGAAGAACTTCTGTAAATCACTAAGTTACCTCAATGTGGATATGAATGTCCCAAACAATAAGCATTTCATATTTCTTTTTAACAGTAGGAAGAGGTATTTAAAAACTTCCAATAGTGATTGTTGGAGATTTTTCAATAACATTAATACCATTCACTTGGAATTGTTTCTTTGGAAAGTGCACCGTATGCTCATTACCATTGATATGAAAAGTGACCTTGCTTTTATTGCAATCAATAACAGCTCCTGCAGTATTCAAGAATGGTCTACCAAGGATAATCGACATGTTGTCATCCTCGGGCATCTCAAGTATAACAAAGTCAGTTAAGATAGTAACATTAGCAACAACAACGGGCACATCCTCACAAATACCGATAGGTATGGCAGTTGATTTGTCAGCCATTTATATAAAGAGAAAGGCATAACACTAACACCGGCTCCCAAATCACACAAAGCAGTTTTCACATAATTTCTTTTGATGGAACAAGGTATAGTTGGTATTCCTGGATCTCCATGTTTTTTAGGTAATCCATCTTTAAAAGTATAATTAGCAAGCATGGTGGAGATTTCAGCTTCCAGTATTTTTCTCTTATTGGTGATGAGGTCTTTCATGTACTTTGCATAAGGACGGATTTTTAAAATATCAGTCAAGCAAGTACGCAAAAAGGCTGGCCTCAGCATTTCGGCAAGCATTCAAATTCTTCATCATCTTTACTTTTAGTTGACTTAGGTGGAAAGGGCATAGGTTTTTGAATCCATGGTTCTCTTTCCTTTCCATGTTTTCTAGCAACAATGTCTCTTTTATCATATCTTTTATTCTTTGGTTGTGGGTTATCAAGATTAACAACTGGTTCTATCTCCACAACATTGTATGGTTCCTTATTATTAGTTTGAGTGTCTTCATGAACCTCGTCATTATATTTTTCATTATCAGAAGGTGAGTATTCACTACCAGATTGAGTTTTAGCATCAGAGATAGAAACTTCATTATCATTATCATTGGGTTTTTAAACTTCAGGCTCACTAGAAGGAGGCAAACTCCTATTATTTTTCTTCTTCCTTTTCTTTTTAGAAGGACTAGGTGCATCAGTGTTAATTCTTTGAGAGTCTTGTTCAATTCTCTTTGGGTGTCCCTCAGGATAAAGTGGTTCCTATGTCATTTTACCTCCTCTAGTTGCAACTCTAACATCAAAGTCACTTATATTATTGTTCATTTCAACAAGCAACTCTCTTTGAGATTTAGCTACTTGTTCTAATTGAGTTTGAACCATAGAGCATGCTTTCCTACACCTATAACATCATTTGAGAGTCTAAATAACAAGTCACTTAAGCGAGCAATCATATCAGAGTTGTATTTCAACTGTTTCATAACATTTGCATTGAAGTGATCTTGCTTTCTAATGTAATTATCAAACTCATAGAGGCATTGACTAGGATGTTTAGTATGAGGATTATCACTATTATTGAATTTCATTAAATAATTTACCCCTACCACCATAGGTGGTGGTGGTGTATCAAGCCCATGTCTTTCTTCAATAGGTGGTAAATTTTTGACATGCTCGGCTTTAATGCCCTTTTCCTTCATAGATTTCTTTGCCTCTTGCACATCTTCAGGACTGAGATATAAGATACCCCTCTTCTTCGGAGTGGGTTTAGGCGGTGTTCCTGGATGAGTCCAATCATCATAATTTTTCAATATGTTATTCAATAATTCTTTAGCTTGCTCAATAGTTTGTTCCCTGAAAACACAACCAGCACAACTTTTTTCAAGGAAATCCCTAGAAGCATTGGTTAGTCAATTATAGAAGATCCAAGTGGTGTTCGATGAAGCCAGCAAAGCGTTGCCGGCACCATCCACCAAGCTGGCTGTCGAGAGCAGCCGCCAGCAGAAGAACCAACAGAACAACAAGCGTAAGACCGACCAGCAGGCCCCCGCTACGACGACCGCCTCGTCGCGGCCGAAGAGTAGGCGCACGCGGATGATTCGGCCGGCAAGCACCCACGAACCGGCAAGACGGCATGGATACTCGCCATGAGCTTCGTGGAGATGCTCGACGCTCCATGCAAGCACCACAGTGGCGCAAGGCCATCCACGCACATGCTTCGATAGTGCGCCATCACCAAGCGCATCACGAGGGACGACATCCTGCCGCCTCTGGCTCTGGGTGCGGGGTAGCCGTCTCTGCCTCCTCCCCCCCCCCCAGAAAATGGCGCGATGTGTGATGAAGTCTACCCAACCAGAACGCGAGCTAAGTCGTCTTCACCAACCTTGGTGACGACAAGCCTAGTGAGCGCCTACTCCGGCAGGAGGTGGATACCGCCAACCTGGCCATGCCAGAATATATGCACTGGTCGGAGCGTTTGATCAGCTGGAGCCGGGAAGACCACCCGACCGTCATGCCAAACCCGGGTGGCTACGCCCTTGTCCTCGACCCTACCATCGTCGCGGCCAAGCGCACTTGCAAGTTCTCACGGGTCATCATCGATGGTGGCAGCAGCATTAACATCCTCTAACGTGACACCATGACCAAGCTCAGCATCAAGGCCAAGCACCTGGAGCCATCCCGGACGTTGTTACACGACATCATGTCGGGTCTCTCCTGCTCCCCATCGGCCGGATCCGGCTTGACATCCTCTTCGGTACGAGCGATCATTTCCGCGGGAACCTATCTGGTTCGAGGTGGTGGACCTGTCCAGCGCGTACTACACGTTGCTGAGCCGGCCCGCGCTCACCAAGTTCATGGCGGTCCCCCACTATGCCTACCTAAAGATGAAGATGTCGGGTCCAACTGGCCTCATCATTATCGTCGGTGACTACAAAAAGTCCCTGGAGTGCGCCCAGGCCGGCGCCAAGTTGGCCGAGTCATTGGTGAAAGCTGAGGAGCGGCGCTAGCTCGATCGGATCGTCATGCTGGCCGGCTGTTCTGGCTTCAGCCAAGTAGTCGGCTGGCGAGGCCTCTTTCCAGCCGTCCAAGGACGACAAGAAGGTCAAGCTAACCCGGAAGACCCCCGCTGCACCAAGTATGTTGTCGTGGGAACCCACCTCTACAGCAAATAGGAAGGCGAGCTCGTCGACTTCCTCCATGAGAATCGGGATACCTTTTAGTGGTCCCTAAAGGACATGCCGGGAGTTCCGAGGAAGGGCGCCGAGCACAAACTACACGTCCGCAAGGACGCCAAGCCTGTCCGTCAACCCCCACGTCGCTTTTCGGAGGAAAATAGAAGAACCACCGGTGAAGAAGTTGCACGGCTGCTCACAGGCGACTTCATCATGGAAGTGTTTCACCCCGAGTGGCTGGCTAACCCGGTCCTTGTCCTAAAGAAGAATAACACCTGGCGCATGTGCATAGACTACACCAGCCAAAACAAGGCCTTCCCCAAGGATGCTTTCACTCTCCCGCGAATAGATCAAGTGATCGACTCCACTGCCGGCTATGAGCTCATGTCCTTCATGGATGCTTACTCTGGCTATCATCAGATCAAGTTGGAACTGGTCGGTGACCTGAAGACGTCCTTCATCATGCCCGTCGAGGCATACTCCTACATCACCATGTCGTTTGGCTTGAAGAATGCTGGTGCCACCTTCCAATGCTGCATGCAGAAATCCCTACTGACGCAACTCGTCCGCAACATACACGTCTACATCAACGACATCATGGTGAAGACCAAGATGCACCTCACGCTCCTTGAAGACCAGAAGGAAACCTTCACCAATCTGCGCTAGTACTAGATCAAGCTCAACCCGAAGAAGTGCATTTTTGGCGTACCAGCCAGGAGCTGCTCGGCTTCCTCATCTCGGAGTGCGGCACAGAGGCAAACACTAAGAAGATCAAGGTAATCGAGCACATGCGCAAGCCAACCCAACTGCGTGATGTCCAGAAGTTCACCGGTTGCTTGGCCTCGGTCAGCCGGTTTCTTAGCCGGCTGGGCAAGAGGGCCTTGCCCCTATATCAGCTGATGAAGAAGACATCGTCGTTCGAGTCGAATGACCAGGCAGATGAAGCATTCCAGGATCTCAAGCGCATGCTCTCCACCGGACCCGTTCTGGCCGCGCCAACCGACAATGAGTCGTTGTTGCTATACATCGCCGCCACGCGGCGGTCGGTCAGCATGGTGCTGGTGGTCGAGGAACCAGAGAAGGGCAAGATCCAATTCATCCAATGCCCAGTCTACTACCTGAGCGAGGTGCTTTCCGCCTCCAAGCAGAATTACCTGCACTACCAGAAGATGTGCTATGGCATGTACCTCACCGCCAAGAAGATGAAGCAATACTTTCAAGAGCATGTCATCGACGTGGTCAGCACGGCCCCCATCAGCGAGATCATGGGCTGCCGGGATGCCTCCGGCCAGGTTACCAAGTGGGCCATCGAGCTGGCCAGCCATACCATCCTCTATGAGCCCCACACTAGGATCAAGTCACAGGAGCTCGCCAACTTCCTCGTCGACTGGACGGAGACCCAGTACTTGCCGCCGCCGCCTTATTAAATGCATTGGTGCATCTTTGACGGCTCCAAGATGCGCTCCGGCTTGGGAGCTGGCATCATGCTGCCATCCCCGAAGGGCGACCGGCTTCGGTACGCACTCCGGATCCACTTCGTCACCTCCAACAACGTCGCCAAGTATGAGGCCCTTGTGCACGGCCTCCGGCTTGCGAAGGAACTCGGCGTCCGGAACACTCTATGCTATGGTGACTCTGATATGTGGTCCAGCGGTGTTCTGGTGAGTGGGACGCCCGGGATGCCACCATGGCCAGCTACCGCTTCCTCGTCCAACAACTCCCCAGCACCTTCATGGCTACGAGTTCCTCCGCGTCCTACGCACGGAGAACGAAGCCGCCAACACGCTAGCCAACATTGGCTCCTCCCGGCAAGCCATCCCATCATGCGTCTCCCTCGAGCACTTGTGCAAGCTATCTGGCAAGCCGTCTCCGGATTCTGAGTCCATCTTCATCCCGGACGACCCTGCAGCGCCCCTCCCCAACCCGGCCCAGGGCTGCCCCTCCAGCCCAGTCCCGGGGGCTGCTGATCCCGGCCCGGGGCTGCCGTTTCCAGCTCGGCGACCATCAAACCTGGACCGGGGGCTGCTGCGCTGAACCCGGGGGCTGCCGACTCTGGACCGGGGGCTATCAGCTCTGGCATGGGGGCTGCTAACTCTGGCTCAAGGGCTACCGCCTAGAACACGTCTTGGTGGCCGTCTTCACCATGGTGACGGCTCCGTCATGGGACCAACCTAGCCTTGCCTTTCTGGAGAGTGGAATACTCCCCATGGATGAGACTGAAGCCTAGCAAGTGCAGCACCGGGCCTCCGTCCCCCGCATCATCAACAACAAGCTCGTCAAACGCAGTGCGATTGGCGTGTTCCAGCGCATCGAGCAAGACAAGGGCATAGAGATCCTCCTCGACATACATCAGGGCGAGTGTGGGCACCACACTGCATCCAGGTCCCTGGTGGCCAAGGCCTTCCGCTATGGTTTCTACTGGGCCACGACCCTCAACGACACCGAGTCAATCGTCCTCAAGAGTGAGGGTCACCAACACTTTAGCAAGCGAAACCACCAGACGGTTTCTGCCCTCTAGACCAACTCGATCACCTGAGTTTTCAACGTCTGGGGCCTGGACATGGTGGGGCCTTTCAAGACCTCTTGAGGCGGCATGACGCACCTGCTGGTGGCAGTCGACATGTTCACCAAGTGGATCAAAGCAAGACTATACGATTCAGGGCTCCGTAGACCCAAGAGAGGTTCCAACTCTAAGGCGTGTATGAAGAACTCAACCTCCCTAGCCAATTGATTGGTCACCCCCATGGCCTAGCTCGATGAACAAGGAAGAAGATGGACAGGGCAGTTTAACCAGGTTCAGGCTACCATGCGGTGTAAAATCCATACTCCTTCTTTGTGGTGGATTAGCCTCGCGGGTGGCTGAGGATGAACTCGTACAAGATAAGAACAACCTCAAGAGGTCTGCTCTAGCGTGGATGTGAGCTGAGGGGATTCGGTCGATCTGTCCCCCGCTGAGGTGGTGACTAGCCTATATTTATAATGGCCTTGGTCCTCTTCCCCCAAAATGTAGGCGAAGGGATCCCACGGTGGCCAATTCGAACGGGGACAAGTAGTACACCTTATCCTGACAAAAGGTGGTCTTCTCCTACAAAGCTCCTGGTCGTGACACCATGGTAGGCTCAGCGATGACATCCGTCCTACTGTCCTGACGTCCTGATGGTCCTGGTCTTGTTGCACGGGAATGGAAACCTTTGGGCGTTTCCTCGGGACCCCATGCCTCCGCTTGCCTCCTTAGCACCAAAGAGGAAACATGCTGCTCTACGCCCACTGGCGCCCGCCTGGCCTTGGTCGTCATGGCTTCTGTCACCGCAACTCATGAGGTTGGGCACCCGCATAGAAATCTCCGCTCCTCGGGAGGTAGCCCGGGAAGGCCGCTCCCTCCAGAGGTCTTGACGTCGCCCGCCTCGCGAGGCTCGGGCCCTCGCGAGGGTCTTGTCTTCTTGGTGCTATAGATGGGCCACACCAGGCCGTCGATGGAGCCACGCCGTGCACCGCAGGCAGGCAAGTCTGGGTACCCTGGTTCCCAGAACACCATAGTAGCCCCCGGGCCCAAGGCGTGCTTGGACTTGGCTTCGAGGTGAAGCCAAAGGGCAAGGGCGAAGCACCGCGAGCCCTAATCGCCTGCAGACCGGGTCGACACGTGGCGCTTGATGGGACGTGGGCGTCTCCACTTCCCAACGTTGCCTCGGCAATTGCCCCAGGCTGACAAAAAGACTGGTGCCTGCCATTGAGCCCTTAGAGACATAACTTGGACCATTGATAATCACCACAATAGCAACATTCCTTAGGGAAGGCTTTAAGTGAAATATGACACAAGATAACTCAAATGAACAGATTAATGGATTTAGAATACCTCATTATTGACAACATGTGAATTGTGAAACATGAATGGAAATTGTCAAGAATGATATAACACCACCTGAAAAGATAAGGTAGAAAGAATTGCACTTCGGAAGGCAAGATGAAGAATGCTTGAACTCCTCAAAATAAGACATGTGCTGAAGACCATGTTTATTTTAGAGTAAAGCTTGGCGGATCTTAACTTCAAGAGAAAACTTGAAGAACAAATCGAGAATGAAAGGAATCCTTGATGAAATATCATGTAGAGCCTCCATGAAGAACTCCGGTAATAAAAGAATGATCAAACGAAAGGAAAGTTCAAAACACAAGGTGAAGCCTTGCGATGATTTAGATGGAGCTTCGCGACGAGATAATGTGGAAAACTTGGAACTCCAGAAAAAAAGATGAAGCATCTCGAACCGAGAAATGTGACATGATGAACAACTCTGGAAAGAAGAAACTAGATCACTTGGATGAAACAATAATAAGAATTACGTTATGCGTATCCTTCACCAATTTAAATTGATGACAAGCAACAGATTTGGCATACTACTTATTCTCGTAGAAAGGATTAAGAGAGATATAGCGTAAACTTGGGGAAAACTTGAAGAAACCACCAGTAGGACTGAAACAACGAATAAATTAATATGAGAACATCGGAAGAGGAATCTTGAAAAAACCATCATAAGAATTGGAAATGAGAGTAGCAAAGGCACAACTAAGCGAGAAGAATTGGAAAACGAATGAAGATACTAGAGGGTATTTAGATATATCAAAACGAAGAGATCATGAGCTGACTAAAGAGTATACTTGAACGATCCACCGATAAGATTTGGAGAACAAGAGCTGAAGGCTGAGAATGAGTAATAGTCAAAAATGATGGCCTTCGGATGATCGAGAAAGGAAGCAACTCCTGAAATGCGTCGGATGGTTGAAAAGAATTCTCACAATCGAAAACAATTATGAGAGGATGGCATCAAGCTAGAACCATGAATATTGAAGAGAATGGAGCAAGATTTAAGAGAAATCCTTCTTTGGTCTTCAAATGTTGAGAATGAAAATGAGAACGACCATGAATTGTTGAGATACTCCGAGAGAATGAAAAACAAAGAGGTTGAGCCAACACTAAAAATAATTTGAAATCGATCTTCAAAAACATCTGACAGATGAAATTCATTCTTACGTCAAACTTCGAAAAGAATTTGGGAATGGCTCCGAGAAAATTAGAAGAGTCAGGTAAGGTCCTGGAAAAAGTCCTGTGGGTTAGGGCCCACTCAAGAGAAACACCGATGAATATATTTTAAAGAGAGATTGCACCGGTTGAATTAAATGACTTGAATGAGATAATAATCTCGAAATAGCTTGAACGGATTGATAATGGAGACACAAAACTTCTAAGATATCCTCGGCACTTCGGATATGAATAGAGAGCGGTGAGCAATTAAGAGGTGCACTGGAATGGGAAAATAATTGAAACTAGGAAAGGATATGATCGACAAAGCTTGAATTGAATCCACCGAAGAAGAAAAGAGAACGAAGAGTAATAAAATTGAAGCTCCGTTAGTATCTTCCTGAGAATCACCGGATAAGAACATTGACGGAAAAGAATGGAGAGACTTCCCATCAATAAAAGGATACTTGATTAAGAAATCTGAGTCCTTAAAGAAAAGTGGTGGGAGGGCGGGAAAACAAAGGCAACTTGGGGCAGATGGAATGGATGTCGTTGAGAAAACTTAGAATTTATCTTGCAGATGTTGAAATGATCGGATCCACTTGAAGAGAAGCATGCCAGTTGGAAAGAATTGACATGACAACCTCAATGATCAAGAAGCATTAGCACTCCCATAGAAATATGAGAACACCATTTAGGGAAGGTATGAATCAACACTTGACATCGAAGCAACTCGAATACCACAAATAAAACAAAACAAAGGATTTAGCTTGCAGGATTGTAACATCACAAATTTTCAATTTGGAATGTTATAAATTAGATCATCATTGCATATCACATTTTATTGCATTTTGGGCTGATCCTAGAAATTCTATGCAACTCAAGGACCCACGCAGAGAGTTGGGGATTTCGTTATTTTCATATCTGAGTTTTCTCAAATTTTGAAAAGAGGATCGTTCGATTTTAATTATTTTTCTCTCCGAATATTTCTTATATGAAAATAAAAGAGAGGGGATAAAATGACTTCTCCAAAATAAAGAAATATTGGAGGTTAAGTATTAAAATCAAATAAGTATTTTATTCGGAGTTTTATTGCTATTTTATTTGAATTAGGAAAAAAAGGCATTTTTCAAAATTGAATTAGAGGCCCAAATAAATGTTCACTTTGTCCTCTATATTTTTAGAGGATGGGAAAAATTTATTTCTGGATTTTTGGAGTCCGTTTAGTATTTCTTTTCCTCGTTTTTCTGCGTGACGTAATAATTTAATAAAAGAGTAAATCGACTTAACGGGCCGTGTCCGACCCGAACACTTAGCCCGGCCGGACTTTAAAGCCGCGAGGGCCCGAGCCACCCCCACCCCAGCCCGAAACCCTATCCACCGTGCCGCCTCAAAGTCCATGTTGTCGCCGCCGGAATCGTCGCCGCAGGACTCTGCCGTCGCAGCCCGCGACGTCGCGCCATCTCGCCGCCGCCCTGTTCCGCCGTAGCTGGAGCCCGTCGCCGCCGCCCGATGCCTCGCCGCCTCGCCGCCGCCCCACCGGAGCTGCCGCCCGCCGCCGCCGACCCTCCCGCCGAGGTAGCCACCGCCGGTATTCGTAAGAAAACTTATGTCTTTTTTAAAACCCTAGGTTTTTTATAGATCAGTTTTTTCCCCAGTTTAGTTATTTAGCGAACGCTCGTTCGTACGTTCATTTTAATGAACGGTGTTCACCCGTTAGCCACAAACAGCGAACGTTCATTCGTTAGCATGTTCGTCAGTTTTCCTTTTTTCCAGGGTTTTTCCGCGATTATTTTCGATCGTGATTTCTGCACTGATTTTCGTTTTAGTTTATCTTTTTGCTCGTTTATCGGAATCAGGCGATTCAAGCTCCTAGATGTTCGTCTCGAAGCCCTCTTTCTTTCTAATCAACTTGAACAAGATTTTAGTACTTTAAAATTTTACTTAAGTCCAGATTAGTAAATGGATCTTGTTTCTTTCGCAGTTTGAGTTTCGTTGCTTCGTTTGATTTGATTCTTTTTGCAAACCGGAGTTCTTAAGTTGAACTTTCTGGTTAGATCTTTTATTTGTGTTTTACCTATGCTTCTAGTTGAGTTCTTATTGTATGCTTTGTTTGTTTGCAATAGAGTACCCGGAATGCGAAGCGTGCTACTATGAGTCTCTAGGTTTCACGGATCATCAACAAGGCAAGTAACACTTTGATCATACCTCTTTACTACCCAGTTTTATTGCAATAGATCAACCCTCAAACAATTGCATGGTTAGGATCTGTTTAACATGTGGGTTTTGGGAAGTAGATGATGAGGTAGAACCCATTGCCCTGTTTATTATCAATCCTTTGGGAATTACTTTTACGCGATGCTTATATTGCTATGCTATCCTTGTAGACATGCTTTGGGCGAGTGTATCCATGACAGATGTGAGTATTGTTAATTAATGGTTTACTTAAGGTGGCTACTTAAATACACATCTGGGTGGATTGCTTGAGGCACCCTGGAGTACCCAGTGGTTGTCAGAACACCTGGAGAATTCAGTGTTGTCCTAGGATATCTCGGAGTACCCGTGTGATCATCCTATGGTCCGCCACCCAGGCTCAAATGGATAAAAAGATTATTCATGCTAGAAACTTCCGTGTGCAGCCACAAGCCAATATGGGCTCTGGCATAGTTGAGTAAGTTGTGTGAAGCTCTTGAAGAGGTAGACTAGCAGATGAAGTGGGTTGTAGGTGGTACTGTCTATCCAGAGTAGAGAGTTAATTCTTCAGAAAGACTGTGTCTCGAATCTCCGAGAATGGATGTATTCGAGTCTTGTGGGGAAAAGTGCGCAAACCTCTGTAGAGTGTACAAACTAATCAAGGTTAGCCGTGTCCCCGGTTATGGATGTTTTGAGTATCTAGTTCTTGGATTATCATGTTGATCTCATCACACTAAATATTTTTTGATTGGGTTTAATGATGATGTTTAATTCGGATTCAGTTGGAGGAACCTTCTCAATGTTTAACAACCACCATGATAGTTAAACAAAATTTATTCCTTTGTTTTAGGGAAAAACTTGCTTTCTACAAAACTGTAACCATAGAGCTTTCCACCAGCCATATATGCATGAAGTGATACCATTTATCCTGTTCATTACTCTATGTGTTACATTGCCAGCATATTCCATATGCTGACCCGTTTCGGGCTGCAATGTTCATGTTATAGACTTTTCAGACGACGAGTAATGTGCCATAGGTCGGTGTCTTTCACTCAGTGATGCCGTTGGAGTTGATGGACTCACTTTATCTTCCAAGCCTTCCGCTGTTACTGTCTTAGATGGCCTTAAGCCATATTATTGTAAAAAGTTCTCCTTTGATACATTCGATGTAATAAGTGTGTGATTGATACTCTGTTATAAATCCTCAAGTATTGTGCATGTCAGCATTACCGATCCAGGGATGACACTGATGCACAGAGATCAGACTGTTTGAGGTCTGGTCGCTACAAGATGGTATTAGAGCACACGCTGACTGTAGGACACGACCACTAAGCCAAAGCCCTAGAATCACTACTCTCTTCTCATTTCTGATTCCTCTCCCTTTTCTACTCTATAGGATGGCGGATGCAAGGAACAAGTTCACCCAACCGGATGAAGATGCACCTTTTGGATGACACCTGAAGGAAGTTACTAGATACCTGAACATCGGAATACCAAGCTTCACCGAGACATATAGCTCCACTTTACCAGAATAGGAGCGTTGGATGATTCGAGTTCAAGTTCCAGGAAGGACTTTCATGCCAATCACTGAGCCCACAGAGTTTTCCTTTGATGCACCAACCTGGAGTCTAGGAAAGAGCATGGCAGCCCACATCACTATGGTACACATTGGAGAAGTTTACCACAAGGATCTCAAGGAAACTATCTATCAGATTTGTGGGCACCGAGATGAGCAATGGGAGATGATCAGCACCAGGAGGGACTGATCTATTGCAGCTTTTATCCAGGAGTTAAATCAGCACATTCGTCGCCAGGAGAACCAGATGTGCGTAGGCATGATAGATCTGAAGAAGGCAATGACTAGGATCACAGAGCTGGAGGAAGAACTCAAGTCTACACGTGATGGATATGAGGAGGAAATTACGAAACTTCTGGAGAAGAATGACGATTTAACGAGGAAGCTAGGAGTATTCATGGGAGACCCCATGCCTGGAGGAGAAGACGACGATTGCACTTGCCCAGAGAACTACATCATCATCGACGACACTGACTCAGACCCCGACGATAGCGATGATGACTATGTTGATGAAGCTGGAGCAGATATCATGGAGTCTTCCACCGATCAAGTTTTCTAGTTGACCACCATATCAGTAGTAGTATTCCCCCATGTGTATAGTATAGTCCGAGCACTCTTGTAACGATAGTTAGACCAATTGTATGCCCTTGTTTGAATTGACTGAAGTGATATGTTTGCGTTTCTCTCATGTGCATATGGGTAGTGTTTTCCCTCTAGATCTCATTTCTATTCTGTTTTCTCATCTTTTCTAAACCCATCAGATGCCTCCGAGACGCGACAATGGATTTGCTTTCCCAATGGAGCTCACTTAGTTAATCCAGCAACAGAATGCATTGATGCAGATACTAGTGCATAATCAGAATCAGGGGAACAACAACAACAACCCACCCCACCACCACCTCTTGATCACTTAGCCCGTTTCCTAAGGCTAAATCCGCCGGTGTTTTCTAGTAGCAACGAGCCAATAGTTGCAGATGATTGGCTCCGCAAGATTGGAAGGGAGTTGACCACTGCAGGATGCACAGATGCGGAGAGAGTGCATTTTGCCGCACATCGGCTTGTTTGACCCGCATCATCATGGTGGGAGAATTTCACAGCCACTTACCCCAGCGACACTATCACATGGGACCAATTTCAGCAGGCTTTTCATACTGCCCATGTTTTAACAGGAGCTATGGCCATGAAGAAGCGCGGGTTTCACAACTTGCGCCAAGCAGGATGCATAGTTGGCCAGTATGTGGATGATTTTAGTAAGTTAGCACGTTATGCCCCAGATGACGTTGCTATGGATGGAGCTAAACAAGAGAAGTTTCTGGAAGGACTGAATGGTGAGCTGAGCATGCAGTTGATGGTGGCAACTTTCAACAACTACCAGGAGTTGGTCGATAGAGCTCTTATGATTGAAGGGAAGCAGTAGCAGATTGACAACCGTAGGAGGAAGTGTGGACAAGGGAAGTACAATTCAGGAGCTCAGCAGAGACCCAGTTTTACCCCGAACTCGGGAGGACACCTTCACCATAACCATGGAGGCCATAGTGCCAATGGAGGGAGTTCGCATAACCATAGCGGCACCAAGAATGGGAATGGGAATGGAGGAAGTAACGGTCAAAACCGTTCCAACCCAGCAACACCCGCCAAGAAGGATCTAAGTCACATTACCTATTTCAAATGCGGGACGAATGGACATTACGCCACGGAGTGTTCTGAAGCAAAGAATGGAAATTGCAATGGAAGCTCTAGGAAGAAGCCCAACCCTTTCAACAGGGGATAGGTGAACCACGTTAGGTGGAGGAGGTTGAAGCGCAACCCGATGCAGTAATAGGTAAGTTTTTGGTTAAGTCATTTGGTGCAATCATTCTTTTTGATACTAGTGCATCACATTCATACATGTCAAAGGGATTTGTGGATAAGTTTAACCTGCCAACCCAAGCCCTTAGGTCACCCATGTTAGTAACCTCGCCAGGAGCAGTGTATATGGCTTGCCTATGGTGTGATCGGTTACCATTAAGGACTGGTAACTACGTGTTCCCCTCACACCTAATAGTACCGGAGTCACAAGGACTGGATGTAATATTAGGCATGGATTGGCTATCGAAGTATGGAGGGAACATTGACTGCGCCACTAAGTCGTTTATGCTCACCACCCGAGAAGGAAGAAGTATTAAGTATGTATCCCGGCATGTGCCGAAGAGGACTCAAGTGAATTCCTTATCAGGAGTTGTACAGGAGGAAGAACCAGTGGTGAAGGATTTCCCTGATGTATTTCCAGAAGAGTTGTCAGGCATGCCACTGGATAGAGACATTGAGTTTTTGAGAGCTTTTTCCAGGCACAGGGCCAATATCTAAGAGACCGTACAGGATGCCCGCCAAGGATTTGGAGGAAATTAAGAGGCAGATTAAGGAGTTACTAGATAAAAGCTATATTCGCCCAAGTTCGTCACCTTGGGGATCACTAGTGCTTCTAGTGGAGAAGAAGGATGGATCATTAAGGATGCTTGTTGATTATCATGGATTAAATGAAGTAACAATCAAGAACAAGTACCCACTACCGATGATCATTGATTAAAGTATTTTCCAAGATCGATCTGCGATCAGGATACCACCAGCTGAAGATTCGAGAGCAGGATATACCTAAGACAACTTTTACCACAAGTTACGGGCTATATGAGTATAACTTTATGTCATTTGGTCTGACTAACGCACCTGCCTATTTCATGAACATGATGAACAAGGTGTTTATGGAGTTTTTGGATAAGTTTGTCATGGTGCTCATTGATGATATTCTGGTCTACTCGAAGAATGAAGAGGAGCATAAGGAGCATTTGCATTTGGTACTTGGGAAGCTCAGAGAACATCAGTTATATGCCAAGTTCAGAAAGTTTGAGTTTTGGTTGAAGGAAGTTGGATTCGCTGACATGTTATATCCGGAGAAGGAATTGCAGTAAACCCCACCAAGGTTGTCACTGTGACCAATTGGGAAGCACCCACGTCAGTTGGAGAGATCCGGAGTTTTCTGGGACTCGCAAGATACTACCGGAGGTTCATCGAGAATTTCTAAAAGATTGCAAAGCCCATGACGGAGTTGTTGAAGAAGGACACCAAGTTCAAATGGACTGAGGAATGTGAGGTCAGTTTTCAGGAGTTGAAGAAACGTTTGGTTACAGCTCTAGTGTTGATTCTTCCAGATCAACGCAAGGATTATCAAGTGTATTGCGACGCTTCTCGTCGAGGACTTGGAGCAGTGCTAATGCGGGATGGAAGAGTTGTTTGATATGCCTCACGACAGCTTAAACCCCATGAGTTGAATTATGCTACACACGATTTGGAGTTAGCAGCCGTAGTGCATGCATTGAAGACATGGAGACATTTTCTCATCGGGGACCATTGTGAGGTGTACACGGATCACAAGAGTTTGAAGTATATCTTCACGCAGAAGGAGTTGAATCTCAGGTAGAGGAGATGGTTGGAACTCATCAAGGATTATGATATGAGGTTGCATTATCATCCCAGAAAGGATAACATAGTAGCCGATGCGTTGAGCCGCAAGAGTCATGTCAACACCCTCATGAAAGGAGGATTTCCCAAGGAGTTAGAAGAGGATCTTCTTGAGCTATGTTTGGAAATAGTTCTGAGAGGCTATGTAGCAGCATTGGAAATTCAGTCTACCTTGATGGATCGCCGAGATAAAGGAAAGGATGAGCAAAGGAAAGGCCAAAGGATTTCACGAGGATGAGCACAATACCTTATGGTTTGAGGACCGTGTATATGTGCCTAATGATCCGGAGATCAGGAAGTTGATTCTGCAGGAGGCCCATGATTCGCCATATTCGATTCACCCAGGAAATACCAAGATGTATCTGGATTTGAAGGATAGTTTCTGGTGGACTGGAATGAAGAAGGATATTGCGGAGTATGTAGCAGTTTGTGATGTATGTCAGAGAGTGAAGGCAGAGCATCAGAAGCCAGTAGGATTGCTACAACCATTGCCGATACCCGAATGGAAGTGGCATAAGCTAGGCATGGATTTTATCACGGAATTGCCCAGGACTCGTTCAGGCTATGACTCGATATGGGTTGTAGTCGATCGGTTGACGAAGGTAGCTCATTTCATCCTAGTGAAGACCACTTACACCAGTGCTAAGTTGGCAAAGATATACATGACCAGGATCATATGTCTTCGTGGAGTTCCGAGGACCATTGTATCAGATAGAGGAACCCAGTTTACCTCAAAGTTCTGGAATTAGTTGCATGAGACTTTGGGTAGCAGGCTAGAATTTAGTACAACCTTTCATCCACAGACAGATGGATAGACCGAGAGAGTCAATCAGATTCTAGAGGACATGTTGAGAGTGTGCGCTAGATTATGGATCTAGTTGGGACGACAATTTGCCTTATGCAGAGTTCTATTACAACAACAGCTATCAAGCCAGTTTGAAGATGCCCCCTTTAGAAGCTTTGTACGGAAGGAGGTGCAGGACACCGTTGTTGTGGGATGAAGTTGGAGACCGCCAATTGTTTGGACCAGATTTGATTAAAGAGTCTGAAGAGAAGGTTAAGCGGATTTGCGACGGACTCAAGGTAGCCCAGTCCAAACAGAAGAGCTATGCGGATGCTAAATGCAAAGAGACAGTTTACAAAGTCAGAGATAGAGTATATCTTCGTGTGTGCCCACTTCGAGGAGTTAGGCGTTTTGGAGTTAAGGGAACATTAGCACCACGTTTTGTGGGACCATACAAAGTTTTCGAACGTATGGGAGAAGTTGCTTACAAGTTGGAGTTGCCCGAAGGATTGTCAGGCGTTCATGTGTGTTTCACGTTTCCTAGTTGAAGAAGTGCCACGTGGAGATGGCCGATACCCCTATGAGAAACACAGTGCCGCTAGAAGTGATTCAGTTGGATAGCGATTTGACCTACGAGGAGAAACCAGTCAAGATTCTCGAGTTTGCCAGTCAAGACACACGCAACAAGGTTATCAGGTTTTGCAAAGTTCAGTGGAGCCGCCATACCGAGGATGAAGCCACCAGGGAATGAGCGGAAGACCTACGGAAGGACCACCCTCACCTATTTTCTAGCCAACCCGAATCTCGAGGGCGAGATTCATCTTAAGGGGGGTAGGTTTGTAACATCCCAAATTTTCAATTTGGAATGTTATACATTAGATCATCATTGCATATCATATTTTATTGCATTTTGGGTTGATCCTAGAAATTCTACGCAACTCAAGGACCCACGGAGAGAGTTGGGGATTTCGTTATTTTCATATTTGAGTTTTCTCAAATTTTGAAAAGAGGATCGTTCGATTTTAATTATTTTTCTCTCCTAATATTTCTTATATGAAAATAAAACAGAGGGGATAAAATGACTTCTCCAAAATAAAGAAATATTGGAGGTTAAATATTAAAATCAAATAAGTATTTTATTCAGAGTTTTATTGCTATTTTATTTGAATTAGGAAAAAAGGCGTTCTTCAAAATTGCATTAGGGGCCCAAACAAATGTTCACTTTGTCCGCAATATTTTTAAAGGACGGGGAAAATTTATTTTAGGATTTTTGGAGTCCATTTAGTATTTCTTTTCCTTGTTTTTCTGCGCGAAGGAATTATTTAAAAAAAGAAAAAAAAAGAGTCAACCGACTTAACGGGCCATGTCCGACCCGGACACTTAGCCTGGCCGGCCTTTAAAGCCGTGAGGGCCTGAGCCACCGCCACCCCAGCCCGAAAGCCTAGCTGTCGTGCCGCCGCGCCATCTCGCTGCCGCCCCGTTCCACCGCCGCCGCCACCGACCCCGCCGCCCCGCCGAAGCCGCCTACCGTCGCCGGAGCCGCCGCCCGCCGCCTCCGTCCCGCCCGCCGAGGTAGCCATCGCCGCCGCCGATTTTCGTAAGAAAACCGTATATTTTTTTTCGAAAACCCTAGGTTTTTTAATAAATCGTTTTTATTTTGTTCCCGGTTTAGTTATTTAGCGAACACTCATTTGTATGTTCGTTTCAACGAATGGTGTTCACCCGTTAGCCACAGACAGCGAACGTTCATTCGTTAGCCTGTTTGTCCGTTTTTCTTTTTTCTAGGGTTTTTCCGTGATTATTTTCGATCGTGATTTCGGCCCTGATTTTTGTTTTAGTTTATATTTTTGCTTGTTTATCGAAATCAGGCGATTCAAGCGCCTAGATCTTCGTCTCGAAGCCCTCTTTCTGTTTAATCAACTTGAACAAGATTTTCGTATAGTAAAATTTGACTTAAGTCCAGATTAGTAAATGGATCTTGTTTCTTTCGCAGTTTGAGTTTCGTTGCTTCGTTTGATTTGATTCTTTTTGCAAACCGGAGTTCTTAAGTTGAACTTTCTAGTTAGATCTTTTATTTTAGTTTTACCCATGCTTCTAGTTGAGTTCTTATTGTATGCTTTGTTTGTTTGCGATAGAGTACCCAGAGTGCGAAGCGTGCTACTACGAGTCTCTAGGTTTCACGAATCATCAGCAAGGCAAGTAACACTTTGATCATACCTCTTTACTACCCAGTTTTATTGCATTAGATCAACCGTCAAACAATTGCATGGTTAGGATCTGTTTAACATGTGGGTTTTGGGAAGTAGATGATGAGGTAGAACCTATTGCCCTGTTTATTATCAAACCTTTGGGAGTTACCTTTACGCGATGCTTATGTTGGTATGCTATGCTTGTAGACGTGGTTTGGGTGATTGTATCCATGACATATGTGAGTATTGTTAATTAATGGTTTACTTAAGGTGGCTACTTAAATATACATGTAGTATTTAAGTGTGCAGCCACAAGCCAATATGGGCTCTAGCATATTTGAGTAAGTTGCGTGAAGCTCTTGAAGAGGTAGACTAGCAGATGTAGTGGGTTGTAGGTGGTACTGTTTATCCACAGTAGAGAGTTAATGCGTCAGAAAGACTATGTCTCGAATCTCTGACCATGGATGTATTCAAGTCTTGTGCGGAAAAGTGCGCAAACCTCTACGGAGTGTACAAACTAATCATGGTTAGCTGTGTCCCCGGTTATGGACGTTTTGAGTATCTAGCTCTTCGATTATCATGTTGATCTCATCACTCTAAATATAATTTGATTGGGTTTAATGATGATGTTTAATTGCGATTGAGTTGGAGGAACCTTCTCAATGTTTTAACAACCACCATGATAGTTAAATAATAATTATTCCTTTGTTGTAGGGAAAAACTTGGTATCTGAAAAACTGTAACCATAGAGTTTCCACCAGCCATATATGCATGTCGTGATATAAGTTATCCTGTTCATTACTCTATGTGTTACATTTCCAGCATATTCCATGTGCTGACCCATTTCGGGCTGCACGTTCATGTTGCAGACTTTTCAGATGACGAGTAAGGTGCCATAGGTCGTTGTCTTTCAGTTAGTGATGCCGTTGGAGTTAATGGACTCACTTTATCTTCCAAGCCTTCCGTTGTTATCGTTCTTAGATGGCCTTAAGCCATATTATTGTAACAAGTTCTCCTTTAAGACATTCGATGTAATAAGTGTGTGCTTGATACTCTGTTATAAATCCTCAAGTACTGTGCGTGTCAGCATTACCGATCCAGGGATGACACTTGTAACGCCCCGGATTCGATGCGCCAGGTGTCCGCCAGTTATTCGCCTTCCTTGCCATGTCATGTGCTTGCGTGTTGCATTTTGCCATGTCATCATCTGCATTTCATATCATGTCATCATGTGCATCGCATTGGCTTATGTGTTCGTCTCATGCATCCGAGCATTTTCCCCGTTGTCCGTTTTGCAATCCGGCACTCCTATGTCCTCCGGCGTTCCCCTTTTGTCTCCTGTTGTGAGCGGGTGTTAAACTTTCTCGGAATGGCCCGAGATTTGCCAAGCGGCCTTGGTACACCAGCGGTAGACCGCCTGTCAAGTTTCGTGTCATTTGGAGTCCGTTTGATACTCCAACGGTTAACCAGGTAACCGTAAAAGCCCTCTTTGTGTTGCAGCCCAACACCCCCTCCAAAGTGGCCCAAAACCCATCCTAACCCCTCCATGCTCTCGGTCGTTCGATCACGATCGTGTGGGTGAAAATCGTGCTCCATTTGGACCCTCCTAGCTCCCTCTACCTATAAATATGCCCCTCCCCCCGAAATTCGCGGATGTTTTTCCCCCGAAACCCTAGCCTCGTCTTCCTCCGCGCGCCGGACATGTCCGCCCGGCGCCGGACGCATCCGCCGCCGCGCCCCAGCCTCTCGCAGCCCGCCACGTGGCGCGCCGCCGCCGCCCTTCGTGCCGGACCGCGTGGCCCGTCCCCGGCCCCCGCAGCACGAGTCGGCCCCCACACGCTGCCCCACCTCTCCGCCGCCGCCGGCCGTGGCCCCG
>NC_041391.1:389705386-389738615 GCF_002162155.2 Triticum dicoccoides
GCCGCCGCCCCCGCGTCGGCCTCCACGTCCGGTCGCGGCCGCCCCGCGCCTCCCTCCTCGCCCCGCCGCCTCGGCCGTCCCTCCGCCGCCCTTGTCGCCAACTCGCCGGCCGCGAGCTCCGGCGACAGCGCCCCACGTCTTCCACGGAGCCCCTGCCGGGATCCGGCCCGATCCGGCCAGATCCGGCCCGGAGCACCTCGCCCCCGACCTCTCCGGCGCATCTCCGGCCTCCTTCCTCATCTCCGGCCAACTCTGGCGTAGTGGCCGGCGAACCTCGATCCGCGTACCCCGAAAACCCTAGATCCGTTTTTGGGAGGTAATATTCGTCTGTCCCTGAGAGTTTTCAGCATTTTTATGCCCTGTTCAACGCATCATAACTTGTTCCATACAGGTCCGTTTCGTGCGTGTAATATGTCAAATTGTTCGCCTCGATGAGTACTTCATTTCGTTCCATTGCACCATGTTCATTTGAGTACATATTGATGCCTGAATCATCATTGCAAGAGTGCTATATGATGTTAACCTGCTGAAACTGTTATAACTTGGTGATTTGTTATTTTTGTTGCATTTGATGTGTGCATCCTATGAGCATGAGCTCTACATGTGTTTTGTGCTATATCATGCCATATTCACAGTGGTGCCATTCATGTATTTTTGTGACTCTTGTACTGAGTGCATCGAGCTCGTTAAGTAGTTTACTTGCTGTTGCTGTTTTCCTGACTGATTCTGTTATAATATGATACTATGTAAACCTACTTCTACAAGTCATTCTGTGCATAATCTGGAGATGTTCACTAAGGATGTTTTGTTGTGCATGTCATGCTCTATCGATCCATGCGCCTGGTTGCAATTTTAGCCTGCCTTAGCTTGTTGTTATCTAGCTCCAAACTTGCTAAATAATGTTGCTGTCAGCCTGATTAAGATTAAGTTCAATGTTGCCATGATTGTTGCTAGTGATCCATGCACCCTATGAACTTGTTCTTGCCATGCTTAGCTTCTCAAACATGTATTCTTACTGTTGGTTGCCTTGCCATGCCATGTATTGCTCTGTGGTGAGTGGTTCAAGCTCACCAACATGCCTACTTATTGTTGTTCCTGCCATGTATGAATCTATCTTATAACTTGCCATGTTTACATGGGTGCCATCATATCTGCTGATCTTTTTTGGCTCATGGTCAGTAAGGGACTTTTGTTATATGCCATTAGTAGAATCATTCCATGCCTTTGTTTTCCATGATAAATTCCTGTAACATGTTGTTTGATAGCTCTAAACATTGCAACCTGATGTTATTTCTGCAAAGTCTGAAACTGTTAATATATGCAATCTTGCCATGTGTGTTTGAGCATGTTCTAGTGATTTCTGGAGATAGCTCAGTGTTCATGTTTTGTCATGCTTTACCTGTAATTCATGCCCATGCCTTTTGTTATTATGTTGGGGTGCTGTAGCTTGTTGTTTTGATGCTTGCTAGATGCCTAGTTGCTGTTTTGGACAACTTGTCCTTTAAACTTGTATAGAGTGTATGCGTTGAACCGTTGCTCCGTTTTGAGTGTGCTCTATATGAAACTTGCTTAGAATTGCATGTAGTTTCATATTATAATGTTGCATCCTTGTTTTGAGGTGTTTGCTTGATGTTTGGATGCATATAGCATCAATACCATGTTTAACTTGTTTTGCTCATATCTTCTAGGCCGTAGCTCCGAACTAAATGAACTTTATATGTAACTTGACTAGAATATTGTGTCGATCATCTTGGCACATCTTAACTTGCTGTTTAACAAATTCAACTTAATGTTTATTCAGATCTGGACCAATTTTGAAACTTGCATATGAGGACTTACCGGAATTGTTATGTTGTTTCCGGCCTCATTTAAACTTGTCTTGATGTGTTGTTCTTGTTTGCATCATCTCTTGCCATGAGTAGCTTCATGTAGCTTTGTCGTGCATCATGCTTGTTGTGCATCATGTCATGTTAATGTGTGGTGTGTTTACCATGTTGTGTGCTTCTACTCGATAGTTCCCGTTTCGTTGCGATCGTGAGGATGCGTTCGTCTACGTGTGGTTCGTCTTCATGGCTTCATCTTCTTCATGGACTCGTTCTTCTTCCTACCGGGACTTCAGGCAAGATGACCGCTACCCTGGATCTCACTACTATCATTGCTATGCTAGTTGCTTCGTTCTATCGCTTTGCTCCGCTACCTACCATTTGCTCTTCAAGCCTCCCAAATTGCCATGTCAGCCTCTAACCTTGTCACCCTTCCTAGCAAACCGTTGTTTGGCTATGTTACCGCTTTGCTCAGCCCCTCTTATAGCATTGTTAGTTGCAGGTGAAGTTGAAGATTGCTCCATGGTGGACAGGGTTATGTTGGGATATCACAATGTCTCTTATATTATTAATGCATCTATATACTTGGTAAAGGGCGGAGGCTCGGCCTTATGCCTGGTGTTTTGTTCCACTCTTGCCGCCCTAGTTTCCGTCATACCAGTGTTATGTTCCCGGATTTTGTGTTCCTTACGCGGTTGGGTGATTTATGGGACCCCCTTGACAGTTCGCTTTGAATAAAACTCCTCCAGCAAGGCCCAACCTTGGTTTTACCATTTGCCCCATCTAGCCCTTTTTCCCTTGGGTTTTCGGAGCCCGAGGGTCATCTTTATTTTAGCCCCCCCCCCCCCGGGCCAGTGCTTGTCTAAGTGCTGGTCCGAACTGAGTAGACTGCGGGGCCCCCTCGGGGAAACTCGAGGTCTGGTTTTACTCGTAGGATGTCTCATCCGGTGTTGCCCTGAGAACGAGATATGTGCAGCTCCTATCGGGATTGTCGGCGCATCGGGCGGCTTTGCTGGTCTTGTTTTACCATTGTGGAAATGTCTTGTAAACCGGGATTCCGAGACTGATCGGGTCTTCCTGGGAGAAGGTATATCCTTCATTGATCGCGAGATCTTATCATGGGCTAAGTTGGGACACACCTACAGGGTATTATCTCTCGAAAGTCGTGCCCGCGGTTATGTGGCAGATGGGAATTTGTTAATGTCCGGTTGTAGATAACTTGACACCAGATCCGAATTAAAACGCATCAACTGCGTGTGTAGCCGTGATGGTCTCTTTTCGGCGGAGTCCGGGAAGTGAACACGGTCTTTGGGGTATGTTTGACGTAAGTAGGAGCTCGGGATCACTTCTTGATCATTGCTAGCTTCACGACCGTTCCTTTGCTTCTCTTCTCGCTCTTATTTGCGTATGGTAGCCACCATACTTGCTTAGCCACTGCTGCAACCTCACCACTTTACCCCTTCCTTTCCCATTAAGCTTTGCTAGTCTTGATACCCATGGTAATGGGATTGCTGAGTCCTCGTGGCTCACAGATTACTACAACAACAGTTGCAGGTACAGGTTATGTGATGATCATGACGCGAGAGCGATGTTCCTTGTCTTGGAGTTCTTCTTCTGCTTCTTCTTCGATCAGGGGATAGGTTCCGGGTCGGCAGCCTGGGCTAGCAGGGTGGATGTCGTTTGAGTTTCTGTTTGCGTTCCATCCGTAGTCGGATGTTGATCTCTTGTAAGATGATGTTGTATTAGTGTGGCATTGTATGCCTTATGTATGTATCCCTACCTATTATGTAATGTTGATGTAATGATATCCACCTTGCAAAAGCATTTCAATATGCAGGTCTATCCTTGGTGGGACCTTCGAGTTCCTCTTGGATAGCATATTGGGCGTGACAACACTGATGCACAAAGATCAGACTGTTTGAGGTCTGGTCGCTACAAGGATAAGCCAGAACAAACATATGATAGACCCCATATTGTATCATGTGTCAGTTGGAAAGATATCCTATGAGATACTTGAATTCCCACCTATAAACTCCCAAAATTTCTGGTTATGCAATCTGCTATTGGGGATACAGGGGAAGCAATATATATCTCACCCAAAACTAACAATCCCTACATCCAAGCTGTATCCATCCGTCAACACATAACCAATAAACCTTCGGAAATCGTGTACCTCAACCTTCGAAACCATCCATTATACTAGCTATGGAAATACTCCCGAACTCCCGCCCCAGTACTGGGTGGCGTCGAGGTTATCTTACCACTAACTGCATAAAAGAGATTTTCGACGTCGGTGAAACTCAGGTACTCCAGAACTGCAACGATAAAATTGTGACGACAACACCTCGGAGCTCACCTCCCTGGGACACTGCCACAACCCCTAAATGTCAGGAGGCACCAAGAACAATGTTCTCGTCACAAAACTATCAGAACGAATCCAAGATACCTGCGTGAACCTAAATTTTTTTGGGTGAAATTTGAGGAGAGGAAAGGCAAAACATCTACGTCAGGAGTCCTCACTAGAGAGACGAAGGGACTGAGGAGTAAAAAGAATCCTACTCTCCAATATATATAATCCTAAGACTCAAAACATTTTGTTCTAGACTCAACAACGTCAGCGAGTCGATCAAGCAGGGGGCTCCTAAGTCGGGGATGGCTCTAATGTCCAACTAGTAACGCCCACGATGCGGCTATATCTCCCACGTGTTGAGGCATGACTTAGAGGCATAACCGCATTGTGGTTTTGTCGCAAGAAGGGTCATTGTCGGTGTCAAAACCGGTGGATCTCGGGTAGGGGGTCCCGAACTGTGCGTCTAGGCGGATGGTAACAGGAGACAAGGGACATGATGTTTTACCCAGGTTCGGGCCCTCTTGATGGAGGTAAAACCCTACGTCCTGCTTGATTAATATTGATGATGTGTGTTACAAAAGTGGATCTACCACGAGATCAAGGAGGCTAAACCCTAGAAGCTAGCCTATGGTATGATTGTTGTTCGTCCTATGGACTACAGCCATCCGGTTTATATAGACACCGGAGAGGGCTAGGGTTACACAAAGTCGGTTACAAAGGTAGGAGATCTACATATCCGTATCGCCAACCTTGCCTTCCACGCCAAGGAAAGTCCCATCCGGAACGGGACGAATTTTTAATCTTGTATCTTCATAGTCTTGGAGTCCGGTCGATGATGATAGTTCGGCTATCCGGACACCCCCTAGTCCGGGACTCCCTCAGTAGCCCCCGAACCAGGCTTCAGCGACGACGAGTCTGGCGCGTATATTGTCTTCGGCGTTGTAAGGCGGGTTCTCCTTCAAACTTCATGTTCCCGTCGAATAGTGTCCGGCTTCCTTATAAATGTTGCGCTCCTTGGCTTTTACGCCCAATAATGGCCTTCTCCCACATGTCGTACGAATGCGAAAGGCTGGGCTATTTTTACATTTTACTCCCTAGCCGTGCGAACGAGCCGCCTATAAGAGAGGCGAGGATGTAGATCCAGCTCACACCATCCTCCATCCGCAAGTTCTCATCGAAGCGCCTCTGACAAAAATCCATTCCATCATGGATAGTCGACGCGGCTCCTCCTCTCGCGCTCCCAGCCCTAAGCCAGGAGATTGGGGGAGATGCTCAGTTCCACACAGCGAGCTAGTGGCGCTCCAAACCGAGGGATATCTTCCCCCAGCTTTCATGGTTCCGGTTTGAGCCGGACTAGCCACCTACAAGGGTGGAAAGCAGGCGGAGAGCGTCCCCAACCCTTCCAAAGGGGAGCGCATATGCTTTGTCCCCTATCTAATAACGGGACTCGGATTTCCCATACATCCGTTTCTCCGGGGGCTCCTTGAGTTCTACGGACTCCAGCTTCACCACCTCACGCCCGCCTCCATTTTGCACATCGCGGGCTTCGTAGCTCTTTGCGAGCTGTTCTTGGGCATCGAGCCCCATTTTGCGCTGTGGAAGAGATTGTTTTGCCTCGTACCCCGTTCTCATGAGGGGTCGATATATCAAGTGGGCGGAGCCGAAATATGGCGCATCGCCGGGACCGGATATCTATCCGGCACCCCGAAGAAGGCGTCCGAAGACTGGCCTTCGGAATCGTTCTACATGGAGGACGCCCCTCTGCCGGATCCAGTTCGGATCGGCCTCCCGGAGTTCAGCAATGCTCCCCTGAAGAAACACCTGAGTTGGCGCCCGCGGAGCCCTCAACGAGAAGATGATAGGAGCGTCCATTATCTGATGGGCCAGATTAGATTGCTGGCCCACTCCGGATTGACCATGATTGGAGCCATGGCCACGTGCATTATGCGAGGGGTGCAGCCACTCCAATATAGGGGCCACCCTATGTGGGATTTCAACGAGGAAGATGACGCCACCCGTCATGGCCGCAAAGGGCCAGGCTCGGCAGCCGATCTAACAAAGATCCTGTCCGGCTTGTACAAGGGAGAGGAGGAGGACTTCCTCCGCACGAATCCGTTGAATGGATTCTCTATGAATAACCCTCGGAGCTGGGTAAGCGGATGTTCATCTACCCGATCCATACTTTCAAAGTCAAGTATCTTACTCTGTGATTTCGACGCAAGAGCTGCGCCGGGATGTGGAAGGCATACGAAGCCTAACTCCACAGCCCGAGGATCTGGAACGATCCCTTGATCCGACGTCCGAAGAGGATCCGAACATAAAGGTGGAGCTGATTGACGGGGTGTTCCACCAACTTAGCATGGACAATGCCCTAGTCGCCATTACGGCTGACTACCCCGGTTTGTTTCCGGCCTCCCAGGTGACTACGACCGAGGTCTTGACACCATCATTTGATCCACACTCAGTTATGACTATCCCATACTGATGGTGCATCGCAGGAGGTGCCTTTAAGGCGGGAAGCCGAACCCGCGGTGGCCGGCCAACAAGGGTCAGTCCGGCCCAGCAGGCAGAAGAGGAGTGCGACGCGAACCGAAACGTCGCCGCAACGGTACGGAGCACCGCTATGTTTAAGGGAAGGATCCCCAGGAGGTATTTTAATGCTCATAACTTTTCCAGAAAGAGCGCTTGCCGGACAGTGTCCGGAGAGGTTGCCAATCAAGCCTCCGCCAGCCATGCTCCAACGCATGGCCCGGGAGGGGAGGCGAATACAAGGCATGAGCCGGACGCTCCTCCGACGGTGGATGCCGACAGGCTGTCCGCCACCCGGTCTGAGGTGGAGAGCGCCATGAATCACAGGCATCGCCGGACAGTTCTTCGTGACGCGTGTTTCTCCCCGGAGGCGTTAAATGCCTTTGATGCGGGAAACGCGCACCTCCGTGCCGCTCAAGATAGGTTAACCAGAGCCACGGAGCAGTATGTGAAAGACATACGGGTAAGTAATTTTAATAGTTATATATGCCAGTAGCCCCCGAGACTTAAAATAGTTAAAATAACTGATTTAAGGATCAATTTTTATGCAGGATCTTACGGAGAAGAATACCCATCTGTACCAGGAGCTCCAAGAGTGCAAGGCCCAACTTGAGGCCGCACTGGCCGCCACAGGGGGAGCCACAGAGACCCCGCTGGTAAGACGTACTTTGAAAAGATAATTAATTAACAAAGTGCAGCGTGAATCTGACAATAATATTGCAGAGGGCGCCGGACTAGATCCGGACAAGCAACAGCTACTGCGTTAGCTAAAGGCCGGCGAGAGGGTGCTTATGAAGGTGCAGCAGGAGAGAAACAAGCTCCAAGATGCCCACACCCAGCTAGGAGAAGAGCTGAAAGGTGTTCGGGCCTAGCTGTCTGGCTCCGTGAAGGAGAATCAGCGGCTTCGTCGTGGCATTTATAGTAAGTACTTGAGCAAATTCCTTTGAAAAGAAGAATTCGGCGAGGAAGTCGATTGACAGAAATATGTCTTTAGGTGTGCTCACAGGTCGCCCTGCGGAGGAAATGCCTGGGTCAACGGGTGACCAACTTCCCGAGCTGGTGCAATTGCTCGAACGTGTTCAGCAGGCAATGAGTGGCGTCGTTCAGGCTTTATGGCCATCCGTCTCCCTACCCGAGGGCCTTGGTGAGCTTGCTGAGAAGCTTCGGGGAGCACGGTTACACCTCCGTTTGTGGAAGATATCGGCCTGCCGTCAGGGCACCAGGGAGGCCTGGGCCATGGTGAAGACGCGCTACCCGAAGGCTGACCCAAACCACATGGCCGAGGTCGGACCTGCAGGGCGTGATGGGAAGGAGATCCCTGTGAGCTTGATGTACGGCCAAGTAGAACTGGCCGCGAAATATTCCCAACAGGACTGTAAATTAGACAGCCTGTTATATGGGATTGAGGAGGAGTACAATCAGTTGGTTTGACGATGTAATTTGAAATGACATGTAAAATGCCCTCTAGCCGGATTGTAGATCGTTTGTCTTTGCGGACCATTCCGCTTCAACCTCGGGACCCAATAGTCTGGTGTGTGTCTGAATACCCTTACGGTTATAAAAGAACCGGGGCATGCATGGAGTTAGAACAGTGGATACGTAGTACACTGGTTTTTGAAGAGGGAATCTGTGCCCTTCTGTCTCTCGCTCGACGACGAGTACCACGTTGAAAACTTGATGTGTTGCTGCGATATATAATAACATAGGTTCGCCCAGGTTGGGCGCGGCCAGGACCGGATTTGTTGCTAGTATGTCCTTTATTTCTTCGAGTCCGGCTGTGGCAGCATCCGTCCATTCGAAATGTTCGGTGCGCCGGAGGAGGCGGTAGAGGGGCAGAGCCTTTTCTCCCAAACGGGAGATGAAGCGACTTAAGGCCGCTACGCATCCGGTTAGTTTTTGTATTTGCTTGAGGTCTTTTGGAATATCCAATTTTGATAGAGCTCGGATTTTGGCCGGGTTTGCTTCAATTCCTCTACCGGATACGATGAAGCCCAAGAGCTTTCCGGCTGGTACGCCGAAGACGCATTTTTCCGGATTGAGCTTAATGTCATATGCTCGGAGGTTGTCGAATGTCACCCTCAAGTCTTCTACTAGAGTTTCGACGTGTTTGGTCTTGACGACCACATCGTCTACGTATGCCTCTACTGTTTTGCCTATCTGGGTAGCCAGACATGTTTGAATAATGCGCTGATATGTTGCGCTGGCGTTTTTGAGTCCGAAGGGCATTGTGTTGAAGCAGAATGGCCCATATGGAGTAATGAATGCTGTTGCGGCCTGGTCTTTCTCCGCCATCTTGATTTGATGGTATCCGGAGTATGCCTCGAGGAAGCACAATGAATCGTGCCCTGTGGTAGCATCGATGATTTGGTCTATGCGAGGGAGGGGGAAAGGGTCCTTTGGACAGGCCTTGTTAAGGTCTTTAAAATCAACGCAGAGGCACCAGGATTTGTCCTTTTTGGTACCATTACTAGATTGGCTAGCCAGTCCGGATGTTTTATATCTCTGATGAATCCGGCTTCTAAGAGTTTGGCTAGCTCCTCTCCCATTGCCTATCTTTTGGATTCGGAAAATCGCCGAAGAGCTTGTGTGACTAGCTTGAATCCTTTTAGGATATTTAGGTTGTGCTCTGCCAGCCTTCGTGGGATTCCTGGCATGTCTGAAGGGTGCCAGGTAAAAATGTCCCTATTTTCCCGAAGGAATTCTCGTAGTGCGGCTTCGACATCAGGACTTAATTGTGCCCCAATGGAGGCCGTCTTTGTGGGGTCCGTTGAGCCATCCCTCTAGTACGGTTCCGTACCCTTTAGGAGGTTTTTTCTTTTTGGTTTTTAACCCAGGTGCTTGAGTATGACGCACCCTTTTATTTCGGACTGGGGTTTTATTCAGGGCCGGATTGTCCCAAAACATGGTTTCGGTTTTCCAGGCACTCTGCATTGCGCAGTATTTTTGTACAATGGTCGCTAGGTCGGCGAAGCGTGAAACTTCGCGATGACTGATGGCGTTTATGATTCCCTTGTCCGTGCAATTGTTGCAGAAGATTGAGATCGCGCTTTCTTCACGGCAGTCCTTTATCCTGTTCATAACTAGGAGGAATCTGGCCCAGTAATGATGTACTGTTTCATCGAGCTCTTGCCGTATTTGAGATAGATCGCTTATGTTTGGGTGGGTGGGTGGAATTAAATTCGGAACCCCGCCCGATCTGAGGCTCAAAGGCGAAGAAGCTACCGGATTCGGAAGCTTGGTTTGCTGAGTGCTTTCCAACAGATCTGGTCCGATGTTCAGTATTTGATTAGCGTCCATCCTTCCGCGGGAATCCGACATGGAGGGATCCGGAATCTGGACATAGTTGGATTTTAACATAGAAGAAGAGTCGCCGCATTGTTCCTCTACCACGACAACATGGTGGGTAACCTAGGGAGAGTTAATTTCTCTCAGATCGGTTTTAAGCCCAATCTGATCATCGTCGGTAGCGACTCCCAGGGCGGCGATGCGATCCAAGAGCTCTTTTACGGAGGATAGCTCAATCGGATCTGGCTGCTCGGCGAATTCCGAGCTGACGTGAAGATTGCTTTTAATGACGTGAGAGGTCATTCTCGGGGCGGTGGCCGAACAGACAGTCATGAGAAAACCGCCTAGCCGGATAGTCTGGCCGGCGGCCAAAGCTCCCTTGACGACGGCGTCGTCTTTAAAGACGGGAAAAGGCATCCTTCCTGATGGTGACGGCACAGAGGAACTCTCAATGAAAGCACCAATGTCGGTGTCAAAACCGGCGGATCTCGAGTAGGGGGTCCCAAACTGTGCGTCTAGGCGGATGGTAACAGGAGACAAGGGACACGATGTTTTACCCAGGTTCGGGCCCTCTTGATGGAGGTAAAACCCTACGTCCTGCTTGATTAATATTGATGATGTGTGTTACAAGAGTGGATCTACCACGAGATTAAGGAGGCTAAACCCTAGAAGCTAGCCTATGGTATGATTATTGTTCGTCCTATGGACTACAGCCATCCGGTTTATATAGACACCGGAGAGGGCTAGGGTTACACAAAGTCGGTTACAAAGGTAGGAGATCTACATATCCGTATCACCAACCTTGCCTTCCACGCCAAGGAAAGTCCCATCCGGACACGGAACGAAGTCTTTAATCTTGTATCTTCATAGTCTTGGAGTCCGGCCGATGATGATAGTTCGGCTATCCGGACACCCCCTAGTCCGGGACTCCCTCAGTCATCTTCACACAATCCCATGTAATGAACAAGAAAGGGATAAATAGAGTTGGCTTACAATCGGCACTGCACTCAAAGATAATATAATTCATACATCATTTAGAGTACAAACATAGTCCGACTACAGACAAATCCAAATGAATAGAAGATAACCCCAAATGCTGGATCCCCGATCATCCCAACTGGGATCCACTATTGATCATCAGGAAAAAAACACGTAGAAACGGCCAAGGTCCTCGTCGAACTCCCACTTGAGTTTGGTAGCATCACCTGCACTGGTATCATCGGCACCTGCAACTGTTTTGGTAGTATCTGTGAGTCACGAGGACTCAGCAATCTCAAAACCCATGAGATGAAGACTATTTAAGCTTATGGGTAGGATAAGGTAATGAGGTGGAGTTGCAGCAAGCACTAAGCAAATATAGTGGCTAACATATGAGTACAAGAGTAAGGTCAGAAACTACACAACGGTCATGAAACTAGAAGTGATCAAGAAGTGATCCTGAACTACTTACGTTCAAACATAACCCAAACTGTGTTCACTTCCTGCACTCCACCGAGAAGAGACCATCGCGGCTACACACGCGGTTGATGAGTTTTAATTAAGTCAAGTGTCAAGTTCTCTACAACCGGATATTAACTTATTCTCATCTGCCACATAACCGCGGGCATGGCTCTCAAAAGTTTATACCCTGGAGGGGTGTCACAACTTAGCCCATCACAAGCACTCACGATCAACAAAGGATATTCCTTGTCCCGGAAAGACCCAATCAGTCTCAGAATCCCGGTTACAAGACATTTCGACAATGGTAAAACAAGACCAGCAAGACCGCCCAACTTTGCCGACAAATCCCGATAGGAGCTGCACATATATGGTACTCAGGGCACACCGGATAGGTCAAGCTACGCGTAAACCCACCCTCAAGTTTCCCCGAGGTGGCCCTGCAGGCTGCCCAGTTCAGACCAACACTTAGAGAAGCACCGGCCCGGGGGAGTTAAAATAAAGATGACCCTCGGGCTCGCGAAAACCCAAGGGAAAGGTAATAGGTTGTTAGGAAAATGTAAAACCTAGGTTGGGCTTTGCTGGAGGAGTTTTATTCAAAGCGAACTGTCAAGGAACATAACACTGGTATGACGGAAACTAGGGCGGCAAGATTGCCACAAAACACAAGGCATAAGGCCGAGCTTCCACGCTTTACCAGGTATATAGATGCATTATTAAAATAAGAGGTATTGTGATATCCCAACATAATCATGTTCCAACATGGAGCAATCTTCAACTTCACCTGCAACTAACAACGCTATAAGAGGGGGCTGAGCAAAAGCGGTAACATAGTCAAACAACGGTTTGCTAGGAAGGTGGGTTAGAGGCTTGACATGGCAATATGGGAGGCATGATAAACAAGTAGTAGGAAGCGCGACATAGCGATAGAACGAACAACTAGCAAGCAAAGATAGAAGTGATATCGAGGGTAATAGTCATCTTGCCTGAGATCTCGCTAGGAAGAAGACCGAAACCATGATGTAGACGAAACAACGTAGTCGAACGAATCCTCGCAAACGCAATGTTACTGGAACTATCAAGGAGAAGCGCAACTGGAAAGAAGAAAACAACATGGTAAACAACCATCACATAAACATGGCATGATGCAAAATCAAGTATGATGCATGTCCAGTTTAATGAGGCACGCCATGGCAAAGTGCAGCAAACAATAACACAAATTAAGTGGAGCTTAATATGCAACGAGTTGCATATTGATGAAACACCACATCAATTATTTAGTTCTCTCTCGGTTATGTACCCAACAATATTAAATGTTATTAAACCTCGCAAGGGGTGAAGCATATGAAAACTACCTATCTAGGCAAGTTTAAATGAGGCCAGAACAGCAAACAACAATTCTGGAAAATCCTCATGTCCATATTTCGAATTTGGTACCGTTCTGCCCTAAAACATATTTTAATGTTGTTAAACAGTAAAAAAAAGTGCACCAAGTTAATCTATGCATTATTCTACCCCATTTACATATAAAGTTTATTTAATTCGAAGATACGGTTATTTAGTTATGAATTAAACCATTTTAACATGTCATCTAAGCAAATTAATGCAAACAACAATTTTAAGCATTTGAAAGTGGTTATCATGATGCGGATGACATATTCAAGTTATATGCAATTTTATGAAAATGTTGACATGAAGATGATAAGGAGCATTTGGTCCCCATGGCGGAAAGAATTGGGTGCCACGGCGACGAAAATGGAAATGGTGCCACAGCAACATTCCGATGATCCGACAACTCGTCGAGATGTCGGTGCAATAGAAAGTGTGGATGCGCGGAACATGCAAAAGATGGTGGGGTGCTCCCGGATTATCGGGTTCCCATAGGTCGACGGCTTGGAAGACAAGGAGGAATGTGCAATGACAACTCGGACACGGTGCACAAACGAGCATCTCATACAAACATGCACTCGACGGTCATCTCGGAGGTTATACATTTGTAGCGTGCATTCGGGATGGACCGAGTTATGAGCGGTGTAGAGAAAGTAGACATTCTAAGGACGGTCGTAGTGGAAGTAGTAGTACACGGGACATAGTGGGAAGTAGTGGTGCTATCGGTCATCGACGATGGTAGTGGAAGTAGAGGTACACGACGTCTTGTCGACAATCTCGGCGGTAGTAGTTGTACACACGCTGTAGTCAAACTTGACGAAACCAATGTCCTCTAGGGTAGTTGTGGTACTTGGGGTCTTCAGACTTTCCGGTCTCATCAACTCGAAGGGGTACTTGGCGTTTTGTAGTTCCATATCCGGGGTCATCGCGTAGTTGTACATGTTCTCGTAGATGTTTGGGTCATCGGTAGAGGAACTTGACGGTCCATGTAGTTGAACTTGGCGCATCCAAAGGGTACTTGGTGAATCCCCATAGGCGAACACGGGTCTTAGAGGAACTTGGCGTCCCCGGCGAGGGTAGTGGTTCCCTTGGCGCTGTAGTCGTGCATGGTGATGAATGTCGGGGTACTTGGCAGGTTCCACATGGAGAGGCATCGATGGCGCTCGAAGGCAGCAGCGGGTGGCAACCAAACGAGCAAGGGCGCAGGAGGTGAGGGAGATAGCCTGCTGCTGGGGACAGCCTGGTCCATGGCGAGGTGGAGATCAAACGGTGGTGGAGTTTGGTGCAAGGCGGGCATAGAGGCAAGGCATGGTTCGAGGAAAGGGCGATAGGAACCGGTGGGGACACGGGGGAGGAGGTTCAACGACGACCGGTGCTGGGGCTCTAGCGAGCTTCGACCAAAACAAAGGGGAGGAGCAGTGTGGGGCTCTTGCTGGGCGCGGAGGACGATGGTTGCGGGCACGTGAGTGAAGCACGGAGGCGAAGGCAAGGCAGCGTGGCGGCGGCCTGTGCTCACCCACGCGGCGGATGACAGAGCAAGGACAGGAGGGCATGGCGTAGAAGGGGATCAGGAGAGGCGTGGTGGGTAGCTAGTGGAGGCAGGCGCAGGGCGCGAAGGAAGAGCAGCGGCAGCAGGGCGCGGTCTGACGAGATGCTGCGGGCCAGTGGGGAGGTAGCGGCAAGGTGAGGCGCTTGAGGGCACGATGCGGCTGGACGGCGGGGTCGGACAAGGATCACGGCCAGGAGGGGATCGGGACGAGGGTGCAGCGTGTGCGTTTCTGTGGGTGGCGGCACGAGGGAGATGGGGATCAAGGAGAGGGAGGCAGAAGGCAATTCCTACTTAGCACTGCAGGCGCCGGTTCCTACTGTTTTTTCTAGTCGGCGCCTGCAGCAGCTACTCGCGGGACGGCCCATCTCGCCCCCGTTTTCTGTTTTTTTATGGAACGCAAAAACTGTACGCGCGAAGAGAATCGAACCTTGGACCTCACGGGTCGAATTAAGCTGCAATAACCACTGCACCAACATGCCCGATTTAATTTTCAGTTCTTCCGACGTTTCTTATTTCCTCTCTCCTCTCTCCTCTCTCCTCTTTCCTTTTTCCTTTTTTCATTTTTTTGAGTTTCTGTTTTTTCCTTTTTTTTCTTCTTCCTGGTTTGATGATTCTTTTCAAATTCGGGAATTTTCTTACAATGGATGAACTTTTCTTCTCAAAATTGATTGTTTTTTATTCAATTCAATGAACTTTTTTCAAATTCAATGAACTTTTTTCAATTTGTTAATTTTTGTTTTTGAAAATTCATGAACTCTTTTCAATTGTGATGAACTTTTTTAAAATTCAGTGAACTTTTTTTCAATTTTGATGAACGTTTTTCAAATCGATGAACTTTTGTTTCGAATTTTCAGTGAACTTTTTTCAAATTCAATGAACTTTTTCTCAAAGTTGACGAACTTATTTTTAAAATCGATGAACTGTTTTCTACATTTGTGAACTTTTTCTCGAGATGATGAACTTTTTTCAAATTCGATGAACTTTTTTTTAAATCGCTGAACTCTTTTTCATTTTAGACGAACTCTTTTGAATTTCTATGAACTTTTTTTTTGCAATTTCATACATTATTTTAGTATTTTAATAGAATTCTGCTTCGAGTTTATACTTTCGTTTTAAAATAATTTACACTAGATATATATTATATATGTTAATTAGAGGAAGGGTCAAATAGAAGTTTTTCCTTTTTGTGGTCAACTGAATGAGTTTGACCTGGCGGTTACGAGCGTCTTCTCTCAACCCTGGTGCTCGGGGTTCAAACTCTGGTATTGATGAATTGCTACAGGAATAAGCTTAGGTTTTTTTTCACGAATCGCTACAGCAATGTTTTAATTGGGCCGCGGCCCGCTGCTGGTCGCTGTAGGTGCCACTTGTCCAACGGGCGCCTACAACGCCAACTAGTAGCTCCCGAGGCAGAAGCCTCGCCAGGTTTTAGAGAGAGGGCAACCGGGCCTTGGTGGGCTAGGAGGAACGGGCCGACCTAGCTGGGCTGCTGCACTACCCTCCCTCTCCCTGAATTTCTCTTTCTGTTTCTTAAAGAAAATAGAACTTGCAAGAAAAGAGAAAGAGGATTAGGAAAAGGGTTTGAGCAAGAGAGAATCGAAAACCCAGTTGGTCTGAGAAGGTCAATGGAGACAAACAGTTTGACAACATGCCACGAAGCCAAGGAGAGAAGCGGCAACTACTAACGGCTACGAGTTTTAAGAAAACATGCGGATGCAATGCGGATGATGCGATCATGAAATGCAACAACACACAGCGAAACTCGGAATAGCTGGAAGTCTTTAGGAGTGTCGGTCTCGGGGCGTCACAATGGCCTTCTCCTAACTCCCAGAATCTATATAAAGGCCTCCCGTGTCCAAATCTGGACAAAAACCACCCCTAACCCTAGATCCACCTCCCCTCTCCGGGCCGGACACGTCCGCTGTCACCGGACGCGTCCGCCGCCGCCCCTCGCCCAATCACGCGGTGCCACGTCGCCACCCGCGCCTCCCACCCTGCCGGCCCGCGCGGCCCTGGGCGAGCCCTCCCGGCCCGAGCGCCGCCGCCCCGCGCCCAAGCCGGATCCCGCGCACCGCCGCCCCGCCGCCTGCTCGCCATCGCTGCTCTCGCGCGTCGCCGCCCCGTCGCCCGCACTCCGCCCGCACTCCGTCGCCGCCTGAGGCCACCCGCACCTTGCCTCCGCGGTCCCCTCGGTGTCCGCGCCGCTTGCCGCCGGCGAATACGACCGGATCCGGGGCGGCACCGCCGGATCCGTCCTCCCCCGCTCCGCCGGCGTCCTCCCCCACCACTCTCGCTGGAGAAGCCGCTGTCATTGCCATTAACCCCGGAACCCTAGATCCCGAGGTAGTTTTTTTTCACACAGTCCCCAGAAAACTCATATTTTGTTGGATACTTTGGTCGCTTGTAACTTTGTGTTCATTTCTCCGTTTGGAGTGCATGATATGTCAAAAGGTTCATATCTTGATGATCTACATTATGGAGTAGTTTGCATTCACGTTACTATTCATATTGATGCCTTAATTGTTGTGGTGAAACTACTAAGTGATATAAAATGCTGGAATCTGCTGCATGTTAACATCATTTAGGCATCTTGTGAGTGCTGTAACTTTGTCCATGTTGATACTATGGTGATGATCTTGATATGAAAATGTTCATATCAGAGAGCTCTTCATGTTCTTTGTTGTTGCATTCATGTTAGGGTGCATTTTGACATGTTTGTCCCTGTTGCAAAAGTGCTTGCTGATGTTAAATGCTGAAAACTGTTATAACTTGCCTATTTGTCTTTTTTATATCCTTTTGCGTGATTTTCTTTTGAGCATCATGTCCACATGTTTTAGGAGCATAATCATGCCGTTTTTTCTGTGATACAATCCATGTATTTTTATATGCCCTTCAGTGAGGGAATCAAGCTTGTGAAGTGCGCTATTTGCTGTTAATGTTCTGTCAATTCTGAATCTGTTTTATTATGTTGCTATGTTCTCTTGATGCTTAGTTCACATATTTTGATGTACATGTTATTCTCTATCATGTCATGCCTTTTTATGCTTCATATATGTCTTGTAGCATATGTTTTCATTGCCATGAACATGCCTAAATGATGTTCCAGTTTTCTGTTAACTTCATGATGCCATGTTGTGAGCTTGTTATTGACTAATATATGCCAATTTTGGAGATGCTCCAGTTACATGTTGACGTATGCTATGAGTAATTTGTCCACATGCCAATTGTGTTAATTTTGGATTTCATATGACCTATGTTACATGCTTGCAAACATTCTATGGTAATGTTGCCGTTTTACACTTGTTGAAACTGTTACAACTTTCAAACTTGTCTTGATGTTTCCCACTAATCCATGAGCCATATGCATATTATGCCTTGATATTATTTACTCTTTATTATGTTACTGTGATTCCATTCCCTTGTTTGCAATTATGGCATGCTGTAGCTCTTTGTTATCAGTAAGTTTAGTTTTACCATGTGAATAGCAAGAGTTCTATGCATCCTATGACCATGTTCTTGCCATGAGTGGATGCAAAAATATGCCTTCATGATGTTGGTTACATTCACTTGCCATGATATGGTTTGTTTTGAGTTAACCAAGCTTCCAAATATGTCTGCTTAATGTTGTTTCTGCCATGCTCATCCCCTCTTATAGCATTGCTAGTTGCAGGTTGTTCCATGTCGGGACATGGATATCTTTGGATATCACAATATCTCTTATATTTAATTAATGCACATATATACTTGGTAAAGGGTGGAAGGCTCGGCCTTATGCCTGGTGTTTTGTTCCACTCTTTGTCGCCCTAGTTTCCATCATACCGGTGTTATGTTCCTTGATTTTGCGTCCCTAACATGATGTGGGTTTATGGGCCCCTCTTGATAGTTCGCTTTGACTAAAACTCTTACAGCAAGGCCCAACATTGGTTTTACCATTTGCCCAACATCGTGTAGGAGTTAGCGCTTCCCGAGGAGTAAATCTACATAATATGGGGGGGCTAGTGTTGATGGTGTTGGTCCCAAACAGAGCAACTTGCGGTGCCACCCCTTCACCAGGGGTTTTCGGTTGCCATATGTACTGCTCATCCAAACGTGGCCTGAGACGAGATACGCGCGGCTACTATCAGGGTGTCGGTAGCCGGGAGATCTTGCTGGACTTGTTTTAATATTGTCGAAATGTCTTGTGCACCGGGATCCCGAGTCTAATCAGATGTCCCGCGATGGAGGATTTCCTCGGTGGATCGTGAGCTTAAGATGGGCTAAGTTGGGATACCCCTGCAGGGTTTAAACTTTCAAGAGCCGTGCCCGCAGTTATGTCGCAGATGGGAAATTTTAATGTCTGATTGTTGAGAACTTGACACCAGATTAGAATTAAAATACACCAATCACGTGTGTAACCGTGATGGTCTCTTTTCGAGCGAGTTCGAGAAGAGAACACGGTGGGGTTATGTTTGAACGTAAGTAGTTCAGGATCACTTATTGATCATAACTAGTTTGTGACCACTTGTGTAGCTTCTCATCTTATTATTGTACTCGTAAGTTAGCCACCATACATTGCTTAGTTGCTTGCAGCAACCTCACCACTTATCCATTCCATTCTAATTAAGCTTTGCTATTCTTGATACCCATGGTAATGGGAATGCTGACTCCTCGTGGCTCACAGATTACTACAACAACAGTTGCAGGTACATGGTAATGTGATGATCATGACGTGAGAGCGATGTATGCTTGTCTTGGAGTTCTTCTTCTGCTTCTTCTTCGTTCAGGGGTTAGATTCCTGGCCGGAAGCCTGGGCTAGCAGGGTGGATGTCATTTGAGTTTTTATTTGTGTTTCATCCATAGGCAGATGTTGCTCTTATGTATGACGTTATAATATTCATGTGGCATTGTATGCCTTTTGTATGTATCCCATCTATTATGTAATGGTACGATGTAATGATATCCACCTTGCAAAAGCATCTTCAATATGTGGCTCTATCCTTGGTGGGACCTTCGAGTTCGTCTCGGATAGGATCGCATATTGGGCATGACATGTTTGTATCAGAGCCTCGACCGACCATAAGATCCCCCTAGATTGTTCATAGTTTAGCCGTTGTCGAGTGTAGAATAAAACTATTTGTGAGTCTAGTTATATTGGAGAGTAGGAATTATTTTTACTCCTCATCCCCTTCGTCGCTCTGGTGAGGAATCTTGACGTAGGTGTTTTGAATTACTTCTCTTCCCCTTCAAAGTTTCTTTAGGATCATGCGGTTAGTTTTTTGTTCGTTGTGAGGGCAGCTCTTTCATCCGGCGGACTTCTCCTCGAGTTGATCCGAACCTATTCATCCTTGCAAGATGAATCCTCAGATCTTTCTCAACTCAGTTGTTTCCTGGTCCTCAGTTGTCTTCTTTTTCCCACCCACCCACCCTTTTTCTTCTCGGAGCCGGAGCCCGTAATCGAGTATCCATCCTACTCATGCGAAGCCTTTGCATTCTTTCCTTAGTTATTTCAACCAGCGCTTTTCTATTCAAGTTATTCGTCGGTTCCCCATTCCAAGTTGCTTTTGTTTTTTCCCGCCCTCCCACCCATTTTCTTCCCGGAGTCTGAGTCTCTATTTGAGCATCAATTTCATTCGTGCGGAGGTTCATCAGTCTTTCCTCAGTCACTTCAACCGACGAATTCTTGTCTAATTCATCATTCTTCATCTTTTTTTCTTCTCTGGTGTATTCAATTCAAGCATTCAGCGTTGATCATATTCTTTCCATTGATCTAATGATTCCTCTTGCTCGTTCGTCTATCACTATTATATTGTCCCGGAGTCCTGAAGTTATCTCGAAGATTCGTGTTGCAATCAATACTCATTCGTTCCATTTCGAGGTTGTCACCTCATTCAAGTCTTCAATCGTTTTGGTGCATCATTTATCATTCAATAATTGTGTTTTCAACGGTGTTTTCTTTTCAGTGGGCCCTAACCCACAGGTGTTTTCCTAGGATCTACCTAACTCTTCTAATTTTTTCGGAGTTATTCTTTAATTCCGTCCAAGTTTGACGTAAGAATGTAGTTCATCAGTCAGACGCCTCCTTTGATATCGCTTTCAAATTATTTTCATCTTTGGTTGAACATTTCCTCTTTTCATTCTTTTGGAGTGTCTCAACAATTTTGGTGGTGTTTCTCATCGTCCTTCTCTACATTTGAAGACCGAAGAAGAGTTTCTCTTAAACCTTGTCCGTTCTCTCGAAGATTCATTGTTCAAGCTTCAAGATATTATCTAAAATTCTTTCCGATTGTGAGCATTATTTTCATACCCATCCGAAGCGTTTCAGGAGTTGCTTTCTCTCTCGATCATCCAAAGGCCATCATTTCAGAAGGTTTCTTCGTTCTAAGTTTTCAGCTTCGTTCTCCAATTATTCTAAACTGATGCCACTTCGTTCATCTCCATATTCGTACTAGTGCATCGTTCAACAATTCTTTAGTCAGCTTGTGATATGTTCGTTATTTTGCATCTAAATTCACTCAAGTATCTTCATTTGTTTTCCAATTCCTCCCGGTGATTCATTATCTTTCTTCAGTCATTTTCAAATTCTTATGGTGGTTTGTTTAAGATTCATTTCCTTTGTTATCATATCAATTCATTCGTTCTTTCTAATCCTACCGGTGGTTCATGAAGACCTTCCCAAGTTCGCGCTATATCTACGTTTAATATTTTCCAACGCAAATAAGTTCTATGCAAATCCATTGCTTCTCATCAATGTAATTGGTGCAGGATAAGCATAACATAATTCTTATTCTTCTTTCATCAAGTAGATCAATCTCTTCTTTCGGAGTTTGTTCATCCTACCACATTCTTGGTTCCAAGCGTTTTCATCTTTTCTTTTCCGGAGTGCCATGTTTTCTTGCTTATGTCATCGCGAATCTCCATCTAAATCATCGCAAGGCTTTAATCTTATCATTTTCATCCTTGAATTCTATCTCATCATCCTTTTGTCATCGGAGTTCTTCATGGTGGTTGAGCAGGATTTAATTCATTCTTAAAATGTTCATCAAGATTCTTGTTGGAGGAGCGCATCTTTTCCTCTTGCGTCTCAAGTGCAAATAATTCTCTGTCTTATTTAGAAGTGGAGTTTTGCATTTCTTCATTCTTCTCAACTATTCAATCATTTGGCAGTGGCAGAAATTCACCTCAAGTTTTGAGATGTTTACATAAGCCCACGCAAATCAATTCTTTTGTTGTTAAGTTTCTCAACTACTCCGTTCAATCCTTCCTTCTAATAATGCTTTCAAAATCATTCACAATGGAAGATGTCATTTTCTTCTTCGCTATTTTCATTCCACACTTCCAATTCTTCTAGAGGCATTGTGTGGTTCCTCTCATCAAGTGTCATCCAATTTTGTGAAGTTCATGTTCTAGTCCATTCCATGTTCAACTTGGAGGCTATCTGAATTCTTTTGTTCTTATTTCTTTTCTATCTTGTCCTAACCAGAGTGGTGTCATAGTCTATCTTGTTCCTTCAGCTTTTGATTCTTGTCATATTCGTCGTTCCTCTTTTTCTACCGAGTGCTCTCCACATTGTTCCTCTTCTCTCATGCATTCTTATTCCACCTCATCCTCTTTCTCTCCCGTATCGTTCCTGAGATCTCGGGACGAGATCTTCTGTTAGTGGAGGAGAGTTTTAACGCCCCAAGTCCAATGCGTCAGGTGTCTTCCATTTATGCACCGTCGTTGCCATGTCAATCGCTTGCATGTTGCACTTTGCCATGTCATCATGTGCATTTCATCTACATGTTTTTCAAAACTTGCATCCGTCTGGGTTCTCCTGGTTCTGTCTGTTGTCCGTTATGAGCACAGACACACTCTCACGCGCCCGTTGTCGTGGTCCTAAGACTGACAGTAGAATGAGGGGTAGGTATGGAGAGGCAAGATCCCAGCTATGGTGAAGTTGTACACACAAGATTTACGAGTTCATGCCCTTCATGGTGGAAGTAAAAGACCCACGTCTCGGTGCCCGGAGGAAGTCAATTGGATTATATGCATGTAGAGTTACAGGGGGTGCGAGCCCTTGTCCCAGAGGAGGGGTGGCTTATATAGAGTTCGCTAGGACCCCAGCCATCCCCCGTTACAGAGGGTTGAATGTACATAAAGTTTGAGGCATTACTGGTAACGCCAGCCTTAAGTGCCTTTAATGACCTTAAAGACTACAGAGTGAATACTTGCCCGTTGTTGTTCTGACTGACTTCTGGTATTCTATAGGTCGAGTGGTTTCTTGTATGGTCGAGTGGTTGACTGGTCGAGTGACATCAGGAAGGAGGGGTACCTGAGTGAGATGGTTGGTCGAGTGGATTGCACTCGACACCTTCACTGGGTATTCCTTGTTGTCTCTTGGATTTCCTTGCTTCTAGGGTAGTGACCTTGGGTAGGGTGTATAAGTCAGGCCTGTGACCCTACCCTAGGTCTGTATCCTCATCATTAGCCCCCGAATGGATTAAGGTCCAAGTTGAAAGAAGGTTGAAGTTGATCTTGTTCCGAGCCTTGCGCCTCACGAGTATTTTACGCAGGATGGATGACTCATGTTGGAACTTCAGCTACAATTCAGTCACCATGATCGATTCAGAAAGTTGCTGAGTGAATTTGTAACATCATATGTCGAGTGTTGTTTCGGGGTGCAGAATCTTTGGCGCGATTGGTTGCAGTGTATCCCGGATCTCACGGGATTCAAAATTTCGGGGAAGCACGCAGGACGGAGCATGCCGAGGTAAGCGGGGTGGATAAGCAGGAGCGCCTCGATCTCTGCGCCACCTTTTTTGCCACGTATGTCGCGCGCGACTGTTGTGGGATTTGACAGAATCGCCTGGACCCATGCGTCAGCCACTCGGAAGCGAACCTTTATAAGGCGACGGAGCCGAGGCACCTACACTGTGCGCGTCTATTTTCCCCTCTTTCTCTCTGCTTCTCCACTTCATCTGCCACCTCCGCTCTCGACGCCGCCGCTCTGCCACCATGGTGAAGGATAAGACAAGCGGCGCTGGAACGCGCAAAGAAGGCGACGGGGGCGGCGAAAGGCAAGAAGCAGAATCGCGGGTCATCGTCGCGCTCTGCGCTGCCGCCGGGCTGGATCCAAGGCGATTGGATCCGTTCTTCGCTCCGCCAGGAAGATCTAAACGAACTGGTGCAGTCTGGATTGATCGCCAAGGGCACGGCGATGTTGCCGGAGGGGGAGGCGGAGCCGCAGCCACGGCCTGGTGAGTGCGTTCTGCTCGCCACCCATGTCGACCGGGTTTTTTCGCTTCTTTCTCACCCCTTTTTCTGGGGTTTCTTGAACTTCTTCGGTGCCCAACTCTATCACATTTCTCCCAATACCATCACATATCTTGCTGCATTCGTGTCCTTGTGTGAGAATTTTCTGGGGTGTCGACCGCACTAGGGTCTTTTCAAGCACATTTTCACCATCCGTTCTGAGTCGGTGAAGAAAGCAAATACGAGTCACGAGAAAACACACGTCATTCAGATGTGTGGGGGCTTGGGTTTCCAAAAAAGGCAGAGGAGCTCTTTCCCTTCCATGACTCTTACCGAATCAGTCAGGGGCTGACAGTCGACCTGGTTCTACTGCCAGGACCTCGCAACTCCAGGTCAGTTGACCGGACTTACCCACTTCACCTTTGATCGTGTTCAGACTCCTTCCTCGCTGAAAGTGACTGCTGCTGAGAGCATGGAGACGAACATGCTAGTTGAGAGGGTGGTCCAACTGATCAATCAAGGCGTCACTGGCATGGATCTGCTGGAAGTATTCCTCAGTCGACGCATCCAACCTCTCCAGGCCCGTGACCATCCTATGTGGATGTACTCTGGGGTCGACGACACTGCTCGGGTCCATCCAGAGGAAGTACCAGCTAAGACGGTGGCCATGTGGTTGAAGAGCATTACAGGCAACAAGGACAACCTCAGAGGAGCTAGGAGAGTCGACCCCTTCAGGGACAACAATCTGGCAGACATGGTGCGTCTTCCATCGCCGACTGTTTTTGGGTATATATTCCGACTTCTCTTAAACCCGACTGACTTTTACTCGACTTCTTGTCTTGTAGGTTTTTACTAAGATGTACTCGATGCCCAATGGTGAACAAGTTCTGGAGCAGGGCCAGGAGGGAGAGAACAACATGGAGGAGAGCGGTGAATGGGAATCTTCAGATGAAGAAGACGAGGAGGAAAGCGAGGAGTCGGACGACGAAGAAGCGGTCAACTCGCCGCCTCGCTCATAACGTCGATCCAAGCAACATCATGACCCAACGGGCGGGCGCGGTAAGAACGTGGCCCCAAGTATCCAAACGCAAAAGCGTACTCGGACATTGACTCTGGAGCCAATAGAAAAAGTGGCCAAGCAGCCCAAGGTTGTTCCTCCAAAAGCTCGGAAGACTCTGCCCAGGATCAAGATGGATGTTCCTATTGCCTCTGGGTGAGTATCCTTTCTGTGTTTTTCTCTATCGACTGACTCTTCTGCTCTGACCAAATGGATCGTGCACCTTTCCAGCCCAACCTCAGCCACGACTGACATGGACGTTGACAAGGCTCCAGGAGATGAGGAGACCGATGAAGCGGCCACCTCCCGAGCTGGTAAATCCGTTTGACCAAAAGCTTATTTTGCCGATTGAGTTGTCGGCCAGTTGAATCTCAGATGTTCTCCTTACGCTGCAGCTGTGATACGTCTCCAACGTATCTATAATTTTTTATTGTTCCATGCTATTATATTACCCCTTTTGGACGTTTATGGGCATTATTTTACACATTTATATCATTTTTGGGACTAACCTACTAACGGAGGCCCAGCCCGTATTGTTGTTTTTTTGCCTATTTCAGTATTTCGAAGAAAAGGAATATCAAACGGAGTCCAAACGGAATGAAACCTTCGGGAGCGTGATTTTTGGAATGAACGTGATCCAGAGGACTTGGAGTGCAAGTCAAGAAGTAGCCAAGGCGGCCACGAGACAAGAGGGCGTGCCCACCCCCTCTGGGCACGCCCCCTATCTCGTGGGCCCCTCGGGCGGCCACCAACGTACTTCTTCCTCCTATATAAGCCTACGTACCCCAAAAACATACATGGAGCCAACGAAACACAATTTCCACCATCGTAACCTTCTGTATTCGCGAGATCCCATCTTGGAGCCTTCGCCGGCGCTCCGCCGGAGGGGGAATCGACCATAGAGGGCTTCTACATCAACACCATAGCCCCTCCGATGAGTTGTGAGTAGTTTACCACAGACCTTCGGGTCCATAGTTATTAGCTAGATGGCTATTCTCTCTTTTTGGATCTCAATACAATGTTCTTCCCCTCTCTTGTGGAGATCTATTCGATGTGAACTCTTTTTGCGGTGTGTTTGTCGAGATCCGATGAATTGTGGGTTTATGATCAAGTTTATCTATGAGAAATATTTGAATCTCCTCCGAATTCTTTTATGTATGGTTGAGATATCTTTGCAAGTCTCTTCGAATTATCAGTTTGGTTTGGCCTACCAGATTGATCTTTCTTGCCATGGGAGAAGTGATGGAGTCATGTACCTAGGGTAGGGTCACAGACCTGATCTAAGTACCCTGCCCGAGGACACCGTTAGAAGAGATCACCTTCCAGTCGACCTACGATGGACTCACTCGACTGACTTGAAGGACTCGACCACGAAGACTCACTCGACCACCAGAAGGTCAAGAGGCACTCTGCACTGCAACGGTCTGTAATTAAGTAGACTTTATGATAGTAAAGACACTTTATGTGGGGCGTTACCATTAACACCCCAGACTTAATGTACCTTAAACCCTTCATTACGTGGGTTGGCTGGGGTCCTGGCGCACTCTATATAAGCCACCCCCCTCCACAGGCAGAAGGGTTCGGCACCCTGTAATTCATATACACATAATCCACTCGACCGCCTCCGGGCTCCGAGACGTAGGGCTTTTACTTCCTCCGAGAAGGGCCTAAACTCGTACATCTCTTGTGTTTATAACCTCTCCATAGCTAGGACCTTGCCTCTCCATACCTACCCCCCACTCTACTATCAGACTTAGATCCACGACAGTTGGCGCCCACCATGGGGCAGGTGTTTTAGCGATTTTGTGGAGAAGTTGCGATTCTTCCGAGTACTTTCATCATGGTAGCTGCTGGAGTTTTGGTTGAGGGTCGAGAGATTCGTCTCGGTGCTCTCACCTTCGTCGCCGACGACTCCGCCTAGCTCCAGGAGGCTCCACTCGACGTCGATGCGCTCCCCGTCCGCGGTGCGACGCATTTTCACGCATGTGTCCGCGGCGTTCTGCTGTGGCAACTGTCGACCCCATATCGGTCGACTCCCCTATCGACCACCCTCCCGGTCTCCCGCCAGCGCAAGCGCTCGGGTCGGTCGAGGCTTCAGCGGTGGGTGAGACACGCCGTGGCTCGCCAGACGGCCACCACCCCATGTCCTGTTCGATCTGTCGACTGGCTCCGTAGAGACTGCATCTGAATGCGATAGTAGTGATCCAGCGGCTGAAATCTTGATGGTCGACGGGCCTCGCAGCCCCCCTGGCTTCGCCCGTGATGGTGGGGCAGGCGACGGAGGCGACCCCGCATGAGACCACGAAGAGTACCAGCCCGAGCCACTCGACTCTCTACAAAGAGAGGAACTTCGCCGCAGGAACATGGATGCCCTGCATACTCCCATCGCAGGAGAAACCCCCGAGGCTCGCACCTTGGAGGAGGCACGTTTGGCCAATTTGGCCGAACGCGCTCGCCTGGAGAATCTTCAGCGAGCACTCGACGAGCGCGCACGGCAACGAGTTCCCGACGCCAGTCGATGTCAACTCTTCCCGCCGACTCAGGTATATCGAACCCCAATCCAGAATTTAGCAGCTGCGACCCGTATTGCCGAGTCCATCCAGCCCTCTCAGTCGGAAGCTGGCAGAAGCTTGATGCAGATCAGGGATCTGCTCCGGGCAGCAGGAGATCAGAATTCAGCCGTGTCGCAGTCGCGCAACAGAATTCACAGTCGATCCGTCGCTGCGAATACGGTTCAGTCGGCTCACAGTCCCAGATCGCCTCCGCGGCGTGAGGGGCGCGAGAATCGGCGAGACCAATATGGAGACCGACACGACCGAGATGATAGGCGTCGAGTGCCCACTTCCCCTCCGAGGGGTGGGTCTTACGCTCCTCGGCAGCAAGATGACAGACGGCAGCTCAGTGCGGGGCGAAGAGTTCCAGTCAACCCCAGGGAACCAGGCTTCGACGCGCGATCCATTATCATGCAAGGCTTGGTCGACCGGAACAGAGCCCATCGAGGTGGACTCGACAGAGATGCGCCCATGAGCAGTCGAGTGCACATTTCTGGTCCGGAATGTTTCAGCAGAGCTATCAGAGCCGCAGTGATTCCTCCCAATTTCAGGTTGGCAACAGGAGTCAGCAAGTTCACCGGTGAGTCTAAGCCTGAAACTTGGCTTGAGGACTACCGAGTGGCGGTCCAGATTGGTGGTGGGAATGACGAGGTGGCCATGAAGCATTTTCCCCTCATGTTGGAAGGTTCTGCCAGAGCGTGGTTGAATCAGTTACCTCCTACCAGCATTTACACTTGGGAAGATTTGTCCCGAGTGTTCGTCAGAATGTTTGAAGGAACTTGCAAGCGACCGGCTGGATTGACGGAGCTGCAAGTCTGCGTGCAGAAGACCAATGAGACTCTCAGGGAGTATATTCAGAGATGGATCACTTTGCACCATACTGTGGAGAATGTGTCTGATCATCAGGCAGTCTGCACCTTCAACGATGGTGTCAAGAACAGAGAATTGAGTTTGAAATTTGGTCGAACCGGAGACATGACCTTGAGTCGGATGATGGAAATTGCTACCAAGTACGCCAACGGCGAAGAAGAAGACCGACTCCGAAGCGGCAAGCACAAGCCGAGCCAGTCGGAGAAGGGAAACACCAGTCGGAAACAGAAGCGGAAGGCTGAACCGGCAGCTCCTGGAGAGGCTCTGGCCGTGGCTCATGGAAAGTTTAAAGGGAAACCAAAAGGATCCTGGAACCCTAAGAAGGTAAAGGATAAAGAGGGGAACGACGTGATGGATATGCCGTGTCACATCCACACGAAGAAAGACGAAGAAGGGAATATCATTTACCCAAAGCATACCACTCGCCAATGTCGACTCCTGATCCAGCAGTTTCAAGGAAAACAGTCTAAGGACAAGGAAAAGGAGTCGGACAAGGCCGAAGACAAGGAGGACAGTGAGGAAGGATATCCGCATGTCAACTCCACTCTGATGATCTTTGCAGATGTGGAAAGCAAGAGTCGATTGAAAGTCATTAACCGCGAGGTGAACATGGTTACCCCAGCAAAAGCAAATTATCTGAGATGGTCCCAAACACCCATCACATTTGACCAATCTGATCACCCGACTCATATTGCCACCCCTAGGAGGCAAGCTTTGGTGGTCGATCCAGTTGTCGAAGGCACTCGACTGACGAAAGTGCTGATGGACGGTGGTAGCGGGCTGAATTTGTTGTATGCAGACACACTGAAAGGAATGGGCATTCCGATGTCCCGACTGAGCACCAGTAACATGAGCTTTCATGGAGTTATACCAGGGAAGAAAGCCGAGTCACTCGGCCAAATAGCTCTGGACGTGGTGTTTGGTGATTCGAAACATTTTCGCAAAGAGAAGTTGACGTTTGAGGTCGTGGATTTTCAGAGTGCATATCATGCCATTTTGGGGAGACCAGCTTATGCACGGTTCATGGCTCGACCATGTTACGTGTACCTCAAATTGAAGATGCCCGGCCCCAAAGGAGTGATCACTGTCACCGGTGATCGGAAAAAGGAAGAAGAGTGCTTTCAGAAGGGCTCAAAGATTGCTGATTCCCAGGTGATAGCGGTCGAGTTTGAAGAATACAAGCAAAACGCAGATCCGAGTGATTTGCTGCGATCCAAGAAACCCACCACAGAATCTACATTTCAGTCGTCCGGTGAGACGAAGCCTGTTCACATTCACCCGACCGACCCCGATGCAGCTCCGACCCACATCTTCACAACACTCGACCCGAAATAGGAAGCAGCGCTCATCCAGTTCCTCCGTGAGAACTGGGACATTTTTGCATGGAAGCCCGCTGACATGCCAGGTGTTCCGAGGGGACTGGCTGAGCATCGCCTAAGAGTCGACTCATCAGCAAAACCAGTCAAAGAGCATCTTTGGCGGTCCGCCATCCAGAAGAGAAAAGCCATTGGTGAGGAAGTGGCTCGACTGTTGGCGGCAGGATTTATCCGAGAGATATACCACTCCGAGTGGCTCGCTAATGTCGTCATGGTTCCTAAGAAGGACAAATCGCTCCGAATGTGCATTGATTTCAAGCACATCAACTGAGCCTGCCCGAAAGATCATTTTCCTTCCCTCGCATAGATCAAATTGTTGACTCGACCGCGGGATGCGAGAGATTGTCTTTTCTAGACGCCTACTCCGGGTACCACCAGATCCGTCTGTACGGACCCGACGAGGTAAAAACAGCTTTCATCACTCCATTCGGGTGCTTCTGCTATATCACCATGCCATTCGGTCTCAAGAATGCCGGAGCCACGTTTATGCGAATGATTCAGAAGTGTCTACTCACTCAAATCAGTCAGAATGTGGAAGCGTATATGGATGATATCGTCGTCAAGTCACGAAAAGGTTCCGACCTGCTCGCTGACCTCGCCGAAACATTTGCCAACCTCAGAAGGTATGATATCAAGCTCAATCCATCAAAGTGCACATTCGGAGTTCCTGGTGGCAAGTTACTCGGTTTTCTCGTTTCCGAGCGAGGGATCGACGCTAATCCAGAGAAGATCGACACTATTCTCCGAATGAAACGCCCTGTGCGAGTGCACGATGTCCAGAAGCTTACTGGATGCTTGGCCGCATTAAGTCGATTCATCTCACGACTCGGTGAAAAGGCATTGCCTCTTTACCGACTGATGAAGAAGGCAGACAAGTTCGAGTGGACTCCAGAAGCTGATGCAGCGTTTGCCGAGCTAAAAGCTCTGCTCTCCACCCAGCCGGTGCTTGCTGCTCCAATCAGCAAAGAGCCTCTGTTGCTCTATATCGCAGCCACAGGACAAGTCGTCAGTACTGTGCTTACGGTCGAGTGGGAAGAAGAAGGAAAAGCTCTCAAAGTTCAGCGCCCAGTGTATTATTTGTCTGAAGTCTTGACTCCATCCAAGCAGAGATATCCTCATTATCAGAAGCTTGTGTATGGAATATACATGACCACAAAGAAGGTTGCTCATTATTTCTCTGATCATTCCATCACAGTCGTCAGCGACGCTCCACTATCAGAGATTTTGCACAACAGAGATGCAACTGGTCGAGTGGCAAAATGGGCGATTGAACTTCTTCCCCTTGATATCAAGTTTGAGGCAAAGAAAGCCATTAAGTCCCAGGCAATAGCAGATTTCCTCGCCGAGTGGATTGAACAGCAGCAGCCGACTGAAGTTCACTCGGAGCATTGGACCATGTTTTTTGATGGCTCTAAGATGTTGAATGGTTCCGGTGCTGGGGTTGTCCTAGTTTCCCCCAGAGGAGATAAGCTCAGATATGTGCTCCAGATTCACTTTGATTCCTCTAACAATGAGGCAGAGTATGAGGCCCTCTTATACGGATTGTGCATGGCCATTTCACTCGGCGTCTGTCGCCTGATGGTCTATGGCGATTCAGATTTAGTGGTCAACCAAGTGATGAAGGAGTGGGACGTGAGAAGCCCAGCCATGACTGGATACTGCAGTGCGGTGAGGAAGCTGGAAAAGAAGTTCGAGGGGTTGGAGCTCCATCATATACCCCGACTGAAAAATCAAGCAGCTGATGATCTAGCAAAGATAGGTCCCAAGAGAGGAGCCATTCCGAGTGGTGTGTTCTTGGAGCATATACACACTCCGTCAGTCAAAGAAGATCCTTTCACCGAAGAAGCTCCACAGCCCAAGAGTGCCACAGATCCGACCGAGGTTGAAGTCACAGCAGTGGTTGACTTGGGCATGGAGGTCTTGGTGGTCATCCCCGACTGGACAGTTCCGTATCTCGCGTATATCCTGAGAAAGAGCTTCCGGAGGATGAGGAAGAGGCTCGACAGATCGTCCGTCGATCTAAAGCCTTTACCGTAATCAAAGGACAGTTATATAGAGAAAGCGCGACTGGAGTTGGTCAGAAGTGCATAACACCAGAAGAAGGTCGAATCATCCTTAATGATATCCACTCGGGAACCTGTGGTCATCATGCGTCCTCTCGGACCATCGTGGCCAAAGCATACCGAGCCGGATTTTACTGGCCAAAAGCGAATGAGATGGCAAAGGAAATAGTGGATAAGTGTGAGGGATGTCAGTTCTACTCGAATATGTCGCACAAGCCTGCATCAGCTCTGAAGACCATTCCACTCGCCTGGCCTTTCGCAGTATGGGGGTTGGACATGGTCGGTCCTTTGAGAACAGGGCGAAGTGGCTTCACGCATGTACTGGTGGCAGTCGACAGGTTCACCAAGTGGATTGAGGCTAAACCAACCAAGAACCTTGACGCCGGTGCTGCTGTTAGCTTCATCAGGGAACTGATATTCAGATATGGAGTCCCGCACAGCATCATTACGGATAATGGGTCGAACTTTGACTCGGAAGAATTCAGGGATTTCTGCAACTCTCAAGGCACATGAGTCGACTATGCTTTGGTCGCCCATCCGCAGACGAATGGACAAGCAGAGCGAGCCAATGGCCTGATTCTCAAGGGATTGAAACCCCGACTAATGCGTGATCTCAAGCATGCAGCTGGAGCTTGGGTCGACGAACTTCCCTCGGTGCTTTGGGGACTGCGGACCACACCTAATCGGTCGACCGGAAGAACTCCAATCTTCTTGGTCTACGGAGCTGAAGCAGTCTTGCCGAGTGATCTTCTCCACAATGCTCCTCGAGTTGAGATCTACAATGAAGCAGAAGCTGAACAAGCGCGGCAGGACGCAGTTGACCTTTTAGAGGAAGAACGGGAGATGGCTCTGATCCGATCGACCATCTACCAACAAGATTTGCGTCGTTTCCACGCCAGAAATGTGAGGGGTCGAGCCTTCCAGGAAGGAGATTTAATTCTCCGAGTGGATCAGAAGAAACATCACAAGCTTGCTCCTTCTTGGGAAGGACCCTTCATCGTCACCAAAGTTCTCCACAACGGGGCGTACCGTCTTTACAACGTCGAACATAATATCGACGAGCCCCGAGCTTGGAACGCGGAACTACTCCGCCCATTTTACACTTAAGTTTATCACCCGGATGAGTTGCAATAAAGTACTCCTGTAGTTCATGGGTTTCAAAATAATAGTGTCATAGTTCTTCCATAATTTTTGTCACTTTTTATTTTGTCCAATAAAATTTTCCCCTCAGTGGGTGACTTAGCCGCGAATCCATTTCGCCTAAGTTTGTAAAAATCCTTACTGAGTGATGAGCCAGACTCCCACTCGGAGGCTTAGCTGCGAATCCGTTTCGCCTAAGATTAAATAAAATCCTACCGAGTGAAGAGCAAACCTCTCACTCGGGGGCTTAGCTGCAGTCCAATTACTCGCCTAAGTTATCAAAATCCTACCGAGTGAAGAGCAAACCTCTCACTCGGAGGCTTAGCTGCAGTCCAAGTACTCGCCTAAGTTATAAAAATCCTACCGAGTGAAGAGCAAACCTCTCACTCGGGGGCTTAGCTGCAGCCCAGTGCTCGCCTAAGTTATAAAAATCCTACCGAGTGGTAAGCCAGACTTCCACTCGAAGGCTTAGCTACAGTCCAAGTACTCGCCTAAGTTATAAAAATCCTACCGAGTGAAGAGCAAACCTCTCACTCGGAGGCTTAGCTGCAGTCCAAGTACTCGCCTAAGTTATAAAAATCCTACTGAGTGAAGAGCAA
>NC_041391.1:389739409-389751152 GCF_002162155.2 Triticum dicoccoides
CCTAAGATATAAAAATCCTACCGAGTGAAGAGCAAACCTCTCACTCGGGGGCTTAGTTGCAGCCCAGTGCTCGCCTAAGATATAAAAATCCTACCGAGTGAAGAGCAAACCTCTCACTCGGGAGCTTAGCTGCAGCCCAATGCTCGCCTAAGATATAAAAATCCTACCGAGTGAAGAGCAAAACTCTCACTCGGGAGCTTAGCTGCAGCCCAGTGCTCGCCTAAGATATAAAAATCCTACCGAGTGAAGAGAAAACCTCTCACTCGGGGGCTTAGCTGCAGCCCAGTGCTCGCCTAAGTGGGTTAAGGAATAAGTCGACTGCAGTGAGCGTCTTGCTTTGAACCTGCAAAAGACATTTCAAGCCAAAAGCAATCATATTCAAACATCAAATTCAAGTTCGGAACGATACTTAAAGGAACCGAAAGTGCTCAGGCGCTAAGCCTGTTAAGGTTTATAGGTTACAACTCCACTCGGCATACCGAGGCAAATTTAAAGCATCGAGCTTAAAAGAAGTTTTTTACCCCTCCTGTGGAGGGCTGGAAGGTGCAACAAACTCATCAAGATCAATTCCACCTGCGATCCGAGTGGCAGCAGCAATGAAAGTTTCCATAAAGGACCTGAAGTCGTGTTTCTTGGTGTTGGCCACCCGGAGGGCCGCCAGCTTGTCTTCTCGCGCATCTTTGCAGTGAACTCGGGCCAGACACAGAGCAAGATCTGCACCGCACCGAGCCGAGGACTTTTTCCACTCCTGCACTCGACCAGGGACCGTCTTCAAGCGAGCCATCAGCGACTCGAGGTCGTGCTGGAGTGTCTCCCTAGGCCAGAGCGTTGAGTCAATGCGAGATGTGGCGACCTTCAGCCTTGCAAGATAGTCCACGACAGCTGCAACACGGGACTCCAGTCGGAAAACATTCATGGCAACTCCGTCGTTCACCGGAGAATTGACGGGGTCAAGGTTTGGTTCCAGCCGGCTAGTCTCTTCTTCAAAGTCTTGACAAAATTCTGCAAGGGCGATCACCGAGTCAAGGCAATGGTCGAATGGAGAAATCACGGTTGAAAATGATTGTTTAGCGTAAAGGTTTACCTTCAAGCATAAGGAATAGCTTCTTGGCAAGACCACTCAGGAAGGCCTCCAGATCATTTTTCTTCCCAAGAGCAGCTTTCAGATTGGTATTTTCTTGCTCAAGCTTGGTGACTGAAGCTAACTTCTCGTCAGCAAGCTTGATCTTCTGAGCTAGTTCAAGGTCTTTTTTCTGTTGGGCCTCCTTCACCTTACCTGCAAGTTACAGCAAGACCAGATTTTGAAACAAGTAAAGGGAAAAAGCAGTCGTCAAGGTCTCACCAAACATACCTTTGGTCTCCTCCTTTGCCTTCGTCAGATTCTCCTGAGCCAGCTTCAAATCCAGCTCGAGCTGAATGTGCTTGTTTTCCATCTCAGTGTAGTGAGCCGCAAGGTCACAGGATCTCTGCGAAGAATCAATCGACTAAATGTCAAAGATAATTCACTTCCGAGTGGAAAAGGAAAAATCATGCGTTTCTAAGACTACAGCCGAACACAAGCATTCGACCGTAGTCTCGGGGACTACACCCAGTGGGTGCACTCAGCGTGCCCCCACTAATCCTATTGAAGACAGAGTCGACCAGTCGACCCAAAAAAAAAAACAAGATGTATTCTTTAAGACTGTAATCGACTGCAAGCAGTCGACCACAGTCTCGGGGACTACACCCAGTGGGTGCACTCAGCGTGCCCCCACCGGTTTGCGAAATCCATTCGCCATAGTCGAATGACGGAAAGACTGGACTTATAAAGCCTAAGGCCGACTGCCAGCAGTCGACCTTAGCCTTGGGGACTACACCCAGCGGGTGCACTCAGCGTGCCCCCGCTAACACGGAGTTTAAATCGACACACCCAGTGGGTGATTACTATAAATTCTGGAAAGAAAAGTTTTTGATAGCATATCCTAACAGAACAAGTGGTGGTCGACTGACCTGAACATTGCTTTGAAGGGTGGAACTGGCGTCGTAAGCTGCCTGGCTCACATCTCGGATGGTCTTCAACTGCTCCATCATGATCCCTGCCTGGCGTATCGCCTCCTCCGCGGCGCCAGCTTGGTCCTCTTGGACGTGGTGCGTCGTGAAGAGGGAGGGCTGCAGAGCACTCGTCAGTGGATCTGCGAAGGACATAGTGTGTCGAGTGGTGTTCTCTTCCTCCGCGACCAGAGTCTCAGGCACCGTCACATCCTGGGGCACCCTGCCGGCAGACGCTTTCCTACTCCTTCTGTGCTTCAGCGGTTCCTCATCTTCATCATCATCAGGGAGAGTGATAACAACATTGGATGGAGCTACAGAAAAGAATCAGAGTTAGAGATCATGAGTCAGTCGACTAGAAACGGTGTTAAGAGTATAGTACCAGGTTTTGAGGTTGCTGCGTCCTCCATCTCATGGTCGTCATCCCGGGCTGAGGTCTCAGAAGTAGCAGCACTGCAACTCCAAAGAATCAGTCGGCTAACTCCAGCGCCAACCAGAGATAAAGTTCGCACAAAACAAGAAGACTTAAGCAGCATGATTACCCTGATATGGTGGGGATGGACACCTTCATCATCGGCAGGAGCTTGGTCGGCTTTGACGGGGCCGCCTTGGGCTGCTTCGATGCCTTTTCAGTCGGCGCCGGAGAGGTGGTCCGAGGGCGCTTAGTCGACTGTGTAACAGTCGCAACCCCCTTGCCACGTTCAGTCGCAGGGTCATGGACAAGCTTCGACCGCCTTTCCGAGCGCGGTGGTGCGACCTCCTCCTCCTCCTCTTCTTCGTCCTCCTCCTCCTCATCATCATCATCATCGTCATCGTCGTCATCATCATCCTCAGCGGCGTCCGAGTCCCACTCCTCCTCCTGGCTCTCGCCCCCGCTCGCTTCTCCCTCCTCAGTCGGAGCCTATGCTCCATTGGGCATCGAGTACAGCTCAGTGAGGACCTGATAGACATCAAGACAAAGATTAGTCAACCGATCGGCAGAGAAAACAGAAATAAATGTGACAAGAATACAATGGGAAGTGGAGCAGACATACCTTGTTTGGATCAATGTGGTGGTCGAGCGGAGGAATCCTTCTGGCTCCGCGAGGGTTATCCTTGTTCCCAGTAACAGCGGCCATCCACCTTTCCAGAGTGGCATCGTCGACTGCTTCTGGATTGACCCGAGTCACATCCTCAGTCCCGCAGTACAACCACATGCAATGGTTCCGGAACTGAAGAGGCTGGATACGGCGCCTAAGAAAAACCTCCAGGAGATCCATACCCGTCACTCCCTCCCGAACCAACTGAACTACACGCTCCATCAGCATCTTCACGGCAGCTTTCTCCTCCGGAATCACCTTCAGAGAGGAGGGCTTGTTCACTCGGCCCATGGTGAACTGAGGGAGTCCGCTCGACTGCCCCGGCGTCGACTGATCCTGGCAGTAGAACCAGGTCGACTGCTAGCCTCTGACTGACTCAGGAAATGTCATGGCTAGGAAGGTTCTCTTGTTCCTCACCTAGATCCCCAGACCCCCACACATTTGGACAACTCGGGTTTTTTCGTCGCCTGGGCTCGCCTTCTTCACGGTTTGAGAGCGACACGTGAATATGTGCTTGAACAAGCCCCAATGCGGTCGACAACCCAGGAAACTCTCACACATGGACACGAATGCGGCAAGATAGGCGATAGAATTCGGGGTGAAGTGGTGGAGTTGCGCTCCAAAGAAGTTCAAGAAACCACGGAAGAAAATGCTCGGCGGCAAAGAAAATCCGCGGTCGACATGGGTAGCCAGAAGCACGCACTCACCCTCTTCCGGCTGGGGCTGCCACTCTTTCCTCGGAAGCCTCACAGCTCCATGAGGGATCAGGCCCTCGTTGTCCATGTCGAGGAGATCCTTCTCCGTGATGGTCGACTGAATCCAATCTCCCTGGACCCAGCCTTTCTGCAGGTGAGATCTAGACGAAGACCCAGCCCTCTTCGCGCGTTCCAACGCTGCCGTCTTCTCCTTGACCATGGCTGCCGGCGGTATGCGCGAGGGGAAGTTGTGCGGAGGCGAGAGCGAGCGCGTTGGGCGGAGACGAAGGGAACAGAGAGAGAATGCTGAGGCACTGTTCAAAAAACCCTCGCCGGGCGCATTTATAAGATCCCTTCCGAGTGGATGACAGGTGGGCCCGGTCGATCTAATCATATCCTGAACAGTTACACGGACGCGATACGTGGCGAAAAAAGCGGCACGGAGATCAAGGCGTCTATGCCCTGTCCCGTCCGAACACCGCGGTCCGCCCCGCTTCGCGCGCTTCCCCAAATTTCGCATCCTGCGGAATCCGCGAACGGCAGATCGGTCTGCCAAACGCGGGATTTCCTGCGATCCGTCGCTCGGAAATCGGCGAAGTCCAAAAGATCACTCGACGAAGGAAAAGAATGGATCGAGTCGACTGAAGAAAAGTTGCTCACTATCAACAAAGAGATTTTTTTCAAAACAACGCACGACCAGTATGCGAAGGCTAATCGGAAACAACATCAACTCCTTCATCACTCAAGCCTCAATCCATTCGGGGGCTAATGATGGAGTCATGTACCTAGGGTAGGGTCACAGACCTGATCTAAGTACCCTGCCCGAGGACACCCTTAGAAGAGATCACCTTCCAGTCGACCTACGATGGACTCACTCGACTGACTTGAAGGACTCGACCACGAAGACTCACTCGACCACCAGAAGGTCAAGAGCCACTCTGCACTGCAACGGTCTGTAATTAAGTAGACTTTATGATAGTAAAGACACTTTATGTGGGGCGTTACCAGTAACGCCCCAGACTTAATGTACCTTAAACCCTTCATTACGTGGGTTGGCTGGGGTCCTGGCGCACTCTATATAAGCCACCCCCCTCCACAGGCAGAAGGGTTCGGCACCCTGTAATTCATATACACATAATCCACTCGACCGCCTCCGGGCTCCGAGACGTAGGGCTTTTACTTCCTCTGAGAAGGGCCTGAACTCGTACATCTCTTGTGTTTACAACCTCTCCATAGCTAGGACCTTGCCTATCCATACCTACCCCCCACTCTACTGTCAGACTTAGATCCACGACAAGAAGTGCTTAGCTTTGGATTCAATCTTGCGGTGTCCTTACCCAATGATAGAAAGGGTTGCAAGGCACGTATTGTATTGTTGCCATCAAGGATAAAAAGATGGGGTTTATATCATATTGCATGAGTTTATCCCTCTACATCATGTCATATTTCTTAAGGCGTTACTCTGTTCTTATGAACTTAATACTCTAGATGCAGGCAGGAGTCGGTCGATGTGTGGAGTAATAGTAGTAGATGCAGGCAGAAGTCGGTCTACTTGTTGCGGACGTGATGCATATATACATGATCATGCCTAGATAATCTCATCATTATTCGCTTTTCTATCAATTGCTCGACGGTAATTTGTTCACCCACCGTAATACTTATGCTATCTTGAGAGAAGCCTCTAGTGAAACCTATGGCCCCCAGGTCTATCTTTTATCATATAAGATTTCAATCTACTTTTATTTTCATCTTTACTTTTTGCATCTATCTTATAAAATACCAAAAATATATTTATCTTATCATACTATCTCTATCAGATCTCACTTTTGCAAGTGGCCGTGAAGGGATTGACAACCCCTTTATTGCATTGGTTGCGAGTTCTTTATTTGTTTGTGTAGGTGCGTGGGACTTTTGAGGAGCCTCCTACTGGATTGATACCTTGGTTCTCAAAAACTGTGGGAAATACTTACGCTACTATTGTTGCATCACCCTTTCCTCTTCAAGGAAAACCAACGCAAGCTCAAGATGTAGCAAGCTCCATGAGACATCGTCATGCTTCCCGATGATGAAGAAGAAGAAGTGCCTCTGAAGGAGAGGAGGAGGAGAGGCAAGGGCTCGAGCGGGAGAGGGCTTGAAGTTCAAGTCCCTCAGTCAACGCCAGTGCTTGAGGCGGTGGTCGAGCGATCCGAGGATCTGGTTCGGACCAACGTCACATTCGCCGACCCGCTGATGACTGATTGTCCATCAGGGTTGACTGCTCCGGCTCGTGCTGCTCCAGTGCAAGTCCATGCGTCCGACCAGTGGCTGCTTCAACCGCCTTGGCGCCGTCACTCTTTGCACATACCAAACTCCAGACGACTCGCCAAGTGCCGCCAGGGAGGCTCTTCGCCAGGTGAATCTTGTTATGGAGCAGGTGAAGGTGATGCATGAGGCCAGACAGGTGGCATATAATGCCAGCACCACTCTACAGACCAATGTTAAGGTCAGCTACCTCCCGACTGAACTTTTGAATCGTGAAGAACTGCCACTATAGCTTCATTACCCATATGTGCATCTACTATCATAGGTCTGTGTTTCATATCCGATCACCCACTGGGGTGTGCCTGCCTTTGAGTTTAACAGGTCTTCTACTTCACTCAACTCATGATGAGTCGAGTGTTTTGTCTAAACCAGTGGGGGCATGCCGAGTGCACCCACTGGGTGTAGTCCCCGACACCACGGTCGACTGCTGGCAGTCGCTGGGGTCTGTGAGTCTACTTTTTTTCTTTTTTTGTTGACTCATGCTTGGTAGACCATGCTGAGTGTTGATCCAAACCAGTGGGGGCACGCTAACTGCACCCACTGGGTGTAGTCCCCGAGACTACTATTGAATGTTTGATTCGAATGTAGTATTAGAGTAATTTTCACTATGATTATCATTTGTTTCTGTCGACTGATATCTCTCTCTCGCTGATTGCAGAGGTCTTGTGATCTTGGGGCTCAACTTTCTGAGTTGAACAAGAAGCAAATCAGGCTCAACCTTGATCTTGAACTGGTGAAGAAGAACCTCAAGACTGCACAGGAAGAAACAACTATCATGGGAGGTAACCAATCGTCACCTGTCCACCTTGTGGCTCGTGCTTCTCAGTGTTTTTTTCTTTCATTCTCTATGAACCGAGTGACTTCACATGAACAGATGTGCATAGTGAAAACCGTCAACTTCAAGCTCGTCTGAAGAGTGTTGTTTCTTTAGAGAAAATGAAGGAGGCTCTAGAGAAGAAGTATCTGGATCTTGTTGCGGCTCAGAAGGAGGCGCGAGAGAGGACAGCGCTCGCGGACAAGAAGCTGGCCTCTGTCGGCAAGTTGGAAGAGGAGAACTCGAACCTGAAGACCGCCATCTCTGAGGCCAATTGGGAGGTTGAGCAGCTGAAGAAGGACAAGGAGAACCTGACCAGTGAAGTCGGAAGCCTCAAAGGCAAGATGGGCGAGCTGGAGTCCTATCTGGGAGATCTTGCTACAAAACTGGTCCTGAAGCTTGAAGGTATCATCATTTGACTGATTAGTTGCCGTCGATTGGAACGTTTTGTTATACGAACGACTCACCATTTTTTCTGATTGTGCAGAACTTTGCAAGGACTTTGAGGCTGAGACTGGGCGGGTCGAGATGGGTCTCGACCCCATCAATTATCCTGTTAAATATGACGTTGCGATGAACTTGATGTGGTTGGAATCATGCATGGACAGTGTTGTTGCTTATCTGGCTCGACTGAAGGCGGTGATGACTCGGGTTGATGCCGAACTCTAGCCTCAGGCGGAACTTTCACACGATCTCGAGTCGCTGATGACTTGACTGAATCAGATCCCTGGCCGAGTGCAGGAATGGAAGAAATCATCCGCTTGCTATGGCGCTGACGTTGCTCTGTCATTGGTCCGAGTGCACTGCAAAGACAATAGAGAAGACAAGCTGGCGGCCCTCAAGGTTGTGAATACTAAGAAGCACACCTTCCAGTCTTTCATGGACACCTTCCTTGAGGCTGCTCCTCGCATTGTAGACATCATTGATCTTGATAGTTTCTGTGACCCAGCCAGCCCTTGTCCCGACGAGTGACTGAAAAACATTATGCTCCACCTTTCTTTGCCTCGGTATGCCGAGTAATTGTGTAATCGTTAAACTCTTTCGGGTCTGATGCCTGAGCACTTTAATCCGTGGTCTAGAACTTTTGGATTTATCTAAACTTGGTTTATCTCTGAATATGTTGTGTTTGTCTTCGAGTGGAACTTGTTCTTCACTCGGAATAGTTCTGTACTTGAGATGCAGCTCTGAGGAAGAGGTCACAGTCGACCTGTACCTCGTCGTCCTTGCGGATCAAGATGGAGCACACATTATACTTATGACGCAACTCTGAGGAGGAGGTCGCAGTCGACCTGTACCTCGTCGTCCTTGCGGATCGAGTTCGAGCGCACATAGAACCTATGGCGCATCTCTGAGGAGGAGGGCGCAATCGACCTGTACCTCATCGTCCTTGCGGATTGGGTTGGAGCACACATAGAACTTATGGTGCAGCTCTGACGAGGAGGCCGCAGTCAACCTGTACCTCGTCGTCCTTGCGGATCAGGATGGAACATTCTATTTGTGGCGTAGCTTAGAGGTGGTGCTCAGTCGACGCCTCGTTATCCTTGCGAATAGAGACGGAACATTGTATTTGTGGTGTAGATCAGAGGTGGTGCTCAGTCGACGCCTTGTCGTCCTTCCGGATAGGGATGAAACATTGTATTTGTGGCATAGCTCAGAAGTAATGGTCAGTCGACGCCTTTGTGACTCGGGCGATTACAGGGTCGCGGCCATGTCCCCGAGTGGGAGGATTGCTCCTCACTTAGAGTGTTTTTAACTCAGGCGATTACAGGGTCGCAGCTAAGCCCCCGAGTGGGAGGATCGCTCTCTAGTCGGAGTGTGTTTTTAAACTTACGCGAGTGCGGGACTGCAGCTAAGCCTCCGAGTGAGAGGATTGGTCACCACTCGGTAGGATTTTTTAAACTTAGGCGAGTACTTGACTGCAGCTAAGCCCCCGAGTGAGAGGATCGCTCTCCAGTCGGAGTGTATTTTTAACCTTAGGCGAGTGCGGGACTGTAGCTAAGCCTCCGAGTGAGAGGATTGCTCACCACTCGGTAGGATTTTTTAAACTTAGGCGAGTACTGGACTGTAGCTAATCCCCCGAGTGAGAGGATCGCTCTCGAGTCGGAGTGTATTTTTAAACTTAGGCAAGTGCGGGACTACAGCTAAGCCTTCGAGTGAGAGGATTGCTCACCACTCGATAGGATTTTTTAAACTTAGGCGAATACTGGACTGCAGCTAAGCCCCCAAGTGAGAGGATTGCTTACCACTCGGTAGGATTTTTCAAACTTAGGCGAGTACTAGACTGCAGCTAAGCCTCTGAGTGAGAGGATTGCTCACCACTCGGTAGGATTTTTTCAACTTAGGTGAAACAGGTTCGTAGCTAAGCCCCCGAGTGAGAGGCTTGCTCACCACTCGGTAGGATTCTTTTCAACTTAGGCGAAACAGGTTCGCAGCTAAGCCCCCGAGTGAGAGGCTTGCTCACCACTCGGTAGGATTTTTTTCAACTTTAGGCGAAACAGATTCGCAGCTAAGGAACCCACTTGGGGATTTAGAACATGTAAAAAAGGAACAACAATCATTCAGGAGACTGTAAAATCGTGTCTTTGATAATCAAACTAGAAGGTATTTCTTATTAAATCTCAATAGTCAGAATGCTTAAGTGTAAAAGGGGCGGAGCAGCTCCGCATTCCAAGCGCGTGGCTCGTCTTTGTCGTGCTCGACGTTGTAAAGACGGTATGCTCCCTTGTGGAGCACTTTGGTGACAATGAAGGGGCCTTCCAAAGCAGGAGCGAGCTTGTGTGGTTTCTGCTGGTCCACACGAAGAACCGAGTCTCCCTCCTGAAATGCCTGACTCCTCACGTTTCTGGCGTGGAATCGACGCAGGTCTTGCTGATAAATGGTCGATCGGATCAAGGCCATCTCTCTTTCCTCTCTCAGGAGATCAACTACATCTTGCCGAGCCTATTCTGCTTCATCTTCTAAGAAAAGTTTGACTCGGGGTGCATTGTGAAGCAAGTCACTCGGAAGTACAGCTTGAGCTCCATAGTCTAAGAAGAACGGAGTTTGGCCAGTCAGCCGATTAGGAGTTGTCCTCAATCCCCAAAGTACTGATGGAAGTTCATCAGCCCAGGCGCCACCTGCGTGCTTGAGGTCACGCATCAATCGGGATTTCAGTCCTTTGAGAATCAATCCATTTGCTCTTTCAGCTTGTCCATTCGACTGAGGATGGGCAACTGAAGCATAGTCAACCTTAGTGCATTGGGAAGCACAAAAGGCTCTGAACTCGTCAGAATCGAAGTTCGACCCATTATCAGTGATGATGCTGTGTGGAACACCATATCTAAATGTTAATTCTCTGATGAAACTAACAACTTAACTTGCTTCAAGGTTTTTGATGGGCTTGGCTTCAATCCATTTGGTGAACTTGCCGGCTGCTACGAGCACATGGGTAAAGCCACTCCTGCCAGTCCTCAGAGGTCCAACCATGTCTAATCCCCAGGCATCAAAAGGCCAGATGAGTGGAATAGTCTTTAGAGCTTGTAAGTGCATCTAGTGCCACCCCTAGTTGGTTTTGGAGTATTGACGACAAATTTGGTTGAGGGACTAATGCGTTTGTGAGAATTGCAGGATAACGCAAGTAGTGTCCCTCATTGATTCGGTTTACCTACCGGAGATGGCCCCTAAAAATGTATGAAGACATTGATGACAATGGTGGTATGTGAAGATATTCATATTGAAGACTATGACAGGAGAAGACATTGAGTGAAGACTATGGAGCACGAAGACTGTGTCGTTTCGCTGTTTCCTTTTTCTTCTTTGTTGAGTCATAGGAACCACCGTACTGTTAAGTGGGATCCAAGTGAACAAAGTCAGAATGACTGAAGTGATGCTCAACCCAAATCCTATGTCTTTGAGCGAAGACAATGAGAGCAAATCTTATCCAGAGCTGGATGAGTCAGCTTTGCTTGTAGCCCAAGTAAAGTTGCCGTGTGTGTTTGAAATCTGACCATTGGAACACGTGTCAGTTCCTTAGTGACCCAGGGTCATTTTGGATATATAAGGTCGGGTTGCCTAGTGGCTATAAATAGCCCACCCCCTACACCATAAATTGGTGGCTGCTCAGAGTGCACGGCTTTTGTCGTTCGAGAGCAACCCACCTCGAAGCCTTTGAGAGAGAGAAATCCTTGCGAGGACAAAGCCCAAACACCCAGAGCCAAAGAGTGTTAGGCATCACTGAAGTCTTTCTGTCTACGTGACCTGAAGACTTATTACACTTGAGGACTGTGAATCCTCCAGCCGGTTAGGCGTCGCGCTCTGAGCATCCAAGAGTCATTGTGGATTGCCGGTGAACGAAGTCTGTGAAGGTTCGGAAGTCTACCTTGAAGACTTACCAGAGTGATTGGGCGAGGACAATGTGTCCTTATCTCAAGGGGAATAAGGTGAAGACATGGTCTTCTGAGTTGAATCTCAGCCTCCCTAACCAGACGTACAGTTGTCACAGCAACTGGAACCGGTCCAACAAATCCTGTGTCTTCAACAAGTGACTGTTTCTACCCTCTCCCTCCCTTTACTTAGACTTTGTCATTGTGAAGTCATTGCCTATTTGTCATACCTGTTTGACTTCATTGCCCTACTACTATCGTTGGTTGGCTTCATACTATCTTCCATCCTGATCCTTACTACTAAGCTGCTATTAGTCTTTGTACTTTCACATTATTGCATACTTGACTATGGTTTGCTTGTTGTAGTTTATCTTCCGCTGCATATCAATTAGGTCATTTCTATTGTTTGTCTTCGAAACTTCCACGTTTTGAAGACTTTCATAAAAATCGCCTATTCACCCCCCC
>NC_041391.1:389751330-389784583 GCF_002162155.2 Triticum dicoccoides
AGCACTTTCAATTGGTATCAGAGCAAGGTACTCCCTTGTTCTATGTGATTCGGTTTAACCACCTAGAGTTTTAGCTATGTCGACTGCAGGGATAATCAAAGTCTCCGCTGCTTGCCTGGTGTTCGATGGAACTGAATATCCATACTGGAAGAATAAGATGTGCATGCATCTTGAAGCCATTGATGTCTACCTCTGGTATGTCGTCAAGAACGGCGTTCCCAAAACTGGTAAAGGTGTCACCCTTGCTGATGTCAAGAAGTTCATTCAACTGGACTCTACTGCCAAGAATATCTTCTGTGGTCATCTGACCAAAGGACAGTATGGCCATGTGAGTGCTCTGGAAACGTCGAAGCTAGTCTGGGACTGGCTATCCAAGGTCAACGAAGGCATCTCAACCCAGAGAGATCAAAGGATCAGTGTTCTTCGCAACCTCTTCAACCGCTTCAAGAGAAACGACAATGAAAATGTCCAGCTCACGTTTGATCGCCTCACCGACATCACAAATGAGCTTCGTGCTCTCGACGCCACTGAGATTACCAAGCATGAAATTGTCAAGACACTACTAAGATCACTTGACAGCTCCTTTGACACCCTTGCCCTCATGATACAAGAACGCCCTGATTTCAAGACACTCGATCCATCTGATATACTTGAGAGGCTTAACACACATGAGTTCCAGCTTACTAAGAAAAGAGATATCTATGGTCCCAACTATGGCCGAACTCGCGCTTTGAAGGCAAAAGTTGTTTCCTCATCTGAAGAAGAATCTGACTGCAGTTCTGATGATCCTGAAGACATTGGAAAGGAACTTGCTATGCTTGTGAAGAAGTTCCAGAAGTTCACTAAGAAGAAGGGTTTCAGAAAGTCTTCACGATCTAGCTCAAGAAATGATGAAGCTTCCACTCATGACTACAAGAAGAGAACATGTCACAAGTGCAAGAAACCTGGACACTATATCTCTGAGTGTCCATAGAGGGACAATGAGAAGAAGAAGAAGAAGAAGAGCAAGGAATATGATTCTGATGACAAGAAGAAGAAGAAATCTTGAAAGTCTTCTTCCAAGTCCTCATCAAAGTCCTCATCTCATAAGAAGAGCTCATCTGGCTAGGCTCGTGCTTTTGTTGGCAAGGAGATGGATTCAGAGGAGGAGTCTGCTTCTGAGGAGGTGGAGGTGGAGTCTGAAGAGGAGTCTGACCTTGGTGTTGCAAGTCTGGCTCTAGCCACAGCCTATGTTGCCAAGTCCATCTTCAACACTAAAGACAATGACTTCCACACCAACGCTGAAGCTGATGACAAGGACGACCCTTCTCCCACCTATTGCTTCATGGCACATGGTGCCAAGGTAAAATCACGTGATGCTTACTTTCAAACATCAAGTGAAGATGACTCTGATTGTGAATCCAAACCCAGCTACAAAACACTTGCTAAAATTGCAACTGAACAACAAAAAGCTATGGAACATACTCAAAAACTGTTAGACAAAAGCGATGACCTGTTGGACGCGGAAATGACACGTTCACAGTCCTTAGTTGAAGACATAAAAAATCTTCATGCTAAGTACCAAGAACTTGAAAGTCGTCATGAAACGCTGTCAACCACTTATGAAAATCTCTCCTATGATTATCTTCAAAGCAAGCAAGAGCTTGAGAAATCGAGAGCGGCTCATGAAGATCTTCAAAAAGAGAATGAGTCACTTCGCGCTCAACAGATCAGTCCCGCTCAGGATGGATTTGAACCACCATGTCTAAAATGCCTTGAGCATGATATCGCTACCTCTGTTGCTGAATGTTCCACTGCTGCTACTGTTGCATTGTCTTCAACTACTGATGTGGTAACTAACCCCTCTGCGGAGGATACCACTACTATTGCTGATGAAAATGCTAGGTTGAAGACATTGCTTGAAACAGGGATGTATAAAATTCTGAAAGGACATCAGACACTTTGCGATGTCCTCAAAAAGCAGATTCTGAACCGAAACCCTAGGAAAGAGGGTGTGGGTTCGAGAGGAAAATGAATGTTGATGGTTCCTACTGGAAGCCTGAGCAGTATCCCAAAACCACATGGGTTGCTGCAAAGGGACCTTCAGTGGATCCATCCACCTTATCTGGCTTTACCTGTGCTAATCCTATTATCATTGATGAATCCCTTGATGCAAACTATAAGCTGTTCAAGAATCAGAATGGTGAAGTGTTTGCCAGGTATATTGGTACTAACTACAGGAATGGACCACCTATGAAGAAGATCTGGGTTCCCAAAAGCTGTATTGAGAATCTTCCTGTGAATGTCATCATGACACCACCAAGGAAGAAGACAAACCCCAGACCTATAGCTTCATATGGCCAAAAGGCTTCATACAGATACAGAAATCACCTGAGTAACACTAACGCTAATGTTTTGTAGGGAAACCGTACTCAAACTTATGAATATGTGGGGACCCCGACTCATAAGTCAAGATCACCGAATGCACGTGTACAGTGATCCCAGAGATCAATGCTCACCAAACACACAGAAGCTGAATAACAAGAGTCTTACATCCATACATACCGTCTTACACAAATTATGACCATTATGGTCAAGTCTTACATTGATAAAGCCTTAAGGGCTGAACATCAAATGAAACACAAGCAGCGGAAACCTTCGTCGATAAGTAGAACCCATGCCATCTGCCTTAACCCTACAGGCATTCTGACTGGGAAACGTCCTAGTTCGCATGTTCGTCTCCAAAGAACTCTTCTTCGAACTCCAGTTCTTCCATGCCTGGTCAATTAAATAACCAGTGGCAAGCCAATGAGTACTTTGAATGTACTCGCAAGCAACCCATGTTTTTGGTTCATCAGGAAAAACATCGGGATATTCGCATACTACCGACACTTGCTCCAATCCAACTTCAGTCAGACAGTTGACTTGGTTGGCTTGAGCAGAGGAGGGGTTGGAGGCAAATTTAACTTCGACTCCTTGCTCATTGGTCACAGTGATAGTCCGGTTGGCGCAATCTATCAAGACTTGGTGCTTGATGAGCCAATGCATTCCTAAGATCACATCCAAGCCTTGTGATCCTAAGATGATAAGGTCTGCTAGGAAGTCTACCCCGTTAATGATAATCCTGACTCCTCTACACCCTATCTTGGCTCTCATCTCTGCTCCGGGGGTTTGTACCACCATAGGGTTATTCAGGAGTGTAGGGGTCATGCCACTTTTTAATGCAAACTTTTGGGTGACAAATGAATGCGTGGCTCCAGAATCAAACAAGACAGTTGCAGGTGCTGAATTAACAAGGAACATACCCAGCACGACGTCCGGGTCTTCCTGGGCTTCTTCTGCAGTGACATGATTCACACGACCCTTGCCCTTGTTGGGCAGGTTGCGGGGAGCTTGGTTCCTTGGTGGCATTCCACGGCCTTGTCCTGGGTTCTGCGCATTGGGGCGCGGGGCGTCGGGCTTCTTGTTGGGGCAATTCTTGGAGTAATGTCCTTGCTGACCACATCCAAAGCAAGTGACTTGGTTGGGGTTGCTGCTCTTGACAGCATTATTATTGGGGTTGTTGTAAGCTGGCCTGGGGTTGGCATACTGCTGAGGTGGATAGTTCGTGCGGGGTGCAGGAGCTCTTGGCTGCTGATAGGTTGGCTTGACCGGGGCTGGTTGCCACGGGCGAGGCTTCTGGTTGCTGGAGCTACCATTGCTGATCATCTTGCGCTTACGGGTGTCATCCAAAGCACGTCGCTTGTCCTCAAGCATGAGTGCCTTGTTCACCAGATCAGGAAAGGTCGGGCAGTCACACACAACAAGCGAGTACTGCAGAGTCTGGTTAAGGCCTTCCATGAAGCGCTCCTTTTTGGCAGCATTAGTGCTGACATCCTCAGGGGCATACCTTGAGAGAACACTGAACTTCTGCATGTACTCCTTGACAGTGCTACTTCCTTGCTTCAGGGCTCGGAACTCACGCTTCTTGATGGCCATGATTCCAGAAGGAATGTGGGCCTTGCGGAATTCTGCCTTGAAGTTATTCCAAGTGATGTTTTGCTCAGCATGCATGGCCTTGAATCCATCCCACCAAGCTCTGGCAGTTCCCCTGAGACAGTGGGCAGCATATGCCACCCTCTCACGGTCTTCAGTGCAGCCAACTAGTTCCAACAAGTCCTCAATGGTGCGGACCCAGTCGTCTGCATCCAGGGGTTCAGCAGTCTCGATGAAGGTGGGTGGTGCATGCTTCTTGAACTCCACCAACGTGGAACGTCCATTGCCGTGTCCCGCCGGCTGGCGATTGACAGCTTGAGCAATCACCTGGAGGGCTGCAGTGTTGGCTTGGCGTTCCTCTCGGAAGGCTTGGAGAAGCTGAGCCATGTCCATGTTTGGAGGAGGTGGTGGGGGTGGAGTCTGTCCTTGGGCTTGGTCCTGGCTGACTTCTGCTTCAGCAGAACCTCCGGCTTCTTGCTGCTGGGTAGAGGTACCAGTACGTGTTACAACAGGCATCCTGTTGGACTGGTCAAGGTCTCATGATTGGGAAAGATGAGGAAAGCAATATAGATGGGACGCCTAGTAAGGGGGTTGGTATGGCACTAATTGTGTTCATGCATGGGGCCAAAAGGGCCAAACACATTCATTAAAGTCCAAATGGGTGATGTAGTCGCTTACAAGTTACTGAAGGAAAGCACGACGTCCATCAAACACATCAAAAGCAAACACAACACTACATGGTTTCATATGAACCATTACATGGACTCGACTTCGCATAGGGGTACACGACTGTCACATCCCTAGTTCTGGTATGCAGTAGGCTAGCCTTTCATGTGTGCATCATGTTTAAGTCTCAATTAAAGTTGAAATGGGGATTGATCAAACCCTAGCATCAGAAAGAATCCAACTAGGATCAAAATGAAATATTTTCAATGAACCCAAAATGCCCTTTGGAAATGTTCATCAGTTCTGATAAAGGTAAAAACCTCTGCCAAAAATGATGAACATATTTCTAGGTCATTTCTGGATTTTTGAATTAAATCATATTGTATTTGATTTTGGGCATTTAAATACTATAAAATATTTTAAATGCTCAAATAATCATAAACTAAAATGTTTACTGTTGGTTATATTCCAAACAGTAGTCATGATTAGTTTCATGATTTTTGGAATAGCCCTGACATTTTTAATAAAGCCCAGAAGTTACAGATGGAAAGAAAGAGAGAGAGAACTTACCTGTTCAGCCTGGCAGCCCAAGTGGCTGGCCCAGCCCACCACCGCTTTCCCTCCTGTCGTCTTCCTCTTGCCAGTAGGAGCAGCTGCGTGCTCGCACGCGCGCGGCCGAGGAGGCCAGCTCCTCCCTGCCTTGCTGCCTCCTCCTCCCCCGGGACGTCTCCCGCAGCGCCACGCCACCCCCTCGGACCCCTCTCACTCTTCCCCGAGGCCCCCGCCACTCTGCTCCCTCTCTTTCGCCCGAACCCGAGCGCAGCCATCGCCGCCGACTAGAACCACCGTGGCCACAGGCCCTCCCTCGCTTCTCCGACTGTATGCAGAGATGCGCGATGACACAAGGCTACTCCACGACGAAGCAGGTGAGCCCGGAGGCACCGCTGCGACGCCATCGCCATCTTCTCCATGATTTGCATTGAACATCCAGCTAGTATTGGAAACTTTATAAGCAGTATCTTCATGTTCCGTTCGTGAAGCATATGTTTGGATGAAAGAAGTGAGTCCCTCTAATTCATGTGCACTTGATGCAAGTTGCCGCCATAAATTTGAGAAGGCTTGTTTTACCTCCTTTGGAATCATCCCAAGTCAGTCATGCACGTGCAAAGTATTCTGTGTTCTGTTAGACTGATCATCTTCATCCCATATGAACTCCGTAGCACACTAAGCCACTGATTGATTTGTTCAAGGAAAAGGAGTTAAGTGCTAATCCATGGTAATGCACAAGACTTCGATATCCCCGATGATGGTTCCCAACCTGAACTCGGTAGTGTTTCATTATAAGACTACTACGTGGGCATGATTGTTTGGGACATCGTATTCACATGTGTGTAGCAGAACCAACTCATGTTTTGGAGCTTACTATCGTAGTTCATTTCCCGAGAATCTCGCAACGTCATCTCGTCGATTTGTGTTGCAAACTTTCATTTTTCTTTCTAGGCTCGATGAGTCTGGAATATCCTGACACCAACCAGATCTGAATCTCAGGCAGATATGATGGTTGGAACGTTTTCCCAAGAACTATAATATTGGTCCCTCGATAACCGGTAAAGTGGATGTCGTGGCCAACACACCCAGCCGGAAGACCTATTATTGTAGTATCTTGTTTGAGGAAGTTGGCCACCTCCCCATAAGGATTTCGTAGGATCTACTCCCTAGTTGTTCCTTATGATTTTTGTGTTTCCGAAGTCCGACCTTTTACTTAATGTTCTAGATATCAAACCATAATTATCTATGGACTACGCTAGCACATAAAGGAGAACATTAGAAGCAGAGTGCTAAATGTCTCTCGGTCGATCATCCAGATTTTGTTTCCTTGGCCTCGCTAAGGTGAAATCTGAGAAGCTGTTATCTTCCTATGCATCTGCATCGTCCATCGCTATCCATCATGGTAGTATGTTGTGTTGCCAGGATCCTTGACACGGATGTTGGTAAAACCTTGATGAATATGGAAATGCTCAAGTTCTTGAAAGCACGCGCAAGCGCTAGGTGTTATCATCGGCACTAACTGGGTTTGCTCTCAGCTTCCTCGGTTATGCTATGACTTTCAAACAGTGGACTCACCCTCTACTGTTGAGCTTCTCCCCAGTTACTAAGATCATCCCTTGTGTTGTTTTGAACAAGGTAATCCACATCATCCATTCTAATCCGGGTATGCCATTCTACCGAACCCCTCCAAATGGTCGCTCGGGAATTGCCTTAGGTTGGTATAAAAGATTTTCGATGATCTCTGAGTCAAAGGTAATTCTTTTTACCACTTATGGTAATAATCTATGAATCACCCTCCTCCAGGATGTCCCGTTGTGGCATCATGGCAACTCAACTCCTCACTACGTTGACAACCATTCACCCCCCTTTTTAAGCGTGGAATTGTTGTCCACCTAGTGAACCTTCGTCATCCGTTTCTTTCCACCCCTCTTGATGTGTATTTTGTGTCTCAACCCGAGAGATGGTTCTATGTCGCATTCCGTGAGTTGCTCGATCTTCGAGAAGATCGATTCTTCTAGAGTCACCGTCGTTCGCCGCCGTCCGCGCTTCCCCAAGGCCGCCGACCAGCTCTCTGGATCCGTCGTGAGCTCCTCTACCTAGCCCCCTACCTCCCGTGCTCGATTACGCCACGTAGCCACCGCCCCCTTCGATCCCGAGCGCTCCTCGCCGCCGGCCATGTCGCCGTCGTGGCTACGGCCATGCAAGCACGCGTCCGAGCGCACCACCGCATTCAGTGCGTCCTCAGGAGCCTAACGCACGCACTCCGTCACCCTGCCGTGCACCGTAGCCCTCTTTTCCTCTCCGCCCGAACTCCGGCGCCGCCGCGAGCTCTGCTCCGACGAGCTCCGGCCACCCTGCGCCCCGCTGCTGCCTCTGCTCGATGCGGCCAAGCGAGGGCTTCCTCCTGGTGCCCCCAGGGCGCCAAACGGTGACCCGCACGAGAAACCCGAGCAACTCCGGCGAAACCCTGCAGCGTTTTTGGTCGCCGCCGACCAAGCTCCGGCGAGCTGACGTGGTTTAAACCTGACGGGCGGGGCCCAGGCATCAGCAAGAGAGAGAGGAATGATGGAGGGGAGAGGCTGACAGGCGGGGCCCGCCTGTCATCCCTAACCCCGAGTCCAGACGGCTGGCAAGCTCACCGGTGACGATGCAGGGCACGGTGAGGTCGGGCGAGGGCACGGATGGACTCAGCGTCGTGTCGCCGTTCGGGTGGAGGTGGTGGACATCACCGGAGCGGCCTGGTTCATCGGCGGCGAGGAGGCACGGCGGAGGAGCTTCGGGCGGCGGTGGCTCCGGCCGTTTCCGGCTGCAAAAGAGGCGGGGAAGAGAGGGGGAGTGGTCAGTGAGCCGCGTTGGTTCCAGATCGAGGAAGAGGAGCGGTGGAGAGGGCCTGTAGCCGGAGATCGACGGTGCCCCGAGGCGGCGGAGCTCGAGCTCGATCTCGAGCTCGGGCTCGTCTGGAGAGGAGTGAGTGGTGTAGGGGGTGATTTAGGGGAGTGAGAAAGCGAGTGGTGAGGAGAGTAGGGCTCGGGGAGGCCCTTAAATAGGTGAACGGCGGTCCACCGAGGATCCGTGCGCCGGCGAGCCTGCTGTGGTTGCTACGGGTCCCGGGGTCTCAAATGAGCGTGTCTGGGGCGTTCCTGGACGTCGACTACGTCGGGTGAGACAGAGAGAGAGAGTGGGGAGAGGTCAGAGACGCGCGCGTGTGAGCCGCGCCATTGGCGCGCTTGGGCGGCCGGTGTTTTCTAGCACGGAGGCGCGGGGAGGAGGAGAGAGGAGGGGGCCGACCGCGTAGTGTGTTGCGGATGCCGAGGCGCATCGGCAGGCGTGCGGGGGAGGCCCGAGGTGGTCGGAGGCGTCGGGCAGAGGGCGGCTACAGTACGGGAGCGCACTGTAGCGCGCTCCAGAGTGCCCAAATGGCCGGCATGGCATTTTCTATGCCTTGTGGGCGCGGCCAACCGTGTCCAGTAGCTCAAGGGTGGAGTAAAGAAGTAGGGGGAGGCATTGGGTGCTCTGGATGGCCGCTGGGGCGAGGAGAGCGGTGAGGAAGAGGGAGAAAGGGGCTGTCCAAAGAGAGAAAGTGGGGTTTTACCCATCCAATAATTGAGCTGTGGACTTCCCATTGTTACTGGAGCTGAAAGGGGTCTAGGAGGATCTGTGGTAAAAAGTGGAGGTCATGGAGATTAGTGGAAGTGGTCAAAAATAGGATTCAAATATTTTTGTGGTTTACGGGAGTCCTACATCTAATAGGATTCAAATATACTTTTTGAAATATTTTTCATACCCCAAATCAAGTACTTGCAGTGCAAACCTCAATTTAGGGGTTTTTGAAAAACTAATTTTAGAAAATACTTTTTGGCCAAATTATTTTTGTAAGAAAATATTATATTGCACTATACACATGGCATGGTCATTGGGCAGAAGTTTGGGGCAAGGAGATGAAGTATATAGGGTGGAGTTGTTGACTTTGAGGAGCACTTGAAAAGAATCACAGAGAGAAAACCAACTCCAAATAAAAGCCAAATAATGCAAAAGTTTTTGTTGGTCCAAATTTTCATGTTTTAATAATGCAAATGAAATGTTACAAAATGCAGGGTGTGACAGAATATGAGCGTGTGTCTTCAAACCGCTATGTTCATAGAACTAAGAACTTTTCTGCTTATTCATATGAGTATCATTCATCTCCTGCAAGGCTATTTGCTAGGGCTCCAAAGCCGAAGTTCTCAGATGCTGCACTTAGACTCATTGCTTCTAAGCCACCCCTGAAGATGTGGGTGGTGAAGAAGAATTAACTTTCTTTTGCAGGGAAAGGTCTCCAGCCTGTAATCAAAGGCGTCTGATGCTATTGCTGGGGACCTAAAACACATTAAGGGACGCATGATAAAATGGTCTTACTATGTATTTCACATCTGAATCGCTTACCAGTCATACTATGAGTCCTAACCTTGATCTAAGCTGTGATAATCCTCGTGTGCGTCAAATGCTTATGCTTCACAACACTCTCTGTGAAGCCTATCCTCCTAACTGCACTGTAGGGTATGACACCTCATGCTTCAGAATGGATTATGGACAGCGGATGCACTAATCATATAACCAGTGATCGAAGTCTTCTCATGGACTCAACCTTACGTCCATCAGACAAGAGTCACATCACATTTGCTAACACTGGTAAAAGCAAGGTATTGGGTCTAGGTAGAGTTGCAATCTCAAAGGATCAACACATGGATAAACTGATGCTTGTTGAATCCCTTGGTTTCAACATAATGTCTGTCTCGATGCTTTGTGACTTGAACATGATTGTGCTATTCGGAAAATATCGTTGCCTTGTACTAATGGAATCTGACAAGTCTCTAGTCTTTGAAGGGTATCGGAAAGATGATCTATACATGGTAGATTTCTCAGCAGGTCCACAGCTTGCCGTATGACTTCTTGCAAAAGCTTCAGAATGCTGGCTCTGGCATCGGAGGCTGGGGCATGCTGGCATGAGGAACTTACACACACTCGCCACGAAGAAGCATGTCATAGGCATCGAGGATGTAAAGTTCAAGAAGGATCATTTGTTCAGTGCCTGCGAAGCTGGAAAGATGACTAGGGCCAAGCATCCCTCGAAGACAATCATGACGACATCTCAACCTTTCAAGTTTTTACACATGGACTCATTTGGCCCTACTCACTACTCTACCCTCACAACAACTGCTTGTCTCTATGGCTTCGTCATTGTTGATGACTACTCAAGATATACATGGGTGCACATAATTCTCTACAAGACTGAAGTGCAAGATGTCTTCAGACGCTTCGCAAATTGAGCCATGAACAATTATGGCGTCAAGATCAAGCATATCAGAAGTGACAACGGCACTGAGTTCAAGAACACTGGACTTGATCTTTATCTAGATACAATGGGAATCACTCATGAGTTCTCTGCTCCATACACACCTCAGCAAAATGGCATCATAGAGCGCAAGAATAGAACCCTCATTGAGATGGCTCGAACAATGCTCGACGAGTACAAGACACCAAGAAAGTTCTGGCCTGAAGCTATTGATACAGCATGTCACGTCATCAACCGTGTTTACATCCATAAGCTTCTGAACAAAACATCCTATGAGCTCCTTACTGGCAAGAAGCCAAATGTCAGCTACTTCAGAGTATTTGGAGCTAGGTGCTGGATCAAGGATCCCCATCGCAAGTCAAAATTTGCACCTAAAGCTCACGAAGGCTTCATGCTCAGTTATGGAAAGGACTCGCACTCTTACAGAGTCTTCAACCTCTATCTCTACAAAATCGTCGAAACTTTGGACGTGCATTTTGATGAAACCAATGGTTCACAAAGAGAGCTCCTGCCAAGTACACTAGACGAAGCTCCGCCCAGCGAATCTATCAAGCTGATGGGAACTGGTGAAGTCATGCCTTCTGAAGCACAGCCTGAAGAGGAACTTATCATTTCTGCACCTAACCAACCTGAAGACAATGCTCAGACTGAAGACAATCCTCCTAATGATGACAATGATCAGCAAGAGCAAGGTCTTCATCCAGTTCATCCTCGAGTTGCAAATGAAGTACAAATTGAGAAGATAATTGATAGCATCAATGCACCTGGTCCACTTACTCGCTCAAGAGCAATACAGTTAGCAAATTTCTATGGGCACTTTTCTTTTGTGTCAATATCAGAACCCAAGAAAGTTGCTGAAGCCTTTATGGAACCTGAATGGATACAAGCTATGCAAGAAGAACTTCAACAGTTCAAGCTGAACAATGTTTGGGAACTTGTCAAGCGTCCTGACCCTCGCAAGCATAACATTATTGGCACAAAATGGATATATCGAAACAAGCAAGATGACCATGGTCAAGTCGTCAGAAACAAAGCACGTCTTGTGGCTCAAGGATATACTCAAGTTGAAGGGATTGACTTCGATGAAACATTTGCTCATGTGGCTAGGCTTGAAGCTATTCGCATACTGCTAGCCTATGCTAACCACCACAACATCTTGCTATATCAAATGGATGTGAAGAGTTCATTTCTCAACGGTAAGATTGAAGAAGAAGTATATGTCGCTCAACCACCTGGCTTTGAAGATCCAAAACATCCTGATATGGTGTACAAGCTAAACAAAGCACTGTATGGCCTCAAACAAGCTCCTCGCGCTTGGTATGATACGATCAAAGACTTCCTGAAGAGCAAAGGCTTCAAACCTGGATCTCTCGATCCCACACTCTTCACGAAGACATATGATGGTGAACTATTTGTGTGCCAAATATATGTGGATGACATTATCTTTGGCTGCACCAACCAGAAGTATAGTGATGAGTTTGGATACATGATGCAAGAGCAATATCGGATGTCCATGATGGGTGAGCTGAAGTTCTTCCTTGGTCTTCAAATTCGTCAGCAAAGGAATGGCATCTTCATATCTCAAGAAAAATACCTCAAATATTGTCTAAAGAAGTTTGGAATGGAGGATTGCAAAGGCTACACGACGCCAATGCGTGCCAAACACCATTTGGGTCCCGACAACAATGGTAAAGAGTTCGATCAAGAGGTATACCGCTCCATGATTGGTTCCTTACTTTACCTATGTGCATCTAGGCCAGATATTATGCTTAGTGTTTGCATGTGTGCTCGATTCCAAGCGGCACCAAAGGAATCGCTTCACTTAGCTGTGAAACAAATTCTTCGATATTTGGCTTACACCCCAACACTCGGATTATGGTATCCAAAGGGCTCAAAATTTGATCTGGTTGGATTCTCGGATGCTGATTATGCTGGTGACAAGGTGGATCGCAAGTCTACATCAGGCACATGTCACTTTCTGGGACGATCACTTGTCTGTTGGTCTCCAAGAAGCAGAACTGTGTATCACTCTCAACTGCTGAATCTGAATACATTCCTGCTGGATCTTGCTGCGCTCAGCTTATATGGATGAAGCAAACTCTCAAGCACTATGGCATCAATTTGAAACAAGTACCTCTCTTCTGCGACAACGAAAGCGCCATCAAGATTGCCAACAATCCAGTCCAGCACTCGAAGACAAAGCACATTGAAATTGGTCATCACTTTCTCAGAGATCATGTCATGAAGAAAGATATTGACATCATTCACGTCAACACTGAAGAGCAACTGGCAGATATCTTCACAAAGCCCTTGGATGAGAAAAGGTTTTGCAAGTTATGGTGTGAGCTAAATATCTTGGAATCCTCAAATGTCCTGTGATCAGGCACACATCTTAACACATATGCATGTTGATGACTTAGATGTGCAACACACGAAGTAAAGTATATCGTCAATCAATGAAGACTTACATTCTAAGTGTGAATACATTAACGTGGAATTTGACTTCGGAGCGCCACGATAATTGTGCGCCGTGTCTGGGTCTAATACTTCCTATACGGTGGGTAATGCCACCACCAAATTTCTCGGTTTGAAGTGTTTCACTCATGGCGTTATTTTTGCAATATCTTCGCATTTGGTTTGTCTTCAATTTCAACTTATCTTCATGATTTTCTTCACTATGTTGATTCGATCGCTTTCTGATATGTATACTAGTGTTCTGTCCTCTACAGCATTCACTTATAGCTATGTCTTCCTAGTTGAATCTTTTGAACTAAGTGAATGTGAGCGGACCCTAATCTCTCTATGCTTTCTATCTCAAACTCTATCTGTCCAAATCATATGCATTCTATGGAAACTGTCGAATGTCTTCTCTGCGTCCTTGTCAGTAGAAGACACAGAGACAAACATTAAGTCTGTTTTAAATGATGCATCCTTATTGTTTGAAATCCAGAGAAGCCGGAACAACCATTCAACAAACCTGGCGGGCGTGGGAACATGGGACAACTCTGAGTGTGTTGCATGCTTGCCACGTACCCCGTAGATGTGAACCGCCAGGGGCACCTTCGTAATTGCGTTGTGCCGCACACTTCCTTATAAATACATATCCCCTGCGGTAAAGAAAACCTTCTTCCACCTCTCCACCTCGTCAAAACCCTAGCGCCACCGCTAGCTCTCGACGACGCCAGCGACGAAGCGCTTAGCTGCCGCGACTTCTCCGATGCCGTCCTCACGCCAGCCGCGGACATCGTCCTCTCTGCCACCGCCGTAGGTGTCCTCTGTCGCCAAGTTAAGGCACGGTGGATTGAACTGCTCGGTCTCCTACTCATTCCATCTAGCAGTTCTTCGTGTGGTAAATACAACTCTATTTTTACCATCTTTTTGATCCTCAAAGATTCATCCTATTCACCAAAATTGGTTTCTGCCTATGCAATGTTAGATCTATTCTGTCTGCATCTCATACCGCCTAGTATATTCACTTAAGCTTCATATCCAGTTAGATTCCTCACTTGTACTTATTCACGGATTCGTACAAATCTGGAACCAACTCTCAACATATAAGTGAATGTCTTCGCATCATGAGGTCAATGTCTTCAAACTGATTTATCTTCAAAATCTTCTGAGAGTGCATATGACCTCTTCCCCTTCCCCCGCATCTCTAATGCTGTCACAGGTACATGTCCGTTGGAGAATCCCTTGGTTCTCATAGTCTGCATTCGTTTGCAGAATTCTTACAGCATCACATTAACTCTCCCGAAGCCAGTTCCGGTTTTTCCAGCAAGCGAAAGCCTTTGAAGCCTTTGAACATGTTGAAGCCATTCAGTTTGAAGTTAATGGCTGCAGAGAAATCAGTAAGGAAGGGTGGCAGACAGCGTCGTGGGGGAACATCAAGAGATTTGCCTGATGACCTCGCAGAGCTTTACAAGACAGATCCTGAAGAGGATTATAATCAGCGCAAGACACGAATCCAATGGATTCGACGATATTGGGCAGAACAATGGTTCAAATACAAGTTTGTGACCCAGGAATACGTTGAGAAGAATGCTATCAAAAGTCCTTGGGGTGATATTCTCTATCGAGGCCTTCCACCCAAGAACGGAGCTGAAGCTATTGTACAGGGTTTCTATCCTTGTATGGTCCGTGGACCTCAGCCTGAAAATGCCGACCCATCGTCATTGCTCTGGTGTCGTGACGATAATCTCTTCAAGCACAACTTCCAGCACACAAAGGCATCGGCCAAGGAAAACACGAAGTCATTGGGATTAGACTTCAACCCTGGTCCCTCTGCTCCCCGTGCTGATGGCTCACGTGATGCAGAACCCAATGTCATCGGCCCTTTCTACAACCTTGATGGCCTCATCACTCACATATCGGTCCAAGGTGCCAAAGTGGATCATTCTGATGATGATGCTGACACTGATGAAGCCCCAACTCCTACTCCAAAGCCGCAGAAGCCAAAGAAGGCTAAGGCTTCAAGATCAGCTGCTCCTGCAAAATCTTCATGTGCGAAGCCACTGGCCACCGCACCTCCTGAAGACAGTGTGCAGTCTGAAGATCTATCATGTATCTCCAAGAAGACGGAGAAGAAAAAGAAAATCCTCAAGCATACTGATCAGACATTGACTCCTGCTGCCATTCTGCGAGAAGATCACATTGATCTGTCCAGCGATGAAGATCTTGCAGATGATGCCCTTGAGCAACTGATCAAGAGCAAGGAAGAAGCAGAGATCTTCAATGATTGGCCTCTCTTCGATGTGGCAATCATCCATAACTTCATTGATGAGTGGTTTGACACCCCAAATCTCAGCTTTGAAGATCTGCAACTTCCCATTGGCCTCAGCGTCTCCTTCAATGGCGCCATTGCTTCTGAGCTAGCTCTTGCTCAGCGCATCGTTGAACTGAAGCACAAGATCGACCATGAGAAAGCTCAGTTCAAGAAGCATGTGGCAAAGCTCAGCGTGCAAGATGTCAAAAACTTCAGGATCATGTTGCACGAGCTCAATGAAGAGTCTAGCTGACAAGTGTGTACTAGCCTACAATGAGGCTGAGAAGCGCAAGGCTCTTGGTTGTCCTGGTATTGACCCCAGAATGGCTGCAAAGAAGAAGAAGCCATCAACTGACCAATCTGCACCTTCAAGGCAGGAAGAGCCTCGCATAGTCTTCCCAAGCAGCATGACTGGCTCGAAGCCAAAGGTCAGGTCAACCGCTTCAGAACTGAAGAAGATGAGGACTGCCGAGGCTGAAGCCAGAAAAAGGAAAAATATTGAAGCCTCTGAAGTTGCTCCCTCCAAGAAGAAGCGCAAAACCAAGAAGAATTGGGCTGCTCCCACAGAGCCCTTAGTTGTTGAACCTATCTCAATGGTTCGCCCTGCATCTGAACACCAAGAACGACGGATGATAGTTCATGAGCCTGCTTCCACAGAGGCTCATGAAGCTGAAGACATTCCAGCAGTTGATCCCATTGCTGCTGAAGACATTAGTCACAATGACAATGTTGAAGATGATGAAGTTCTTCCTCAGATCAAACACAACTTGGTATCATCGCCTGTTCTCACGAACAGCGAACTCATCAACATTGGTCGTCCTCTGACGCCAATTGCACAGGATGCATCATGGACTGATCACCCACAACAACAAGACTCCCCAAGTACTCCCCAACAACAACAAGTCACACCACATGTGCAAGTAGAAGAAGATGACTTTGAGGCCCAGCCAACTCCATCCCCAAAGGCGTCGCCAGCATTACACAGGCTTCACAAAGGACCAAGGCCTCAATTCCCTCTTTCGAGCGTTCCAGAAGGAGAAGTGCACCACCAATCTGTTGCACGTCAAGTGTTTCCAGAAGCCACTCCAATTGTGAATGTCTCCGTGTCTGAAGCCAAAGCTGCTAAAGACAATCCGGCTGCATCAGTCGATGACAAACAAGAAGAAGAACGTGTCTCTACTCCCCCCATTACTAAAGAAGTTGTTCCTGAAGTGAACGTGTCAGTGCCCGACCCTCGAGCTCATCAAGTGGAGGTTGAAAATCTTGAGGCTGCCACCACCAACACAAATGAAGCCAATGACGTAGTCATGGCTGATGCAAATGTGGAGCCTGCACCAACCAATGTGCCAGAAGCCAATGATGCAACTGCTCTTGAAGCATCTGTTGTGCAGCCGGATGCCTCTGTTGTTGCCACTGCTCCTGTTCCGCCACCAAGGCCCCATACAATTGAGAAAGCATACAACCATGGTCAGCTAATTACTGTCAAATGGCCCAGTCTGTGCCCTCTGCCTAATGCCTCTGGTCCTCAGTTTGATTATCATGTTGAGCATAGGCCTCTGGTCCAGAAACCAAAGCCACGACTGCCAAGGTTCCCAGGTACTGCCACCTCTACAGGGTCCTTCAATGCAAATGGCTTCAAAATCCACAACACCTTCTTTGACACAGCAAAGAACCCCTACTCAAGGCCAAGAATATCATCTGATCGTTTCTGGAGTTATCAGCAGCGAAGCTATTACTCCTGCGTTCTGTATGATCAAGGGCGTATTTTCCCTCATATGCGCCTCGACACTGAAGCCATTGCTAGACTGCCATGCTTAGAAGAAGCACTTGACTGCTTTCGTGATGCAGGTCTGCTCAGCTTTGTGACAGACAAAGAACATTGGAATGGGGAACTTTTGCTTCAATTCTATGCTACCCTCCACATTCGCGGCTACTACAGGGATACAAAGACATGGGTTCTCGAGTGGATGACAGGAAATGTTCATCACGAAGCCAAAGCTCTTGACGTCCTTGAGCTTAAAGGCCTACCCACTCCCGGAGAGTTGTTTGAACCTGATTGTCAACTCCACCGCAATGCACTGGAGAGCATGTTCCATAAGCCATGAAGACATTGGTCTTTTACATCCTCAATGGCATCAGCTTCAATACACAAGAATTCTTCATCTGACAACTGGCTGCGTCTGGATCTGACCTTTTTGGCCTGAAATTCTATGCTCCATGGGTTATGCGCCTCATCAAGCTATACTCTACTATCAACTATCAGCCCTCTGCTCGCAATCATCTGATCTTTCTACCAGAGGTTGATATGTCAGTTGAAGCCATATACCCTGAGCCAGCCAAGAAGCCTCTTTGTCTTCAAAATGCTGATCACCAAAGCTTCCCTCAACCCATGGAAGGAGTCCAAGCATTAACTCGTGTCTATCCAATGGCTGGGAACACTCGTATGCCTCACCGTGCGCAAACTGAAGCTACTGAGAGCACAATTGCCCAAAGGCCTAAGAAGCACTCTCGCGTCCTAAATGACCGAGAACTTCTTGTGGCACTGCATCAGACACAAGACAAGCATCACTTTTGGCTCAAGCGACAGATGCAAATCCTCTTGGTGGATGTCAATCGCATTCGAAATCTTGCCACCAAGAATGCTTTTGTCACTCACGAGACCTGTCGACGATCATGGAAGAGTTTGACGCTGCTCAGTGCTGAAGCAGATCTTCAAGACGATGGCTTCACTGAAAGATTCAAGTTTGACTCCAGTCCTCCACGGAATGTTGTCCTACGTCGAACTCCATCCCTTGAAGACTCTGACTATTCTTCCTCCGCGGCAACAGTAAATGCCAAAGTGATCGATGATGAAGACGATGCTACTTCACCACCCCCTACTTCTACACGCATCAACACTGCACCAAGTTCGTCTGCGCCGCCAAACAACAACGACAACCCTGCTGCTTCACCTACTCCTCATGGGAACGAGTAGATGCTCTATGTCTTCATACCTTTTTGGTCCTTACTGACAAAAGGGGGAGAAGCATATGAGTTTGATAGTCTTCAAGCGGGTTCATATGGGCGGTTGCTTTATATTTTGCCTAGTGTTTACAACTCTCGCTTTTGATACATTTGGTTCTTTGAGTTGTAACACTTAAACTCGATGGTCGTCTGCTACTTATTTGCTCTTCTGTGATGCGATGATAAATTCCGCATGTGCGATGATAACTTCCGCACTTAGATCATTCTGCAGACGTACATTTTTCGTTATGCATGTCATTCTCTTAGTTATATCATTTCATGCATGATGAATTATCTTCATAAGTTGAAGAGGATCTCCACAAGTACAACCTGCCATGTGCATTTGCATTCCAAAAGCAAATTACTTATATGCACATCTTCACGGGGATCCTTTGCCACTTATGAAGATAATACCCTATCCTTTACAATTTCACATACTTTATCCCTGTTGAAAACTTCAACCAGTTTGTCATCAATCACCAAAAAGGGGGAGATTGTAAGTGCATCTAGTGCCACCCCTAGTTGGTTTTGGAGTATTGACGACAAATTTGGTTGAGGGACTAATGCGTTTGTGAGAATTGCAGGATAAAGCAGGTAGTGTCCCTCATTGATTCGGTTTACCTACCAGAGATGACCCCTAAAAATGTATGAAGACATTGACGACAATGGTGGTATGTGAAGATATTCATATTGAAGACTATGACAGGAGAAGACATTGAGTGAAGACTATGGAGCGCGAAGACTGTGTCGTTTCGCTGTTTCCTTTTTCTTCTTTGTTGAGTCATAGGAACCACCGTACTGTTAAGTGGGGTCCAACTGAACAAAGTTAGAATGACTGAAGTGATGCTCAACCCAAATCCTATGTCTTCGAGCGAAGACAATGAGAGCAAATCTTATCCAGAGCTGGATGAGTCAGCTTTGCTTGTAGCCCAAGTAAAGTTGTTGTGTGTGTTTGAAATCTAACCGTTGGAACACGTGTCAGTTCCTTAGTGACCCAGGGTCATTTCGGACATATCAGGTCGGGTTACCTAGTGCCTATAAATAGCCCACCCCCTACACCATGAATTGGTGGCTACTCAGTGTTAGTGCATGGCTTTTGTCATTTGAGAGCAACCCACCTTGAAGCCTTTGAGAGAAAGAAATCCTTGCGAGGACAAAGCCCAAACACCCAGAGCCAAAGAGTGTTAGGCATCACTAAAGTCCTTCTGTCTGCATGACCTGAAGACTTATTACACTTGAGGACTGTGAATCCTCCAGCCGGTTAGGCGTCGCGTTCTAAGCATCCAAGAGTCATTGTGGATTGCCGGTGAACGAAGTCTGTGAAGGTTCGGAAGTCTACCTTGAAGACTTACCAGAGTGATTGGGCGAGGACTGTGTGTCCTTAGCTCAAGGGGAATAAGGTGAAGACGCGGTCTTCTGAGTTGAATCTCAGCCTCCCTAACCAGACGTACAGTTGTCACAGCAACTGGAACTGGTCCAACAAATCATGTGTCTTCAACAAGTGACTGGTTCTATCCTCTCCCTCCCTTTACTTAGAGTTTGTCTTCGTGCAGTCATTGCCTATTTGTCATACCTGTTTGGCTTCATTGCTTGACTACTATCGTTGGTTGGCTTCATACTATCTTCCATCCTGATCCTTACTACTAAGCTGCTATTAGTCTTTGTACTTTCACATTATTGCATACTTGACTATGGTTTGCTTGTTGTAGTTTATCTTCCGCTGCATATCAATTAGGTCATTTCTATTGTTTGTCTTCGAAACTTCCACGTTTTGAAGACTTTCATAAAAATCGCCTATTCACCCCCCTCTAGTAGATAACTAGCAATTTCAGAGCTGACGCGGGTTTATGGGACAAGTTAGAGTAAAACTGACAGCCTTCACATTTGTCTACTATTTCTTTCACCATCTCGTTGGCACTTGGCCAATAAAATCCGGCTCGGTATGCTTTGGCCACAATGGTCCGAGAGGACGCATGGTAACCACAGGTCCCCGAGTGAATTTCATTGAGGATCATTCGGCCTTCTTCTGGCGTGATGCATTTCTGGCTGACTCCAGTCACACTTTCTCTAAACAACCGTCCTCTTATCATAGTAAAGGCTTTGGATCGTTGGACGATCTGTCGATCGGGAGTGACGACCAAAACCTCCATGATCAAGTCGACCACGGTTGTGACTTCGACTTCAGTCGGATCTGTGGCACTCTTAGACTGTGGGGCTCTTCAGTGAAAGGATCTTCCTGAACTGAAGGTGCGTGAATATTTCCAAAAACACATTGCTGGGAATGGTCTCTCTCTTGGATACTACCTTTGCCAAGTCATCTATAACTTGATTTTTCAGTAGGGGTATATGGTGAAGCTCCAACCCCTCAAACTTATTTTCCAACTTTCTTACTGCCTTGCAATAACCAGTCATAGTCGGGCTCCTGACATCCCACTCGTTCATTACTTGATTAACCACCAAATCTGAGTCACCGTAGACCATGAGGCGATGGACGCCGAGTGAAATGGCCATACACAACCCATATAAAAGTGCTTCATATTCAGCTTCATTGTTGGAGGAATCAAAATGAATCTGGAGAACATAGGTGAGCTTGTCCCCACGGGGGGATACCAATACCACACAAGCACTAGAACCATTCAGCATCGTGGAGCCATTGAAAAACATGGTCCAATGCTCCGAGTGAACCTGAGTCGGCAGTTTTTGCTCAATCTACTCGGCAAGGATATCTGCAATTGCTTGGGACTTGATAGCTTTCTTTGCCTCAAACATGATATCCAATGGAAGGAGTTCAATCGCCCATTTTGCCACTTGACCAGTTGCATCTCTGTTGATCAGAATTTCAGATAATGGTGCATCGCTGACGACTGTAATGGAGTGATCAGAGAAATAGTGTGCAACCTTCTTCATGGTCATGTAGATTCCACAAACAAGCTTCTGATAATGCGGATATCTCTGCTTGGATGGAGTCAAAACCTCAGAAAGATAATACACTGGGCGCTAAACTTTATAGGCTTTTCCTTCTTCATCCCGCTCGACCGTGAGTACTGTACTAACAACTTGTCCAGTGGCTGCAATGTAAACCAGTAAATGCTCTTTGCTGATTAGTGCAACAAGCACCGGCTGGGTGGAAAGCAGTGCTTTGAGCTCTGCAAACGCTGCGTCAGCTTCATCAGTCCACTAGAATTTATTAGATTTCTTCACCAGTCAGTAAAGAGGTAAGGCCTTTTCACTGAGATGAGAAATGAATCGACTCAAGGCGGCCAAACAACCAGTAAGCTTCTGAACGTCATGCACACTCATAGGGCATTTCATTCGGAGGATGGCACCGACTTTCTCAAGGTTCGCGTCAATCCCCCGTTCGGAAACGAGGAAACCGAGTAACTTTCCACCCGGAACTCCAAATGTGCACTTCAATGGATTAAACTTGATATCATACCTTCTTAGGTTGGCAAAGGTTTCTACGTGGTCGGTCAGCAGGTCGGAACCCTTACGCAACTTGACCACAATGTCATCCATATATGCTTCCACATTCCGACTGATTTGAGTGAGCATGCACTTTTGAATTATCGTCATGAATGTGGCGCCGGCATTTTTGAGACCAAATGTCATGGTGACATAGCAAACGCACCCGAATGGGGTGATGAAAGACATTTTTATTTTATCGGGTCCATACAGTCGGATCTGATGATACCCGGAATATGTGTCTAGAAAAGACAAGCGCTCACACCCCGCAGTCGAGTCGACAATCTAATCGATGCGGGGGAGAGGGAAATGATCTTTCGGGAAGGACCGATTGATATGCTTGAAATCGATGCACATACGAAGTGAATCGTCCTTCTTAAGGACCATGACCACATTGGCAAGCCACTCAGAGTGGTAGATCTCTCGGATGAACTCTGCTGCCAAGAGCCCAGCCACTTCCTCACCAATTGCTTTTCTCTTCTACACGTCGGACCGTCGATGATGCTCTTTGACAGGTTTTGCCTTCAGATCAACTCGCAAACGGTGCTCAGCCAGTCCCCTGGGTACACCTGGCATGTCATAAGGTTTCCATGCAAAGATGTCCCAGTTCTCACGGAGGAACTAGATGAGCACTTCTTCCTATTTGCTGTCGAGCGTTGTTGAGATATGAGTCGGTGCAGCATTGGGATCGGTCGGGTGAACATGAATTGGCTTCGTTTCTCCAGACGACTGAAATGCAGAATCTGTGGCAGGCTTCTTGGCTAGCAACAAATCACTCGGATCTGCATTTTTCTAATACTCTTGGAATTCAGCTGTTGCCATTCGTGGAATCACCAAAAACCACATCAAGGGCGATCTGGCCGAGTGATTCGGCTTTCTTTCTAGGGATAACGCCATGAAAACTCATATTGCTTTTGCTAAGCTTGTACATCGGAATGCCCATCCCCTTTAAGGTTTCAGCATAAAGGATATTCAGGCTGCTACCACCATCCATTAGCACTTTGGTTAATTGAGTGCCTTCAATAACGGGGTCGACTACCAATGCTTGCCTCCCAGGAGTGGCTATACGCGCTGGCTGATCAGACTGGTCGAATGTGATGGTTGTTTGTGACCATTTCAGGTATGTCATCATTGCCGGAGCAACCATATTTACTTCTCTGTTGATAACTTTCAATCGACTTTTGCTCTCAACATCAGCAAAAATCACCAGGGTGCAATCGACCTTAGGATAACCATAATCTTCCTCTTTTTCCTCGTCCTTGTCCGACTCCTTTTCCATTTCAATGGACTGTTTCTCTCAGAATTGCTGGATCAATAGTCAACATTGCCAAGTGGTGTGCTTAGGATAAATCAGATTACCCTCTTCATCCTTCTTCGTATGAATGGGACATGGCAAATCCAACACATCATTTCCCGCTTGATCTTTTACCTTCTTAGGGGTCCAGGGCCCCTTAGGTTTTCCTTTAAACTTTCCTTGAACTACTGCCATAGTTTCACCAGGCGCTGCAGGTTCAGCCTTACGTTTCTGTTTCCTATTGGAATTGCCTCCACCGACGTCCTGGCCGGCTGGTTTACTCTTTCCACTGCGGAGTCGATCCTCTTCTTCTCCGTTAGCGCACTGAGTGGCTATTTCCATCATCCGAGTCAGAGACATATCTGCAGTCCGACCGAACTTGAGGACCAGCTCTCGATATTTAACGCCGTCCTTGAAGGCACGCACTGCTTGGTGCTCAGATACATTTTCCACTGTGTAATGCAAATTGGCCCACCTCTGAATGTAATCTCTTAGAGTCTCACTCAGTTTTTGCACTCAATGCTGCAATTCTGTTAATCCTACAGGTCGCTTGCAAGTACCCTCAAAAGTTCTGATGAACACACGGGCAAGCTCCTCCCAACTGAATATACTACCAGGTGCTAACTGATTCAACCACCCTCTGGCCAAGTGTCAGGCTTGGACTCTCCAGTGAACTTGCTGACTCCAGTCGCCAACCTGAAGTTGGGAGGAATCACTCCAGCCTTGATGGCTCTACTAAAACATTCTGGACCCGAAACATGAACTCTGCTGCCAGTCGGACGATCTCTGTCAAGGCTCTCCCTGTGCGCTCTGTTCCGACCGATTAGACCTTGAATGAGAATAGATCTCACATCAAAGCCTGGCTCTCTTGGGTCGGCTGGTACTCTGCGCTCGCCACTGTGAGGGTGTCCGTCATCATATTGCCGAGGCACATATGATCCACTCCTCGGAGGAGGTGTGGGCACTTGACGACGGTCATCATGGCCGAGTCGGGGATCATGCTACCCATGGTTCCTGTACTGATCCTGCTGATGCCCACGACCTTCATGCCGCAGGGACGATCTTGGGCTGTGGGCCGACTGAACTGTATCCACCATCACGGACCTGCTATGAATCCTATTCCGTGCCTGAGACACTGTTGTGTTCTGTTCTCCTGCTGCCCGGAGTAAGGCCCGGATCTGCATCAAACCTCTGCCAGCCTCCGACTCGGAAGGCTAAATTGACTCTGCTATACGGGCCGTAGCTGTGAGATTTTGAATCGGAGTGCGGTATACCTTTGGTTGAGGCAGAAAAAGCTGTCGTCGACTCGACTCAGGGATCCACTCCAGAGCATGCTTGTCGAGTGCATGCTGAAGGTTCTCCAGTCGAGCGCACTCAGCCAAATTGGCTAGGCGCACCTCTTCCAAGGCCCGAGCCTCAGGGGTTTCCCCAACGATAGGCGTGTGGAGTGCATCCATGTTGCGGCGACGAAGTTCTTCTCTCTGCTGTGAAGAGAGGGGTTTGAGACGGTAATCCTCGTGAACGCGTGATGGATCGCCGCCACCATCACCGCCGTCGTCGTGGTGGAAGCCAGCCGGACTACATGGTCCATCGACCATCAAAACTTCAGCCGCAGGGTCGCTTGTAACATCCCAAATTTAAATTTCGAATGTTATACATTAGATCATCATTTGCATATCACATTTCATTGCATTTTGGCTTGATCCTAGAAATTCTACGCAATTCAAGGAACCACAGAGAGAGTTGGGGATTTCGTTATTTTCATATTTGAGTTTTCTAAAATTTTGAAAATAGGATCATTTGATTTTAATTATTTTATCTTCAATTATTTCTATTATAAAAATATGAGAGAGGGAATAAACTGACTTTCCCAAAATAAAGAAATATTGAGGATTTAATAATAAAATCAAATATGATTTTATTTTGGAGTTTATCGCTATTTTATTTGAATTTAGGAAAAATGCGGGTTTTTCAAAATTGCATTTAGGCCCCAAATAAATGATCATCTTGTCCGGCTTGATTTTAGAAGTCAGGGAAATTTTATTTCAGGATTTTTGGAGTCCGTTTAGTATTTCTTTTATTAGATTTTCTACGCGTAATTATTTAAAAAACGTGAACCGACCTAACCGGGCCGTGTCCGGCTAGGACACTTGGCCCGGCCGGGCTTTATAAGCGCCGGGAGGCCACCCCGCGCCCACCCGAAACCCTAGCTGCCGCCTCCCTAGCCAGCCGCCGCCGCCGCCTGCTGCCGATGCTGCCCACCGCCGACGCCGCCTGCCGACGTCGTCGCCTCGCCGGACCACACCGTCGTCCCCGCCGCCGTCGGACCCCGCCGGAGCCGCCGCCACCCCGCTGGACCCCGACACCAAGGTAGCCGCCGCCGCCGCCGGTATTCGCCTGTTAATCGCTTGGTTTTTTTATAAAAACCACGGTCGTTTTTCTTAATTAGATTGGTTTTTTTTCTTCGGTTTAGTTTATTTAGCAGACGTTCGTCCGTATGTTCGTTTTAACGAACGGTTTTCGTCGTTTGGCCGCAGACAGCGAACGTTCGTTCGTTAGCCTATTCGTCCTTTTTTCTCGGATTTTCCCGATTATTTCTGATCGCGATCTCTGATCCGATTTTCGTTTTAGTATAACTTTTCGCTCGTTTATCGGAATCAGGCGATTCAAGCGCCTAGAGTTTCGTCTCGAAACCCTATTTCCATTTAACCAACTCACACAAGTTTTTGCTACTGTAAAATTTGACTTAGGTTCAAATTAGTAAAACGAAGCTTGTTTCTTTCGCCATTTGAGTTTCGTTGCTTCGTTTGGTTTGATTCTTTTTGCAAACCAGAGTTCTTAAGTTGAACTTTCTGGTTGGATTTCTTATTTGTGTTTTACCTATGCATTAGATGAGTGCTTATTTTATGCTTGTTTGTTTGCGATAGAGTACCCGGAGTGCGCCGCTTGCTACTTCGAATCTCTAGGTTTCACGGATCATCAGCAAGGCAAATAACACTTTGATCATACCTCTTTACTACCCAGTTTTATTGCATTAGATCAATCCTCAAACAATTGCATGATTAGGATCTAATTAACATGTGGGTTTGGGAAGTAGTTGAGGTAGTACCTATATACTGTTTTATTATCAAACCTTTGGGAGTTACTTCGACGTTTGCTTATATTGCTATGCTATGCTAGTAGACGTGGATTGGGTGAGTGTTTCCATGACAGATGAGAGATTGTTAATTTAACGGTCTATTTAAGGTGGCAACTTTAATACACATCTGGGTGGATTGAGGCACCTGGGATTCCAGTGATTGCCTGTTATTTTATGGACCGCCACCCAGGCTCAAAGGGATCATGAGATTATTCATGCTAGAAACTTCCGTGTGCAGCCGCTAGCTACTATGGGCTCTAGCATAGTTGATTAAGTCGTGTGAACTCTTACAGTGGTAGACTAGCAGATGTAGGGGAAAGTAGGTGTAACGGTCTACCGATCGTAAGGTGCAAACGCTTCTGAAAGACTATGTCTCGGTCATCCGTTTCTCAAACACCATGTAGTGCGAGAATCCCAACGGAGGAGATCGAGTCTGGCGGGAAAAAGTGAGCAAACCTCTGTAGAGTCTATAAACTAATCATGGTTAGCCATGTCCCCGGTTATGGATGTTTTGAATATCTAGTACTTGGATTATCATGTCAATCTCATCATGTTACTTTAATTAATTTTGTTGGGTTTAATGATGATGCTTAATTGGGATTGAGTTGGGTGAACCTTCTCAATGTTTAACAACCACCATGATAGTTAAATAAAATTTATTCCTTTGCAGTAGGGAAAAACGGTCTTTATGCAAAAACTGTAACAATAGAGCTTTCCACCAGCCATATATGCATGTAGAATAGCATAATTCTTTCATTACTCTCTATGTGTTACATTGCGAGCATATTCCATGTGCTGGCCCGTTTTCGGGCTGCAACGTTCATGTTGCAGACTTTTCAAACAGCGAGCAAGGTGCCTTAGGTCGTGGTCTTATACTCAGTGATGCCGTTGGAGTTGATGGACTTGCTTATCTTCCAAGTCTTCCGCTGTTATCGTTATTAGATGGCCTTAAGCCATATTTATTGTAATAAGCTCTCTTTTGAGACATTCGATGTAATAAGTGTGTGATTTCTCCTCTGTTATAAATCCTTCAAGTACTGTGCGTGTCACCATTACTGATCCAGGGATGACACTAAAGCACAGAGATCCGACTGTTTGAGGTCTGGTCGCTACAAGATGGTATCAGAGCACACGCTGACTGTAGGACACGACCACTAAGCTAAAGCCCTAGATCACTACTCTCTCTTCTCATTTCTGACTCCTCATCTTTTCTACTCTTTTAGGATGGCAGATGCAAGGAACAAGTTCACGCAACCAGATGACGATACACCCTTTGGACGCCACTTAAAGGAAGTCACTAGATACCTGAACATTGGAGTACCGAGCTTCACCGGGACCTACATTGCCACTTTACCAAAAGAGGAGCGATGGATGATTCAAGTTCAAGTTCCAGGAAGGACGTTCATGCCCGTCACTGAACCCATAGAGTTTTCCTTTGTTGCACCAACCTGGAGTCTAGAAAGAGCATGGCAGCTCACATCACCATGGGACGCCTTGGAGAAGTTTACCATAAGGAACTCAAGGATACTATTTACCAGATTTGTGGGCGCCGAGATGAGCAATGGGAGATGATCAGCACCAGGAAGGATAGATCAATTGCAGCTTTCATCCAGGAGTTAAACCAGCACATTCGTCGCCAGGAGAACCAGATGTGCGCATGCATGATAGACCTGAAGAAGGCTATGACCAAGAACATGGAGCTGGAAGAAGAACTTAAGTCTACACGCAATGGATACGAGGAGGAAATAGCAACGCTTGTGGAGAAGAATGATGATCTGAAGAAGAAGCTAAAAGTATTCATGGGATTTCCTGCGACTGGAGGAGAAGACGATGCTTGCACTTGCCCGGAGAACTACATCATCATCAACGACACCGACTCGGACCCAGACGATAGCGATGATGACTTTGTTGATGAAGCTGGAGCAGATATCATGGAGTCTTCGACCGAGCAGTTTTTCTAGTCGACCCCCATAACAGTAGTAGTATTCCCCCATGTATATAGTATAGTCCGAGCACTTTTGTAACGATAATTAGACCGTTGTATGCCCCTATTTGCATTGATTGAAGTGAAATTGATTGAATTTGTCTCATGTGCATACGGGTACTGTTTTCTCTATAGACCTCATTCTATTCTATTTCCTCATCTTTTCTAAACCCTCAGATGCCTCCGAGACGTGACAATGGATTTGCTTTCCCACCGGAGCTCACTTAGTTGATCCAGCAGCAGAATGCATTGATGCAGATACTAGTCCAGAATCAGAAACAAGGGAACAACAATAACAACAACAATAACCCACCACCACCACCACCACCTGTTGATCACTTAGCCCGTTTCTTGAGGCTGAATCCGCTGGTGTTCTCCAGTAGCACCGAGCCGATAGATGCAGATGATTGGCACCGCAATATGGGAAGGGAGTTGACCACTGCAGGATGCACAGATGCGGAGAAGGTGCATTTTGCCTCACATCAGCTTGATGGACCTGCAACATCATGGTGGGAGAATTTCACGGCCACTTATCCTATCGACACTCTCACATGGGATCAGTTCCAGCAGGCTTTCCGTGCTGCCCCAGTTTCAGCAGGAGCTATGGCCATGAAGAAGTGTGAGTTTTGCAACTTGCGCCAAGGAGGACATACAGTTGGCCAGTATGTGGATGACTTTAGTAAGCTAACATGTTATGCCCCAGATGACGTTGCTACGGATGCAGCTAAGCAGGAGAAGTTTCTGGAAGGATTAAATGATGAGATGAGCATGCAGTTGATGGTAGCAACCTTCAACAACTACCAGGAGTTGGTAGATAGAGCCCTCATGATTGAAGGGAAGCAGCAGTAGATTGACAACCGCAAGAGAAATTATGTACAAGGGAAGTACAATTCTGGAGCTCAGCAGAAGCCTCGTTTTACCCCGAATGCGGGAGGACCTTTTCAGCATACTCATGGAAGAGGGAGCTGGCACAACCATAGTGGCCCCAAGAATGGTAATGGGAATGGAGGAAGCAACGGCCAGACCCGTACCAACCCATCAACCCCAGCCAAGAGGGATCTAAGCCAAGTCACTTGCTACAAGTGTCAGAAGACTGGACATTATGCCAATGAATGTCCTGAAGCTAAGAATGGAAATGGCAATGGAAACTCTGGGAAGAAGCCGAGCCCTTTCAACAGGGGACAGGTGAACCACGTTAACGTGGAGGAGGTTGAAGCCCAGCCGGATGCAGTAATAGGTAAGTTTTTGGTTAAGTCATTTACGGCACTCGTTCTTTTTGATACTGGTGCATCGCATTCATACATATCAAGTGGATTTGTGGATAAGTATAAACTACCCACCAAGGTTCTTAGAACACCTATGCTAGTAAGCTCACCAGGAGCGGAGTATATGGCCAGTCGAGGATGTTTTCAAGTGCCATTGAGTATAAGTAGGTATGTTTTCCCCTCGGATTTGATCATTTTGGAATCGCAAGTTTGGGATGTGACTCTGGGTATGGATTGGCTATCGATGTATGGAGGAAACATCGACTGCGCCAGTAAGTCGATTTTGCTTACCACCCCAGAAGGAAGAAGGATTAAGTATGTATCACGGCATGAGCCGAAGAGGACTCAAGTAAATTCCTTATCAGGAGTTGTACAGGAGGAAGTACCAGTGGTGAAGGATTTCCCTGACGTATTTCCAAAGGAGTTGCTATGCATGCCACCAGATAGAGACATTGAATTTTTTATTGAGCTTTTGCCAGGCACAGGGCCGATATCTAAGAGACCGTATAGGATGCCCGCAAAAGATTCAGAGGAAATTAAGAAGCAAATCAGGGAGTTATTGGATAAAGGCTATATTCGCCCAAGTTCTTCACCTTGGGGATCGCCAGTGCTTCTAGTAGAAAAGAAGGATGGATCATTGAGGATGGTTGTTGATTATCGAGGATTCAATGAGGTGACCATCAAGAACAAGTACCCACTGCCGATGATCAACGACTTGTTTGACTGATTGCAAGGAGCTAAGGTATTTTCCAAGATCGATCTGCAATCAGGATACCACCAGTTGAAGATTCGAGAGCAGGATATACCTAAGACAGCTTTTACCACCAGGTACGGGCTATACGAGTATACCGTTATGTCATTTGGTATGACTAAAGCACTTGCCTATTTCATGAACATGATGAACAAGGTGTTTATGGAGTTTCTGGATAAGTTCGTCATGGTGTTCATTGATGACATCTTGGTCTACTCAAAGAATGAAGAAGACCATCAGGAGCATTTGCGTTTGGTACTGGAGAAGCTCAGAGAACATCAATTATACGGCAAGTTCAGCAAATGTGAGTTTTGGTTGAAGGAAGTTGGATTTCTCGGACAGGTTATATCCGGAGAAGGAATAGCAGTAGACCCCACCAAGGTTGTCACTGTGACAAACTGGGAAGCCCCAACAACAGTTGGAGAGATCTGGAGTTTTCTTGGACTTGCAGGATACTACCGGAGGTTCATTGAGAATTTCTCAAAGATTGCGAAGCCCATGACAGAGTTGTTGAAGAAGGACACCAAGTTCATGTGGACTGAGGAATGTGAGGCTAGTTTCCAGGAGTTGAAGAAACGTTTGGTTACATCACCAGCTTTGATTCTGCCTGATCAGCGCAAAGATATGAAGTTTATTGTGACGCTTCTCGTCGAGGACTTGGAGCAGTACTTATGCAGGAGGGAAGAGTTGTTTCGTATGCCTCACGACAGCATAAACCTCATGAGTTAAATTATGCTACAAATGATTTGGAGTTAGCAGCCGTAGTGCATGCATTGAAAACATGGAGACATTTTATCATTGGAAATGATTGTGAGGTGTACACGGATCACAAGAGTTTGAAGTACATCTTCATGCAAAAGGAGTTGAATCTCAGGCAAAGGAAATGGTTGGAGCTCATCAAGGATTATGATATGAGATTTCATTACCACCCCGGAAAGGCTAACATAGTAGCCGATGCGTTGAGCCGCAAGAGCCATGTCAACACGCTCTTGATCGGAGAGTTACCAAAGGAGTTAGCCGAGGATCTTCGTGAGCTAAGTTTGGAGATAGTTCCGAGGGGCTTTGTAGCAGCATTGGAGATTCAGTCTACCCTAATGGATAAGATCAGAGAAGCTCAGAAGAATGACAAGGAGATTGCCGTAATAAAGGAGAATATAAGCAAAGGAAAGGCTAAGGGATTTCATGAGGATGAGCATGATACCTTATGGTTTGAGGACCGCATTTATGTGCCTAATGACCCGGAGATCAGGAAGTTGATTCTGCAAGAGGCCCATGATTCTCCGTATTCGATTCAGCCAGGAAATACCAAGATGTATCAAGATTTGAAGGACACTTTCTGGTGGACCGGATTGAAGAAGGATATTGCGAAGTATGTAGCAGTATGTGATGTATGTCAGAGAGTGAAGGTAGAGCATCAGAAGCCAGCAGGATTGCTACAGCCATTGCCGATACCAGAATGGAAGTGGGATAAGCTAGGCATGGATTTTATAACAGGATTGCCCAGGACTCGTTCAGGCTATGACTCGATATGGGTTGTAGTCGATCGTTTGACAAAGGTAGCTCATTTCATCCCCGTGAAGACCACTTACACCAGTTCTAAGTTGGCAAAGATATACATGACCAGGATCGTATGTCTGCATGGAGTTCCGAGGAGCATAGTATCAGATAGAGGAACCCAGTTTACCCCAACGTTCTGGAATCAGTTACACAAAACTTTGGGTACCAGTCTAGAGTCCAGTACAGCCTTTCATCTGTAGACAGATGGAGAGACCGAGAGAGTAAACTAGATTTTGGAGGACATGCTAAGAGCTTGTGCGCTAGATTATGGATCTAGTTGGGACGACAATTTGCCATATGCAGAGTTCCCTTACAACGACAGTTATCAATCCAGTTTGAAGATGGCCCCTTTGGAAACTCTGTACGGGAGGAGGTGCAGGACACCGTTATTGTGGGACGAAGTTGGAGACCATTAGTTGTTTGGACCAGATTTGATTACAGAGTCTGAACAGAAGGTGAAGTTGATTCGGCATAGGCTTAAGGTAGCCCAGTCTAGGAAGAAGAGCTACGCAGATTCTAAACACAAGGAGACAGTCTACAAAGTCAGAGAGATACAGTGGAGTCACAGTACCGAGGATGAAGCCACCTGGGTTAAGCATTTTGGAGTTAAGGGAAAGTTAGCGCCACATTTTGTGGGACCATACAAAGTTTTGGAGCGTATGGGAGAAGTTGCTTACAAGTTGGAATTGCTCGAAGGATTGTCAGGAGTTCACGATGTGTTCCACGTTTCCCAGTTAAAGAAGTGCCACGCAGAGATGGCTGATATACCGCTGAGAGATACAGTGCCGCTGGAAGCGATTCAGTTGGACAGTGAGTTGACCTATGAGGAGAAGCCAGTCAAGATTCTCGAATATGCCAGCCGAATCACCCGCAGCAAGGTTCTCAAGTTTTGCAAAGTTCAGTGGAGTCACAATACCGAGGATGAAGCCACTTAGGAATGAGAGGAAGATCCATGGAAGGACCACCGTCACCTATTTTCTAGCCAACCCGAATCTCGAGGGGGAGATTCATCTTAAAGGGGGTAGGTTTGTAACATCCCAAATTTTCAATTTGGAGTGTTATACATTAGATCATTATTTTCATATCATATTTTATTGCATTTTGGTTTGATCCTACAAATTCTACGCAACTCAAGGACCCACGGAGAGAGTTGGGGATTTCTTTATTTTCATATTTGAGTTTTCTCAAATTTTGAAAATAGGATCATTTGATTTTAATTATTTTATCTTCAATTATTTCTATTATAAAAATATGAGAGAGGGAATAAAATGAATTTCCCGAGATAAAGAAATATTGAGGATTTAAAAATAAAATCAAATTTGATTTTATTTTGGAGTTTATCGCTATTTTATTTGAATTTAGGAAAAATGCGCATTTTTCAAAATTTTCATTAGGCCCAAAATAAATGTTTATCCTGTCCGGCTTGATTTTAGTAGTCGGGGAAAATTTATTTCGGGATTTTTGGAGTCCGTTTAGTATTTCTTATATTTGATTTTCTGCGTGTATTTATTTAAAAAAAAACGCGAACCGACCTA
>NC_041391.1:389785087-389814008 GCF_002162155.2 Triticum dicoccoides
ACCACGCCGCCGTCCCCGCCACCGCCGGACCCTGCAGGAGCCGCCGCCTCCCCGCCGGACCCCGACCCCGAGGTAGCCGCCGCCGCCGCCGGTTTTCGCCGGTTAACCACCCGTTTTTTTATAAAAACCGTGGTCGTTTTTTTATTAGATCGGTTTATTTTTTTTCTTCGGTTTGGTTTATTTAGTGGACGTTCGTCCATACGTTCGTTTTAACGAACGGTTTTCGTTGTTTAGCCGCAGACAGCGAACGTTCATTCGTTAGCCTGTTCGTCCGTTTTTTTCTTTTTCTCGGATTTTCCCGATTATTTCTGATCGTGATCTCAGATCCGATTTTCGATTTAGTATAACTTTTCGTTCGTTTATCGGAATCAGGCGATTCAAGCGCCTAGAGTTTCATTTTGAAACCCTCTTTCCGTTTAACCAACTCAAACAAGTTTTCGCTACCGTAAAATTTGACTTAGGTTCAAATTAGTAAAACGAAGCTTGTTTCTTTCGCCGTTTGAGTTTCGTTGCTTCGTTTGGTTTGATTCTTTTTGCAAACCGGAGTTCTTAAGTTGAACTTTCTGGTTGGATCTCTTATTTGTGATTTAACTATGCATTAGATGAGTGCTTATTTTATGCTTGCTGGTTTACGATAGAGTACCCAGAGTGCGCCGCTTGCTACTTCGAATCTCTAGGTATCACGGATCATCAGCAAGGGAAATAACACTTTGATAATACCTCTTTACTACCCAGTTTTATTGCATTAGATCAATCCTCAAACAATTGAATGATTAGGATCTAATTAACATGTGGGTTTGGGAAGTAGTTGAGGTAGTACCCATATCCTATTTTATTATCAAACCTTTGGGAGTTACTTCTACGTTTGCTTATATTGCTATGCTATGCTAGTAGACGTGGATTGGGTGAGTGTTTCCATGACAGATGTGAGATTGTTAATTTAACGGTCTATTTAAGGTGGCAACTTTAATACACATCTGGGTGGATTGGGGCACCTGGGATTCCAGTGATTGCCTGTTATTTTATGGACCGCCACCCAGGCTCAAAGGGATCATGAGATTATTCATGCTAGAAACTTCGGTGTGCAGCCGCAAGCTACTGTGGGCTCTAGATAGTTGATTAAGTCGTGTGAACTCTTAAAGTGGTAGACCAGCAGATGTAGGGGAAAGTAGGTGTAACGGTCTACCCATCGTAAGGTGCAAACGCTTCTGAAAGACTATGTCTCGGTCATCCGTTTCACAAACACCATGTAGTGCGAGAATCCCAACGGAGGAGATCGAGTCTTGCGGGAAAAAGTGCGCAAACCTCTGCAGAGTGTATAAACTAATCATGGTTAGCCGTGTCCCCGGTTATGGCCGTTTTGAGTATCTAGTACTTGGACTATCATGTGAATCTCATCATGTTACTTTAATTAATTTTGTTGGGTTTAATGATGATCCTTAATTGGGATTGAATTGGGTGAACCTTCTCAATATTTAACAACCACCATGATAGTTAAATAAAATTTATTCCTTTGCAGTAGGGAAAAACAGGCTTTATGCAAAAACTGTAACCATAGAGCTTTCCACCAGCCATATATGCATGTAGAATAGCATTATTCTTTCATTACTCTCTATGTGTTACATTGCAAGCATATTCCATATGCTGACCCGTTTTTGGGCTGCAACGTTCATGTTGCAGACTTTTCAGACGACGAGTAAGGTGCCTTAGGTCGTGGTATTATACTCAGTGGTGCCGTTGGAGTTGATGGACTCTCTTATCCTCCATGTCTTCCGCTGTTATCGTTATTAGATGGCCTTAAGCCATATTATTGTAATAAGCTCTCTTTTGAGACATTCGATGTAATAAGTGTGTGATTGCTACTCTGCTATAAATCTTTCAAGTATTGTGTGTGTCAGCATTACTAATCTAGGGATGACACTAAAGCACAGAGATCAGACTGTTTGAGGTCTGGTCGCTACAACGCTGCTATCGCACTCGGATGCGGTCTCGACGGAGTCAGTCGAACAGGACGTAGAGAGTTTCGTCGGGCTCAATTTCCGCGACTTGATGGGTGGCCGAATGAAGAGCCACCGCATGTTTCACCCACCGCTGAAGCCACGACCGACCGGATCGCTTGCGACGGCGAACACTGGGGAGAGAGGACACCACAGGAGTTGACCGATATTGCGTCGATGGCTGCCGGAGAAGGACGCCGCGAACGCACGCACAAAAGTGCGTCACCCCTTGGATGGGGAGTGCCTCGATGTCAAGGGGAGCTTCCTAAAGCCAGGCGGAGTCGTCGGCGAAAAAGACGAGCGCGCCGAGACGGATCTCGCGGCCCTCAGCCAATCCACCGCCGGAAACCATGATGATAGGGATCGGAAAAATCACAACTTCACCAAAAAGTCGCTAAGACACCTGCCCCACAGTGGGCACCAAATGTCGTGGTCCTAAGACTGACAGTACAATGGGGGTAGGTATGGAGAGGCAAGATCCCAGCTATGGTGAAGTTGTACACACAAGATTTACGAGTTCATGCCCTTCATGGTGGAAGTAAAAGCCCTATGTCTCAGTGCCTGGAGGCAGTCGATTGGATTATATGCATGTAGAGTTACAGGGGGTGCGAACCCTTGTCCCAGAGGAGGGGGTGGCTTATATGTTTTCTAGGACCCCAGCCATCCCCCATTATGGAGGGTTGAAAGTGCCTTTAATGACCTTAAAGAATACAGAGTGAATACTTGCCCATCGTTGTTCTAACTGACTTCTGGTCTTTTGTAGGTCGAGTGGTTTCTTGTATGGTCGAGTGGTTGACTGGTCGAGTGACATTAGGAAGGAGGGGTACCTGAGTGATATGGTTGGTCCAGTGGATTGCACTCGACACCTTCACTGGGTATTCCTTGTTGTCTCTTGGATTTCCTTGCTTCTAGGGTAGTGACCTTGGGTAGGGCGTATAGGTTAGGCCTGTGACCCTACCCTAGGTATGTATCCTCATCACCCATCACACCTCCCAGATCTTGTTTCGTGAGCGGAATGGGCCGAGAGTTGACGAGTGGTCTTGATATATCACCGTTAGACCACCTCTCAAATTTCATTCCATTTGGAGGTCGTTTGATGCCCCAACGATTAACCGCGTTAGCCGCCGGACCCCTTTCTCTTTGCAGCCCAGCACCCCTCCACAATAGCCCGCTAGCCCATCTAAACCCCCTCCATGCTCTCCGTCCTTGGATCACGATCATGTGCGCAAAAACCACACCTCAATAGCCCTCTCCTATTTCCCAGAATCTATATAAAGGCCTCACCCATCCAAACCTGGGCTAAAACTACCCCTAACCCTAGATCCACCTCCGCTCTACGCGCCGGACACGTCCGCCGGTGCTGGACGCATCCGTCTCCACCCCATCACCCAATCATGCGATGCCACATCACCACCCGCGCCTCCCACCACCACCGGCCCGCGCGGCCCAGGGCAGGCCCTCCCGGCCCAAGCACCCGCCCCCCGCGCCCGAGCCAGATCCCGCGCGCCGCCGCCGCGCCCGCTTGTCTCAGCCGCGCCCACGCGTCGCCTCCTTGTCGCTCGCACTCCGACGCCGGTTGCGGCCTCGCCCTTGCCGCCCGGAGCCTCCCGCACCTCGCCTCCTCGCGCCCCTCGACGTCCGCGCCGCTCGCCGCTGGCGCCTCCGGCCGGATCCATTCTCCCCTGCTCCACCGGCGTCCTCCCCCACCACTCTCCGGTGCCTCCCCGCTCCTACCTGGCCGGAGAAGCCGCTGTCATCACCGTTTACCTCGGAACTCTAGATCCCCACATAGTTTTTTTCACCAAGTGCCCTGAAAACTCATATTATGTTGCATACTTTGGTCGCTTGCAACTCTGTGCTCATTTCTCCGTTTGGAGTGCATGATAGGTCAAATTTTCATCTCTTGATGCTCTACATGATGGAGTAGTTTGCATTCATGTTAGTATTCGTATTGATGTCTTAATCTTCGTTCCAGTACTGCTAAGTGATAAACTGCTGGAATCTACTACATGCTAACATCATTTAGGCTTCTAGTGAGTGCAGTAAATTCGACCCTGTCGATTCTATGGTGATGATCTTGGTACTAAAATGTTCATATCAGAGCACTCTACATGTTGGTTGCTGTTCCATTCATGTTAGGGATTATTTTGACATGTTTGTCCCTGTTGCAAAAGTGCTTGCTGATGTTAAATGCTGGAAACTGTTATAACTTGCCTATTTGCCTATTTGTCGTTTTTATATCATTTTGTGTGATTTTGTTTTGAGCATCATGTCAGCATGTTTTTGGAGAATAACCATGCCATATTTTCTATGGTACAATCCATGTATTTTTTAAGCCCTTTATTGAGGGCATCAAGCTTGTGAAGTGGGCTACTTGCTGTCAATGTTGTGTAGTCTGAATCTGTTATATTATGTTGCTAAGTTTGCTTCATGCTACCATCAAATCCATGCATAATCTGGAGATTCTTAGTTGACATATTTTGTTGTCCATGTTATTCTCGAGCATGCCATACCTTTTGATGCTTGATATGTGTTCTGTAGGATATGTTCTCGTTGCCATGAACATGCCTAAATGATGTTCCAGTTTTCTGTTAACTTTATGATGTCATGTTGTTAGCACGATATTGGTTAATATATGCCTCTTTTGGAGATGCTCCAATTACATGAATTGAAGCATGCTATGGGTAATTTGTCCACATGCCAAGTTTGTGAATTTTAGTCTTCATATGACCTCTGTTACAGGCTTGCAAACATGCTATGATAATGTTTCTGCTTTACACTTGCTGAAACTGTTTCAACTTTCAAACTTGTCTCGATGGTTCCCGCTAATACGTGAGCCATATACATATAATTACTTGATGTTATTTGCTCTTTGTTATGTGTAATTCGATGATATGCCCTTGTTTGCAATTATGGCCTGCTGTAGCTTGTTTTTAGCATGCTCTAAATTAGCGAGATGATGTTGTTGACGGCCTGTTATCAGTAAGTTCAGTTTTACCATGTGACTAGCTAGTGTTCTATGCATCGTAAGAGCATGTTCTTGCCATGAGTAGATGAAAAAATATGCCTTCTTGCTGTTGGTTACATTCAATTGCCAATATATGCTTTGTATTAAGTTAACCAAGCTTGCAAACATGTTATGATAATGTTGCTGTTTTACACTTGCTGAAACTGTTACAACTATCAAACTTGTCTTGATGTTTCACACTAATCCATGAGCCATATGCATAGTATGCCTTTATATTATTTACTACCTTTTATATGTATTTGATTACATGCCCTTGTTTGCAATTATGGACTACTGTAGCTTTTTGTTATCATGCTCTAAAATAGCAAGATGATGTTGTTGACAGCCTGTTATCAGTAAGTTCAGTTTTACCATGTGAATAGCGAGTGTTCTATGCATCCTATTACCATGTTCTTGCCATGAGTGGATGAAAAAATATGCCTTCATGCTGCTAGTTACATTCACTTGCCATGATATGCTTTGTGTTGACTTAACCAAGCTTTCAAACTTGCCTAAATTTCACCATCTGTGAATCTGTTATCATTTGCAATATTGCCATGAAGTTTTGAACATGTTCTAGTGCTATCTAGCAGTATATCAGTAATCATGTTTTGTAGTGCTATACACGTGCTCGACTTCCATGACATTTGTTTTCATGTTGGTGTGCTGTAGCATATATTGATGTTGCATCTTAAGTGAGCATGCTCTATATGAATATTTCTTAGAATTGCATGTAGTTCCACAATATCTTGTTGCAACCATGTTTTGAACTTGATGATTGTATGCATTTTGCATCAATGCCATGTTTAACTTGTTTTGCTCATATCTTCTAGGCCATAGCTCCAAATTAAATGAACTTTATATGTAACTTGATTAGAAACGTGTAGATCATCTTGGTGCACTTTAACTTGCTATTTAACAACTTGAACATGATGTGTTATTCAGATCTGGATCAATTTCAAAATTTGCATACGAGGACTTACCGGAATTGTTATATGTTGTTTCCAGCCTGATTTAAACTTGATTGGATGTGAAGTTCTTGAGCGCTTCATCTCTTGCCATGAGTAGCATCATGTAGCCTTGTTATGCATCATACTTGGGTGAGCATCATGTCATGTTTATGTTTTGGGTGTTTACCATGTTGTTTGCTTCTTTCCGATTGTGCTTCTCCTTGATAGTTCATGTTTCATTGCGATCGTGAGGATTCGTTCGACTACGCTTGGTTCGTCTACGCCCGTCCATCTTCTTCATGGACTCGATCTTCTTCCTAGCGGGATTTCAGGCACGATGACCGTCACCTTGGATCTCACTACTATCTTTGATATGCTAGTTGTCTTGATGCTATCGCTATGTCGCGCTTCCTATCACTTGTTTATCAAGCCTCCAAAATTGCCATGATACAGCCTCTAACCTTTTCCACCATCCCAGCAAACCATTGTTTGGCTATGTTACCACTTTGCTCAGCCCCTCTTAAAGCATTGCTAGTTGTAGGTGCAGTTGCAGGTTGTTCCATGTCGGGACATGGATATCTTGGGATATCACAATATCTCTTATATTTAATTAACGCACATATACTTGGTAAAGGGCGGATGGCTAGGCCTTATGCCTGGTGTTTTGTTCCACTCTTGCCGCCATAGTTTCCGTCATACCGGTGTTATGTTCCTTGATTTTGCGTCCCTAACACGATGAGGGTTTATGGGCCCCTCTTGACAGTTCGCTTTGAATAAAACTCTTCCAGCAAGGCCCAACATCGGTTTTACCATTTGCCCAACATAATAACTAAACTTGATACTAAATTTGACGCATAGGGTGTTAGCGCTACCTGAGGAGTAATTCTACATAATACATGGGGGCAGTGCTAATGGTGTTGGTCCCAAAGAGAGCCACTTGTGGTGGCACCCCTTCACCAGGGGTTTTCGGTTGCCGTACGTACTGCTCATCCGGACGTGGCCTGAGACGAGATACGCGCGGCTACTATCAGGGTGTCAGCACGTCGGGAGGTCTTGCTAGACATGTTTTACAATTGTCGAAATGTCTTGTGCACCGGGATCCCGAGTCTGATCGGATGTCCCGCGATGGAGGATTGTCTCCGCGGACCGTGAGCTTGTTATGTGCTAAGTTGGGACACCCCTGCAGGGTTTAAACTTTCAAGAGCCGTGCCCGTGGTTACATGGCAAATGGGAATTTTTAATGTCCGGTTGTAGAGAACTTGACATTAGATTCGAATTAAAATACACCAATCGCGTGTGTAACCGTGATGGTCTCTTTTCAGGCGAGTTCAAGAAGAGAACACAGTGGGGTTATGTTTGAACATAAGTAGTTCAGGATCAATTATTGATCATTACTAGTGTGCGACCATTTCGTTGCTTCTCATCTTATTCTTGTACTCGTAAGTTAGCCACCATACATTGCGTATTCGCTTGCTACAACCTCACCACCTATCCATTCCATTCCCATTAATCTTTTCTACTCTTGATACCCATGGTAACTAGTGGACCCGTTGCACCAAATGGTGCAGAGACACACTGAACCCATGTTGGCGATGAAAAGAAAAACCATTGTTTAGTTGGTTTAGTTGTGGGCAAGCCTATTGTAAAAAAATTTAAATCCTTTTAATAAAAAATGGAGACCCGTTGCTCTAGAGGCACGCTAAAGCCATGTCCACGATGACAAAAAATTCATAGTTTAATCTCCTCTAAGAGGAAACATGTAGAATGGTGTGTATGATGATATGAATATACACGACTTAACTTAATAGTGTAGATTTCAAATTAAAAGAAACAAAACATGCCTTGGTAATGAATAAATAACGTAGCATTGTCTTTCAAAATCTATACATGAGTGTTTTGAAAAGGTTTGTATTTCTCCGTAAATATAGGTTTTAGCAACCACTTATGCGTAGTGTCCCATTTTAGACAATGGCCGCTTTGAAAATTGTTGACTACAATCACACACACACACACACACACACACACACACGCACACAAACACAAACACATTTTTATTTGGTGGTATAATAGATCCTTATGGATGAAAAGAAACACATATTTGTGGCCTGTGTTAAAAAAATAAAAAAGTGCATGTCTTGTTGCTAAAAACATATGCATGCCTTTTCTTTACTCCTTTATCAATTAGCTAAAATATATGTGCATGTCCAATAGCATATACTCCCTCTATTCCTAAATATAAGTCTTTGTAGAGATTTTAATATGGACTACGTACGAAGCTAAATGAGTAAATCTACACTCTAAACTACGTCTATATACATCCGTCTGTAATCCATATTGAAATCTCTAAAAAAGACTTATATTTAGGAACGGAGGGAGTAGAAATTATAGAAGGTTTCCTGGGCTGGCTCGCTCATTGTCTGGCCCACGAAGAGTTTTCCTAGGCTGGCCCTCTCGCAATGGCATCGATCAGTCTGTTTATACCCTCCTCCTCCTTGCAACACCATTTGTTAAGACAGGCCGACGAATCTGTAGTGTTCGTGTGGCTCTAGAACTAGTGAGATTTCTGCCCCTTTCTTATTGCCTCGAACTGCTCTCATGCACGGGTCTAGCCCGCATTCATCTGGATTTGACATCTTCCCTCAATTTAGGCGATTTGTACTCCTTTGTTGTCTTTTATTTAGGCATGACATGTCTTATTTTGTGTCTCTTTCCACATAGGGATTTATACCATGGAAACAAATCCATGCAGCTATGGCAATAGTTTTGCTAGTTCAGTCGATTACGGCTACGATTAGATCTCGGATTTTAGACCAGGGATATTTCTGTAGAGTTTTGGTATTTAGGTTAGTAGCCCTCCTCCAAAACACCCTATAGTTTGAAGATAGAACCATAAAATGCTTCAGGTGTAGTATCACGAAAGCAGCTAAATTTAGTTATGGGCCTACTTGGCACATATGCTAATACTATTAACAAGGGCGTATTCATGTTGTATCATTATAACCATTAAAAATATTAGGTATACTCAACTTAACAATGGAACAAACATACATAACAAAATGTCAACAAAACCTAAAACTGTGTGCCCCACAGGAATTATGAAAAATAAGTAATGTATTGTGATAAGCATTTCTAGTAAAAAGAGATAGTGGCGGTTAGCATATTTGCAAGCTCAGCAACTGACTGGGGTTGACACAGCTGAAAAATAAGTAGCCATCTACATCCATATTTGGAACAAATATTTTAATCATATTCTCTGTGTTACCTCCAAAGGTACTTACTTACTTACTTACGAAGCCTTTTATCTCAAACAAGTTGGGGTAGGCTAGATATGAAACCCTTTCACGAGGACTTCCCAGAAGGTCACCCATCCTCCTCCTCCAAAGGTACATTACATTAATTAAAAGCCATACTCTGCTACGGGTGTGAATTATATACATGGTCATGAACTCATGATTGCGGATCATTTTACTAGATTTTAAAATCAAATCTACAAGGTGGTAGAAACTCTTGCACAACTTGCTAACTGATGCTCCAGTAACTTATGCACGAGAATGAATTTAATTAACAACGAGAAAGCACGGCGTACATGTAGTGTCAATGCGCTAGTTTGTTTGGTCACCAAGAAATTGGTCAAATTGATAGAACATTAAAAGCAAGAGTTGAACAACAGCAACAAATAATAGTAAAATCCTTTTTGGCCCGCTCTGTCGTAAAAGGAACAACACTATCCTCCATAAAGAGGGTAGCAGCAAGCAAGAGAATGAGAACAATTGGAGCCATGTACAAGAGTAGGTACAAAGAATTAAGTTTCTCCCTGCAAACAGCAGAATAGTCAAGAGTCAGGATATGCCTGTTTTTAGAGGGAAGAGTCAAGATATACCTAAATACCACAACCTAGAAGTTACACACAACACCCGGTATATATACCAAAAATGACAAATCCTAGAAGCCTCTATTTTTTATCAACATATTTTTGTCATGAATAGTATAGAGCATCCATTCATAATGTGACATCCACACAAATGCAGAGAAAAACTGGTTACCCATCGGACGACAGAAGAATTACGTGCAACACAGTCTTCAACGCTCTTGCAGCAGTGGCTCCAATGCACACGATGAATCCAAACAGATGAGAGCTAGGCTCGCCCTATAAATTTGGCTCTCATAGACTGCAAAAATAGCAAAAGTTTGCTGACAATAGAAGATACATTTAAGTTATAATCTACAAAATGTAGCGCTGCTACCATCATCCCGCAATTCGCTGAACTGGTATGTTAAACTGCAAATTACAACAGCTACATTACGCAGCATCCATCATGAAGGGATTAACATAATAATGACATAATTAAGATCATAAGGTCTAATGGATAAATATAAGATTGTCCTTGTCAAGAGTATTCAAGTTATATATCATCACCATCGACAAGTAATTTCTTGAGATTCAAAAGCAAATGTTTTTCCATCTCCAATCTGATAATATACATAGTTAAATAAACCAATAAAGTTGAGATACAAATAAATGTGAGTTTTTCCCGTATATGACCGCATGTTAACTTGGAAACTAAAATTTTCACTATAGAGTTTTATGGCAGAACAATTAAATTTCTCGAGGAACCTAAACCAATCCCCCAAATGATGATATGATCATGCAAACAATCAGTCAACCGTATTACTCTCCAGACAACACAAACTAAGTATAAGTTATTAAACAGATAAATACATAGACATGCATCAGACATAGTAGATCACAGGAACACACATGATTTATCTATAGGATCAGACCGCCATGAGAGCAATAAGCAAGAAAGGAAAATTCTGACAAAATGTAAACAAAGATTCTGCACATAGCCAGGCTGACCACACCAATGCATCATCTCGTAGAATCTAAGGATATAGAGATTCCACACACAGGCATGCTGACCACACCAATGCATCATCTCGTAGAATCAAAAGATAGATTCTGCATACATGCAAGCTATCCACACAAACACATTCGCCCATAGATTTTTCAGCAAAAAGAGAAGCTTAGCATCCATCCGAAAATCCTGGAAAGTAAGTGACTTCAGATGCATGATGAACATACAACAACAACTATGCAAATAAGCATATTTTATCCACTGGCGTGAGCCAAATTCTGAATCAACTAGACAACGCACTACAAAAAAAGACACATCCATGACATTTTGGGCCAAAAAAAAAAATATGTCATACATATGACACTTCTATGACGATAATTGTGACGAAACCCGGTATCATCATAGATGTTGTGGGCTCCTACTTCTATGACAAAAAATCATGACAGAAAATGGGTTTTCGTCCTGGGCGGGCCGGAGACGCAGCTGCATGACATTCTTTGGGCCATCCATGACTGAAAAAACCATGGTAGAAGTGAGGGGGAGGAAAATTTCGGGGAGTTGTCGGTTACGGTGGGAGGTCGGGGGCCGAGCAATGCGCGTTTCTCTCGTACACGTGCGAGGCGTTGGCTCTAACTGAACCCGAGCGAGGCGTTGGGCTCTAACTGAACCCGAGCGATTGCACTGCAGGCTACGTGTTACTGAACCCGAGCGATCGATCGATGGCTGTTAACTGAACCCGATCGAGCGATTCCTTCGCTACTGCTGCTAACTGAAGCCGATCGATGCTGCCTCTGGGATGAACAGTGAGCATTGCAGGGGGGGGTGGATGAAAAGTGAGCGGTGGCGTTGCCTCTGAATGAACAGGACCCCGTGGTGTGGCGGGCTGGATGAACAGTAGACGATGGAGGGGTGCCCGTGGAGGGGTGGTTGAACAGTAGCCGGTGGAGTAGCGCGCGGTGGAGGCTAGATGAACAGGAGCCCATGGAGCCTGGAGGAGGTCGACGGTAGCCCGTGGAGGCTGGAGGAGGTCGACGGTGGAGATGAACAATATCCCGTGGAGTCCCGTTTTACGGTACGCTACACACCTCCCGATGAACAGGACCCCCGTTTCGACCGTAGCGCTCCAACACAAGTTTGTTTCGTCCGTTTTGCGGTACGCCACACCCCTCCCGATCAACAGGACCCCTGTTTCGATCGTAGGAGGTCCGTTTCCTCCATTTTGCGGTACGCCACACCCCTCCCGATCAACAAGACTCCCGTTTCGACCATAGGAGGTCCGTTTTGTCCGTTTTGCGGTACGCCACACCCCTCCCGATCAACAGGACCCCCATTTCGACCGTAGGAGGTCCGTTTCCTCTGTTTTGCGGTACGCCAGACCCCTCCCGATGAACAGGATCTCGTTTCGAACATGGTCGGTCGAACACAAGGCTGTTTCCTCCGTTGTGCGGTACGCCAGGCCTCGTTTCCATCGCCTGTTCCATCCAAGCCCTCCCAATGAACACGAGCACGCATTCGTTCCGACCCAGCCAGTTGGCTCCCCATGAACACGACGACGACGATGTTTCTCCGTTCCAACCCAGCCATGTACGTATGCGCGAGTAGGCGTTCGAGACCCCGCCCGTATGTGCACATATGTGGTCGTATTTTCTTTCTTGCACCCTGGCCGCTCTATGTACGTGTACATGCTACGTGCGCGCCTCTACTACGACACGTGCGCGCCTCTACTACGACACGTGCGCGCCTCTACATCGACCAGTATGTGCGTACACGTTCGCGACCGGGATGACAACGCTACGTACGCTTCGACCAGGTGGGTCCCGACTGTCAGGCACTTCCTTGCCTGCGAAGATGTAGCTGGTGGGTCCCAGCAGTCAGGGGGAGAATCATTTTGTTTTTTTGCCCGGACATACTTCCTTGCGTGCGAAGGTGTAGCTAGTGGGTCCCAGCAGTCAGGGGGGCGAATCGTTTTTTTTTTGCCCGGACACACTTCCTTGCGTGCGAAGATGAAGCTGGTGGGTCCCAGCAGTCAGGGAAAAACATTTTTTCCGTGAAATACAGTGGCCTGTCCGGTGGGTCCCAGCTGTCAGGTGGAGGAATCATTATTTTCCATGAAATAAGGAGGCACTTCCTTGCTGCGGCCATGGACCCAGCTGTCAGCATCTCCACGTACAGTCCACGTCCGGTGGAAGTCGTTCCTTGACCACGTTGACCAGGCCGTGCCGAGAGCACCACGGCGGTGGACGACGGTGAGTCCTAGGAAGGGGACGACGTGAAGCCGGGAAAGATGCGGCAGCGGAAGCCCGCGCGGAGAGGAGTACAAGGGCTCACTGGTTCGGCTGCGGTGTGAGGCTGCCGTCACCACAGGGCCTGGCCAGCGGTGGGAATAGTAGGGGGCGGTGAGGCCTCTGCGGCAGCACAACTGGCCACGAGAGGTAGGAGCATGCGACACGACCGGCACTGCTTTAGGCGGCTGGAGCAAGAAGACCAGAGGTTGAAGAAGCACTACGGCCGTTGGATGGACATCATACGGTCACTGGAGCTAGAATCGATCATATTGACTAAGTTGACAAAGCCCTCCGTCCCTGTCAACTTAGTTGGCCCACAAGTCATCCTCCCACTATGGTGGGTCCCAGCTAGCAGGGGGTATTCATTTTTTTGTGCATAATAAGGAGGCACTTCCTTGCGTGCGAAGATATAGCTGGTGGGTCCGACATGTTAGCGGGAGGAATGTTTTTTTGCAAAATACAGAGGCCCTTCCGGTGGGTCCCAGCTGTTAGGTGGAGGAATCATTATATTACGCGTACAGTCCACAACCGATGGATGTCGTTCGTTGACCACGTTCACCAGGCCGCACCGAGAGCACCATGGCGGTGGACGACAGCGAGGCCTAGGAAGGGAACGACACGGAGCTGGGGAAGACTCGGCAATGGTTGCCCACGCGGTGGGGAGTACGAGGGTTTACTTGTCCGGCTGCCTTCGCCGGAAAATAACAGGAGGTGTGGTTGAGTAGAGAAATGGCCTGGCCAGCAATGAAGTAGGGTGGGGTGGTGCAGCCTGTGCGGCAGCATAGCCAGCCACGGGAGGCGGGAGCAGGCAGTCCCACCGGAGCTGGTTTGGGCGGCAGGAGCAAGAAGATCAGATATTGAAGAAGTAGCACGGCCGTTGGATTAACATCCAACGGTCACTGCTGCTAGAATCGTTTGTGGACTAAGTTGACAAAGCCAAAGTTCACGTCAACCTAGTAGACCCACAAGTCAGCCTCCAAATCTGTCCCAAACTGCATACAACCCGAAATTTCTAGCCAGATTCAAATTAATTTTAAATCGAAATATACCTTAATTTAAATTCAATGAAATTTTACCCGCACAAAAACAATGAAATTTAAAATATCAAAATCCGAAAGAAAACAGTATTTCGGAACTAATTGCCTATTTGCTGTTTTTTTTCATTTTACAGCCCATTTATTATCACTTATAGGCCATTTCTTATTACTTATATCCCATTTCTTATTACTTATAGCCCATTTTCTGGGCAAAATGCATCCCTCCTCGTCTTGAAATATTTCCGGCCTAGCAGGGCGTAGAAAAGCAAGTAGGCATATGTTGGTTATTCTGCAAAAAACAAAATAGCTGGCTAGCCATTTTTCAGAAAGGAAAAAAACAAACTGGGCTGGTCATGTGCTAAACATATGAAATAAAAGCCTGGGCTAGAAGGGCCACAGGTCCCGCACAACCCACTTGATACCATTCTCCGTCCCGAAAAAACAAAATTACTGCGCGCGCTGCTGGGTCCCTACTGTCATCCTCACCATGTACAGTCATCTCCTTATTCCTCTCGGTTGCTAACCATGTGGACAACACCGGAGGGCGGCGTCGCGGCGAGCGAACCAAGGCGGAGGACGATGGTGAGGCCTCGGACGGGAACGAACAGGAGCCGGGGAAGATCACAGCTAGCCGTGGGAGGCGGGAGCAGGCGGTCCCGCCGACGCTGGTTTGGCTTTGGCGGCTTGAGGAAGAAGAGACTGAAGAAACATGACAGACGTTGAATGTCAATCCAACGGTCAAGGTTGGCACAATCGTTTTTTACTAAGCGGACACCAAGTAGCATACTTTTCTATATATAGGAAGAAAACTGCATGGAAAATGAGTTCGTCTGCCGTCCTCCTCACAGGGAACGTTCGCCATATAAGTGACTAGCACCCTTGGTTTTCAGCCGAGAGGTCTTGGGTTCGAGTCTGAGGAACTCTCAGTTTTGTCCTCCTTCCTTCCTCACAAAAAAGGGAAAGAAAATCAAAGACTTGGGAAGGCGTACAGAACAAGCTAGTGTACCAGTAAAGAGATGTTGCCGAGTTTTAGAAAAAAGAAAGACGTGCTCCTGTAGCTGGTTCGAATCCAAACCTAGACTATGACTATATATGGTGCTATGCTACTCTGCAAGTAATGAAACCGACCTATCCAACGTTCGCTTCTCCTCTTCTCTACTTACTCTGCCTAGCATCAGAAGCTCTAGCCGCAGCAACCATGTCCACTGCCTGCTCGTCCACCTGCTCTTTAGCAGGCAACAACCATATGTGCGCCAAGTCGCCACCCGTACCATCACCTGTGGGTCTCATCACACCCCCGCCGGCACGCGCACCATAGCCGATTGCTCATTGCAACCCGCTGTCGTTGGTGTGGTGCCACTGCTGCAAATCACGCAGAGTCATCCGTCGCGTCTCAACCACAATCCGCAACCCTGGCCGAGTCTTCTACAAATGCCCGAATCATGGGGTAATAATATGTTTAAGTGTTTTTCTGCTGCTTTTAGTTGCTGATTTTTTTTAATAGATTGGTTGATGATCTTCGAATTTGATTCGTGCAGAAAAGGGAAGATTTGTGTGATTTGTATTTCTGGGAAGTTGCTGATGTGGGGGAATGCAACTACACTGATTATTTGGTTAGCCGAGGAATCCCAATACCAGCAGGTTGGGGTGTTGGACAAGTAACTGAAGGAATGGAAGAAGAGGAAGATGCATAGCAGAAGGTTAAAGATGCAGTTCCTCTGATCATGGCCAAGCAACAGCTGCTGAACGGCCTTGACAACAATGAGGAGATGAAAGAGCTTGTGAAGATAATGGGCAAAATCGATGTGCTCTATGGGATGATTGTCTCTTTATTTGTAGTGTATGTAGCACTCGTGATGTATTCAGTGGCTACGACATGAGCACTTTGCTAAAACTAGTAATGAATGAAACCCGTGTAGCAGGCTGGGTGTAGTGTTGTGAACATCTAATGATTTCTATTAATGGAAATCAGGGGGTATCCCATTTTGCTCATATAAATAAATAAATAGCAGAGGCCTTGTCGGGTCAGCTTTGTTCTCATTCGAAGACGTCGAGCAAATTGTAGTCCAACAACAAACTATGTCATCAAATTCAAGTTTCACAGCCAAATATGAGTACAAGTAAACAACAATGTCATCATGTTTTAGTTGTCATACAATCACCAAACACAAATCAGCATACATAACAAGTGATGTTCTCACAGCAAAATACTAAACAACATGTTCATCAGGTTTCAGTTGTCATAGCAAACACAATTTCACATAGTAGACAAAAAAACGTCTTCTGACAGGAAAATACGACAAAAGCAATGTAATCATCATCCGCAGCAGCAGCGTCAACATCTTCGCCATGTGTATCAGTCTGAATCGTAATTCCCCATGGTGTCATCTTATTCTTCGTCCTCAACGTCCTCGGACGTTGGCTTCTTGATCAACTCTTGTATGTCCACAGCACGCAAGCAATCTTTTCGCCGGCGTCATTGACGTGATGGTTCTCAAAGATATTAGGAACATATGTGTTATCTTGTACATCAGGAGCAGTGTAAGCATCATCTTGTTGTGCAACTTCATTAAACGAATTCCTCTGCTCAAACCTTTGCAATACTCTCCAGTCATCGCTACGTGCAAATGTGCCTTACACGAAAAATATCTGTGTTGCTTGATTTGCCAAAATAAAAGGCTCGTTGGTCTGGTACGCCGCCTTGACATTGATGGATTTGAAATAATCATCAGCTCTGGGTTTTGCGATCTTGGAAAACAGGTTATACCAACGACAGCACAATAGAACCACACACCAATGATCCTCGAAACTGGAGATATACTGCAACTGAACAATGTCTGTTGTGTTAGCATACATTTCAGTTGTCTCTTTGTCATACGTATCCGTGCTCATGATGGCACTATTTTGTGTCTTCCTGCCTTCGTCTCGTGCAAGGGTGTTGTAGCGCACATCTCAAACAACGCAAGATTCATAATATCTTACCCGAGTATCAGGACCCATTGCTAGTGAGTAAAGGGCATCATCAACTGCCTGCCCATCCTCCCGCATCTTCTTAACCTACGGTTAGAATTTAGACAAGCTGATCATCTTATGTACTCAATATATTAAAAAAATTGACAGTGCACTTCAAAAGCTTACATGGTTCTTGAACCATTTCGCAAATCCTGCCATAACTAGTTTGTCAATGTTTCTTGGATTTTGCGGCCGTAGCTCCTCTTTCTAGATGCTGCACAACATAGTGATCGCGTCAAACAACTAAATATAGAAGAATGTGCTGCAAGTTTAGTAGATTACGATGTATAAGCTGCAGTACTGCACTTACTTGATATAAGGTAGTATCTCAGGACAATTATTCAACACATACCAAACCATTTTGTCCAAATCTTTAGGTTTGTCCTCTTGTCGACTCTTCCCTGTAACTCAAACAGAATAATCGAACACATTGAGCCCGGGATTGTCTTCACCCACCTCTTTGCTAAGCTGATCAGCTGTTTCAATGTATTTTGAAAAGAATGTCAATGCTTCTGTAGCAATGTAGGCCTCTGCAATGGAACCCTCGGGTCTAGCTCTGTTCCTAACATAGCCCTTGAAAGTGCCTAGCCGCCTTTTGATAGGGTACATCCAGCCATACTGTACTGGAACTCTAAGTAGTGCCTCATCAGGTAGATGAACAGCCAAATGCACCATCACATGAAAGAAGGCTGGAGGATATATCTTGTCAAGGTGGCATAGGATAGTTGGTATCTTGTCTCTAATACGCTCCAAAGCATCTATCCTGATATTTCTACTGCAGAGTTCCCTGAAGAATTGTCCCAACTCTGCAACTGCTCTGTATAAGTCAGGGCGGCCCAATCCTCTAAGGATAACAGGTAAAACCCTTTGAAGTAGGACGTGACAGTCATGAGTTTTCAACCCTTGTACCTTGTTTCCATATGCACTGACTCTCCTTTCAGGGTTGGAAGCAAATCCATGTGGGAATCTCACACGTGATAGGACCTCGCAGAATTCTTTTCTTTTTACCTTGTCCAAGACTTACACAGCTGGTGCCATATCCCGTGGCTTACCTTCATCTTGCACCTGCAAATCCTTTCTGATACCCAGGTGTGTCAAATCAATCCTAGGTTTTAAGGTATCTTTCATCTTGCCTTCAATGTTAAGAAGTGTGCCGATATTGCTGTGACACATATTTTTCTCGATGTGCATCACATCAAGATTATGCCGCAGATCCAAATCTTTCCAATACTCCAAGTCCCACAAAGTGGACCTGCGGGTAAACAATAATCTCTCTTCTACCGTGCCATGCTTCCTTTTCCCGCTACCATTACCAGGATGGTTTCCTGGTGTAATATGCCTGACCTTCTCTAATTCCACTTACAACTCATCGGCGGTGTGCCTCTTTGGTGCATCACGGTTTTCATGCTTTGCATTGAACACATGTCTTCTGTATTTTCTAGGATGTGACTTGTCCTTCTCAAGGAAACAGCGGTGTCCAATGTAATAGATCTTGCTAAGTATTGCATATGACAGCGGATTCATGTCATAGCGAACACATGCATTGTAACCATGTGTCGTTCGCCCTAACATAGTGCCCAAAGCCAGATAATCATGGATGCACCAAATTACAACAGCACACAGAAAGAAATCAACTGGTGGGCTGCTATATAGGTCTCGAGTAAGGACACCCTTCCATAGCTGTTGAAGTTCCTCCACAAGAGGCTGCATGAACAAATCAAAATCCTTACCAGGACTTTTTGGACCTGGGATGAGCAAGGCCATCATGTAGTTTGATTCTTTGTTGCAGACATTTGGAGGCATGTTGTAAGGGATAACAAGCACTTGACACATGCTATATGTGGCGCTCTAGTGGCCAAATGGGTTAAATTCATCTAAAGCTAAGCCAGGTCTAATGTTTCTCGGGTCAGCAGCAAACTCTTTGTGTTTATCATTGAAGCTTTTCCACTCACTACCATGAGATGGATGGCTCATTACATTCTGATCTCTGTACTCCTGGTTCCTAAAATGCCATAGTACATCCTCTCTTGTTTCAGCATCATGAAACAACCTCTGCAATCTTGGTGTAATTGGAAAATGTCTCAGAACATTATGAGGAATCCTCTTCACATCATCGCCATCTTCCATCTTGATGATTTGCATTTCGGGTATTCACTTAAGTTGGCATAATCCTTCCGGAACAGAACACAATTATTCTTACAAACATGGATCATATCATATCCAATTCCAACTACACGAAGGAAATTCTTCATTTTACTGTAGGTGTGTGGCAGCTCAGACTCATCTGGGAAAGATTTGCGGAAAGCAGCCAACATTGCATCAAATGATTTGTTGGTCATCCACTCAGATGTCTTCACCTGAAGAAAGGTGACCATAGCTAGGAATACTGACAGCTTATTTCCTGGGGAGACAGCAACATTGCATTGTTCCAACATGCGGTCCCACCATTTTTCTTTTGCAGGTGAAAGTTCACGGAATGCACGAGCATTTCATAGCATTGTTTCAATGTTGGGAAAACTCACTGGCTCCACCACCACCACCACCTCCTCCTCCTCTTCCACCTGAGCATCAGGCAGATCAAGATGGTGATTTGCTGCTTCCACGTCGTCAATAACATTGATGTTCACAGCTTCACCATGATGAACCCACCTAGTATATGTGACCGACATCCCATACAAGTGTAGATGATTTTGCACAGTTGACTGGGGTCTTGTAACTGAATTCATACAACTGCTACATGGGCAGAGCACATCTGATTTCGGACCACCGTACTCAGCTCCGATAAAGTTCATGAAGTTTTCAACCCCCTCGACATATGCAGCGGAGAATCTTCGAGCAGAAGTTATCCAAGTCATGTCCATCTGTTAGACATACAAATTAGTTCTTCAACTAGATATTACAGGAAAAACATATATGCTTTTTTATGAAGTTCAGAAAAAAATTACCTAGGTCGATGTCTAAAGCTATGGCAAGATATTTGGACGAGCAGATCTAAGTAACAAAATATATGTAAAGCTAATTCAGCAAACAGATTTGAGTGCTAAATTATGGCAGGCTCTTTCAGCAGTCAATGAGGCCGAGCACACAGCCATCAAACTATCGAAGGGCATTACAGCAACAAAGATCGAATATAAAATGGTGTAGAGCTATTTCACCTAACAGATTGGCTACTAGACCATGGCAATCTATGTCACAATAAATATATGGCAGGATATTTTAGCAACTAATCGGCCATGGCATGCCATCTCAGCTAAGCAGATTGAGTGCAGAACAGGGCAAGGAAGCTTCTTAAGCAGGGCATATTGATAGTAAACTACTTTGGCAAACCGTGAGATTAACAGTCTCTATCAGCTAACATTCAGCGCTACACCGACATGAACGGGGCCTCAGTCTAGAATGCGCGTACCGTGGGAGAAGCTGACCGCCGTGCATCTCCACACGAACGTCGCCAGCGGTGGCGGCGCTGACCAGCGTGCACCTCCACAAGAACGTAGCTAGAGGTGGCGGCGCGACTAGAGGACGGCAGTCTACGAGAGCGTACTGTGGGAGCGAGAGGATCACCGTGCGTCCCCTCGACGAACCGCGGCGCCGACGTATCGGCGCTGTGGGGAGGGCGGCTTTGGCGGAGCGAATGGAGTGGAGGGGGGATAGGGGGGAGGGGTGTTTGGGGAATATTTGGCCGAAGGGCGATTGAATCAGATTTGGGGGGAATTTTTGTGTGGGGGGAGGATTTTCGCACGGTGGGCGGGGGGAGTTTGGCGCATGGTCGGTTTCTCCAAGTGCAGTCCCACGTGTCAGTGAAGAGGCAAGCCGAAGCGCATTCCGTTTGCGTGAGCCGTGTGTAGGGCCGAATGTGTGTGGGGTGCAATGCGACCGTGACAGGAGTGCTGTGAGTGTACTGCCTTTTTTCCTTTTAAACTAGGTACTTCGCCCCCTAAAAAAATATTGTTGCTTCGCGCGATCCATCGATACTACTACTAGTAATCCAGTAATCCCGACTAAAATGGCGCGGATGGGTCTTTTCCCGCGTGATATGCTGGGAGGTTGGCTTAGTTGGGTTCTTTAGATTTGTCTCAGTTCAATAAAAAGCAGAGCTAGTGATGATGGTGTGCCTGTCATCCTGCAATATAGGCCGTCCGATCTATATCTGACGGATAGGAAGGAAACTATGACAATTTACCCGCACTCCTCTCCACATTTGCAGATAAGGCTTTCCCTCGTTCATCCTTTTATCCCACAAGATCTTGATCTTCCGTGCAACGCACGGGCATCTTGCTAGTACTCCTACAATATGTATATTATTGTGAAAGTTCATATACACCGACCGAGATTAATGCAAACACGGTAGATTTTCATTACATTCCGAACTTTTATAGGACAGAAAAATAAAAGAAACCCGACCCTAAACCTATTCTATGGCGGCGACCGACGTCCTCCATCTGCGATCTCTATGTACGGGGGCGGGGTTCAAGACCCGTGAAGTGAAGGTGTGGTCTCGGGCGAGGAAGAGCAGAACACGGGATACAGACCGGCCAGTTGGCACACCATGCCCTGCCGCCTCCCATTCCCTACTCATCCTCAGAGGAGTCCCCGACCTTGGCGGTGCTGGACGTTGGACGGCGGCAAGTAGGACGCGTGGCTGACGGTGCTTCCATCATCGGCCGCCAGCGTGGACACAGCTTGTGCGGTCGCGTCCGCGTCCAGCTACGCCGCTAATGCGTCGCGAGAGGCGACTTGAGCGAGGGCGGCGACCTCGAGCTTCCTCCCCGAAGACAAGCCCTCAGGTAGAGCGTTCGCACTTGCAGTCATGGCGGATATGGTGCCAGGTAGGAGGACGATGCGCTATGGTGTGGAGGTTAGCTGGGCGTTGCCGCTTTAAGTAGCGCATTTCGGTGAGGCCAAGCGTCCGGGTGCGTCATTAAGTCGCCGGATTTGGTTCCTCAGGCACCGACCCTCTTAACGACGACATACAAACAGACGGCATGAATGCGGGCAGTTGGCGCCGACTGGGAACGCACCGCGCGACGGCACGAGGGACAAGGGTTTTGGTGTGCCAGGGTAGTCAGTTGCGGTCGTGGCAACGTTGGAGATGCCCTTTGCTCAAATGTGATCCCCGCATGTCATTGAAAAAGCAAGACGACCCGGGATGGTCTCAGGTCCAGAGGATGCAGTTGGCCGTGCTACACCACTCCGCGGACGCGTCGCGATGCCCCGTGCATCCTCGACGAGCCGGGTGTTGGGGTGTGTTTGGATTGTGGCCAAAGTGCACCTTACCAAAAATTTGGTCATGACCCAAAGATTGGTCTTTGTTTGGATGGTTGCCATTTTTTGGCATGCCAATGAACTCTAGCCAACTCTAGTTCATTTTTCTTGCCAATGTTGGCCAAATCATGGGCAACCAATACCTCAACCAAAATTTTGGTCATGACCCAAAGATTGGTCTTTGTTTGGATGGTTGCCATTTCTTTGGCATGCCAATGAACTCTAGCCAACTCTAGTTCATTTTTCTTGCCAATGTCGGCCAATTCATGGGCAACCAATACCTCAACCAAAATTTTGGCTACCCAATGCTTTGATGGGGAAACCTTCGGCACAAACCAAATATACCATTGGTCGTGCCACAACACTAACGCCACCCTCGGCACACTGAAACCGATAGTGTCTAGCGATGATATGAGCGTGTTGCTCACCGCGGTCACCGTGTCCAGAGGCGGTGCTGGAGCTGCGCCCCGTTGTTGGCCCCAACGACCCACATGAACGGTTGTCGGTGGCGAGGAGGTCGTGGGCCAGCTCCTCCATTGGACTAGTCTGCGCTATGTCGTCCCGATGGGTGTGCCCCACATGTCGGTTTTCCTGTTTTCCCGGCCATATTCGAGCGTCAGTGCTCCGCATTGCGCATTAGGCCTTTCACTATGTAGGCCAAGCGAGACAACTTATTGTTTATTTGAGCCATTCAAGTGTAATCATGTGGCGTTTGCTTATTTCTCATTCCTCTCCAACCCTCTTCTCCATCGATCATGTCGCCCTCCAGTCGAGTCCATCCTCCCGCATGCCTCATTTGAACATTCCGCCGAGTATCATTCGCATGTACCCACCCTAGTCCTCTTTCAATAGATCTCCGGACCCCGAGATGAAATCAAGAGGGAGCGAGTGGGGGCACGTGATACCTAAGGCGGATTCAAAATTTTGAACCTGTGATCATAGCATCCGCAAATCATATATAAAGGGTATTCAATGTTCGTTTCATTTTTGAACGTACAATATACTCCCTCCTATCCTTTCTAGTTTAGATATAAGTTTTCTGTGTAGTCAAAGTAGCTCTACTATGATCAAAAAGGTATCAACATTCAACAACGCCCAATCAATATTGTTAGATTCGTACGTACTCCTAGATTTGTACTCGAGATGGTTTCCAATTTGACTATTGACAAGATTAATAGTACATGAGATGTATAATGTGAAAATTATATCATTGGAAACTCCTTTCACATACGAAATTGACCGCTTTGTGTAAGTTGCATGTCATATATTATTACTCTAACATTTGGTCAAAGTTAGCCTCGGAAAATGCATTAGACCCTGTATGCTTTGTGTAAGTTGCATGTCATATATTATTACTCTAATGTTTGTGTAAGTTGCATGTCATATATTATTACTCTAACATTTGGTCAAAGTAGTATAGTGGAAGTGGATCCTCTGACGTAGGTATCCCTGCCTTACCCTCCCTTTCGGTCACTTACTGGCGGACCCCATGCTTGCTAAGCCCCGCATGTCAGTTACTCAATGGGTTTGGCCACGCCAGGGGATCCTCATCCATAGTATACTCCCTCTGTTTTTATTTACTCCGCATAAAACGGAGGGAGTGGTGGTATAATAAACGACGCGGGCGGGGGAGGGGAGGGACGTTGGTTTGCTCTCAACTGCGGTCCCACAAGCGAGCGAAAACGCAAGACGAAGCATGTTCCATTCGGTGAGCGACGTGGTGGGTCTAGCATGCCGGGCTGCAACGTGAACGCGACAAGAGTGATGTACAGTCAAAACCGATTGACCGTTCGTCACTGGAACCACTATTCACACCAGAACCTTCACTGCTCAGCCTACGCCAGCCACTGCCCTAAAACCACACCAAATCTCCAGCCCATTCCCCCACCTTTCGATCCCTAGCCCGCATCAAGCGTACCCTAGTTCACCGGAAAGCCATGGTGCGACGCAAGATCACTTACTACAAGATGCTGATGCCGGAGCGCCGCGCAGAAATTGCAGCGGCGGTCGATGCCATAGACCTCCGTTCTCAAGCTTGCTTTGCGGCGGGCCAATCCCCGAGTTCTGTGGAGCTAAGCTATGAGGAGGAAACCGATCCAATGTTCACTGCGGAGGTCGCGGCGCAGAAGGCCTCTGATGGGTATGAGACGATGGACGTCGACTTCGTGCCAGCGTCCGAGTCCCCCGTGGTGCAGGCGGACCAGCGTTTCAACATGGCGATACTAAAGGAGGACCGGGAGGCAGAGGCTCAACTCGACGTGGAGCGTGTGCATGCCGCTGCCATCGAGGCTCTCCTATAGGCGGAACCGGATGTCGTGGATGTGGACCGGGCGGCGGAGGCTCAACTTGAGGTGGAGCGCGCGGATACCGCTGCCATCGAGGCCCTCCTGCAGGCGGAACCAGACGTCCTGGACATGAACCGGGCGGCAGAGGCTCGACTCGACACAGAGCGCGCGGATGCCGCTCTCATCGACGCCCTCCTGCAGGCAGAACCGGAAGTCCTGGACTTGAACCCGGCTGCGGTGGCTCGACTCGGCGCGGAGCGCGCGGATGCCGCTGCCATCGAGGCCCTCCTGCAGGCGGAATCGGTCGTCCTCAACTTGAACCGGGTTGTGCTCTCGTCCGTGCAGAGCGCCCGCACACTCTGCTTGAACGAGTAGCTGGAGGCCGAGGACAACCACGGTGCGGAGACACACATCGGCAGCGACGGCTGGTTCGCGCTGGCAGCCAAAGACGATGAGGCCGTCGCTTTCCGCAAGTAGTGATAGTTTTTCTTTATGTTGTTGTTTTTATGGATATTTTGCTGTGTAAAAACATACTATATTTGTTATGCAAGTCGCCTGACTTGGGTCAGTCTACCATTTCAGGCGGTTGGAAGAATATCCTACGTCTCCTAACCCTTCTTTCCGTCTTCCTCACCTCTTCTTCTTTCCCAACAGACCACCGCACGGGCCGTACGGATACTCCCCAACATGCGGTTGGATAAACATACTCTATGAATGAAAATTATGTGTCGGCGATAGGATGGCTGAGTTTGGTTTGTTCACATGCGACAGCACGTGTAAGTGAGGGTGCGTTCCCTTGGTTGGGTTTGCGGCGTGCAGGAGCGACTGTGTGAGGGTGCGGTGCGACCACGACGTGCAGGAGCGACCATGTGAGGGTGCGCTGTCACCCGACAGCCGTGCGCAAGTGTACCTCCTTCTCATTTTGAAAACTTTAGGCAAGTTTGGCAAAAATGTGTGGCGAAGTTTGGCAATGTAAGGCCTAGACCCAAACAGGATAAGTACGTATGTACTAGGAGTACTAGTGTTAAAAAAGAAAGGCGGGGTTTTCCTTCGCGGGATTTAATCAATACAAATCCTCGTTTCACGTGTCAATTAATGCGTATTTTTTTTCGAAAGACCAAAGAGCTAACCATCTCACTCCTCATCACTTGATTAATGCAGCGCCATGCAAACCAACCTTCTCACTTCCGCATGCATGCAGGGGATATTAATGTCCTTGGTTGCTAACCCCATCAATTTTGCCTCGATTAGTGTTAGTGGCCCTTTGCAAATTGTAATTTTGATATACTGGCCTTGTGTACAAAAAATGGAGGTAGTAACTATATTTGACTTCCTTCCCCATTGCGGTGACGTCGACGATATTTTTTTTTGTGGTTTGGCGAAGTGCGTTCGACGGAGAACGCCATTGAGGGAGACCACGGTAAGTCGTTCGCAAGTGCCGCCTGCAAGCTGAGACAACCGCCTTATCTGCATCCAGGAAGTCCTTTACTAGTACTACTACTAGGAGTACTAGTGCCGTGAGATGGTTTCTCAAAGAAGACGATGGAGAAGCGGAGTCAGAAAAGAGTGAAATGATGGTTGCTTCGTCTGTGCTTTGTGATTTGACGCCTCACTACTTTGTGATTTGTGATAGAAGGGATAGGGGAGTAGACTCTGTGCTCTATATTGTACTACATGCGTCCAAGCATGGGAGAAAGAGGAGAGACGTTGCATTTTTCTATTCCTTCAATCAATCAATCAGGGAGCTTCGGTTCCATCTTTTTGGCTTTGGCAACACCGTCCACAATGGTTCCCACAATGCTAAAAGCTATTTTCACATTTGGCTACACATTGTGCATGCCCTTAACCGTACCACTTGGTTTTTCTCCTGTGTGCTATCTATACAAATCTCAATTATATTGATCTAAAAAATTATAGAATTAAGATTAGTAAAAAGGAGGTGATTTTGCCCCGCGGATGGCGGGGGAGGTTTCTTATTTTCGAAGGACGTTGTCCTGGCAGTTTGCTAACATGCGGTCCCATGTGTTAGTGCTTTACCAAGCCGATCCGCGTCCCACATGAGGCAGAACAACGACACACTTGGTTAAGTTGAAGAAGATGAGGGAGAAGCGGATTCAGCAACGAGTGAAATGATTGGTGCTTCGTCCCTCCAACTTCTTTTTTTAGCATTATTACTTTGTCCCTCCAACTTAACTGCGGGAAAGGTGCAACTTTGTGATTTGACGCCTCATTGCTCATTACTACGCCGGCGCTATGACTGGGGTGCTTCACCCCGGCTGCTCTGCACTGTATTCCGGTATGGCACGTGGACCCGGTAGCTTGATGTCCCACATGTTGGCGAAAGGGACTAGAAGATTTATGAAAGCGAGCGCTCCACTCTTACAACGGAGGAGTAGATGACACGACGGCCCAGTGAACTGTCACTTGTACTGTATAGTATAATAGTTTTGCTGTTTCGCACGATCCATCGATACAAACCCAATTAAACAGGAAAGGGCGGGATTCTTCCCGCGCGGTAGATGATACTGGCCATACATTTCAAAGGAAATTTTAATGTATGCAAATTGAATAATTCTAAGTAACAATATGATATCTAGTAAAACTAAAAACACATATGATTTATTGTGTTAGAGTGTAGTAGTAGTGCTATATTGCATAGTTGTTAGATGTAACATGCAAGAACGTGTAGAGATGTAGTTTTGGAGGGCCTACAGAGAGAAAAGCGTAATAGGGTCACCGAACTTAATAATAAACTGATTACGGTCACTATATACGTTTTGCGGTTATTATCCGGTCACTTGCTCATAGTTCAACATCGGATTGCACTCTGTTGACCGGCCAAATAGTCTGCGTGGCGCCATGTTGACTAGTTAAATTGACCACGTTCCTTGTGGGTCCCACCTGTCAGTTCGCATAGGGAAAAGGTCAGATAAACACAAATTTATGCAGGCGCGACAAGGCTCCAACCCGTGCGTGGGAATCACCTGGTTGTGTATGTGTCTATCAGGGCCTGATGTGTGCGCAGGCACGTGTAGGTTGAGCACTTGAGCGTGAGAGTGTGTGTTGGTCGTGTGGTGTACTGGTGTGTGCATGCATGCATGCGTGTGTGCGTGTGAGTGTTGCATGCGTGCCTGGCTGCGTGTGTACATGTGAGTGTTGCGTGCGTGCATGGGTGCATGTCTTTGTGTGAGTGTTGCGTGGATGCAGTTCGTGTGCATGCGTGCGTGTGTGTATAATCACCACACCAGCTCCTGTGTGTTAAAACAGACGGCTCAGCATACCAATACAAGGCCACCTTGTCCGCTGTGCCCGCGGTCATGACTTCGAACCACCGTCAAAATATTTTTTTTTGTCGTTTGTTTTCATTCTTACTAGCAAGATGCCCGTGCGTTGCACGTAACATCAAGATGCATTTGTATGACTTGTTTATCTTGTGAGAGAAAAGGATGAACGAGGGAAGGCCTTATTTGAAAATGTGGAGAGGTGTGTGGGTACCTTTTTGGAAAATTGCCATAGTTTCTTTCCTATCTGTCAGATATAAATCGGACGACCTATATTGCAGGATGGTAGGCACACCATCATCACCAACTCTGTTTTTTATAAGAGTGTATTTTATAAGAGTGTTGATGTAGAGTAGATACAAGTTGACAGGTGCGCACGATGGTAGTAAGATAATGTGATGCAACACTAGAGGTGCCACGTGGAGTGTTTAACTGGTCAACTAGTCATGTCATGAGCAAATACAGAGTTGTACGGTGAGCCCGTGACTGTATAATAACCACTAAACGTAAACGGTGACCGTAATGAGTGGACTATGAAGTCCAATGTATGTATGGTGCTTTGGCTTCAAATACAATGATCGTCATTGCATATATCGCGAGAGAAAGACGAAACACGCGTGAATTTTCTGGGGGCTTATTTTAGAGGACCTGGAGATAGTTTTGTGTGCATATGTGAAAGGGGCGTACAGGGGGGGGGGTATGCGATGGAGAGAGAGATGCTCTTCGTTTCTCTTTATTAGGAATAACTTTGTATATAGTATAAAAATATACAAATTCACAGTGCGGAATAAATATCATTGTGGACACCATGCAATGCAAATTAGCGTTCGTACTCCTCCATATAACTTTGTAATGTTGTATATATGTAGAAACTCCAAAATAATTTTTTGGCCACACTTTATACGAAAAGAATGTTGTATGCAAAATAAACGTGAAGAGAGGGCTTTTT
>NC_041391.1:389814495-389944690 GCF_002162155.2 Triticum dicoccoides
GTAGTTGATGCATTTGGCGGGGCCTAGAGAGGTATGTGTGTATTACGTATTTGAGAGAGGCATGGATAGAGGGGTCGACGGGGGGGGCGGGGGGGGGGCTTGGGAGAGATAGCACGAGAAATGAGAGTGGTCTAGAGAGAGAGAGACGAATATGACGTCACGAAAAGAGATTCCATTCCCTTGAGTGTGTATATGCAAGGGGGGAGGGAATAGAGGCACCAGGAGAAATTTTCTGTGTGTGTGGTGTTTGCGTTGGTATGTGTGGGTGTGAGAAGATAATGAGACGTGGGGGCAGAGGGTGTGTCACCGCGTGAGGTCCGGTGGGTCGATGTGAGGACCTTCGTTCGGTTCCGTCCTGCACCACATTGGTCGCCCCATGACACATTTAGGAAGACCCATGGATGACTAGTCATACAAGACAAAGATAGCAGAATTGTGATGGACTCTGTGTCCACTGACAATGCCGGATAGGATTTGTAACCCTAGGTTCTCGGACTAAGGTAACCCCTTTATCTTTGATATTACTATTCATCCAACCTAACTTTAAGGGGCATCCTACAGAATGCTCTGCTAGAATCATACTCGTCAATTAGGAAGAGAGGTATGAGACAATGAGTGAGAGACAGGCGTAAAGATAATGTGCGTACATGGGACACATAGGCAGGTCCATGTATATAGAAAGGGTCGATGAGGATTGTGTGTGTGTATGTTTGCGAGAGGAAGAGTGCTTGTGATAAAATTTAGTGAAAACAGTTGTAGGTTACGAGAGGGAGGGAGGGTTATATCTAAAGCATGTGTGCAAGAAAGACACCTCGGGAGAGAGTGTGTGAGCATTTTTGAGAGACCACCGATGGAGAGTGAAACTACACGTAAAAGACTGCTCTACACATTTATTAAAGATATAAATTGTATCCAAATATTAGGATGGGATCATGATATTTGCAATTCGCGTAAGGAGCGGTCATTGATCCATCAGACATCTAGATTCTATCGAATTTGAGCATGTCTATGTTATTATTCGACACAATTGATCCACATAGTTAGTATTTTGAACTCCAGACAATGCATCGCTTTATCAATCGAATATAAACGTGAGTATAGTTCATGTTGTGTGTGTAAAGCACATTATACATATGAAAGTTACACAATGGACATTATAAATAGCTACCTATGAACTAGCCTACATTTGAATTCAACTTAAGGTGGTTTAAAAAATCAAATTCAACATGAAGTCCATTCAATTATTTGAATTTGATATCATGGCATTTGTAAATCATACCTAAATTATGGGGGCACCAATCTTTGCTCTTATTTTGTACATAATAACATATGTAGTCGTGTACAAAATAGATTCAAATTTAGCTCCTCCATTCCAAAATAGTCGTAGTTATAGGATTTTCAAGTGTCAAAATTTCAAAAAGAAGCGGATAATTTAATGAGGTTTTTAAACATACAAGGTCAAATATAACGTTGTCTATTTAGGTCAATCCTCATAGTTCAAGAGTACAATCAACGTGAATGCTTGTGTTTCAAAATTTCGAACGAAGCGCCAAAAGAGCCTCTAATCGCCCAAAACCGCGTGAGACCAATGTTTGGTAGTACAAGGAAATTACTTTTCTAATAACTCCAACCCGTAAAACCTACCGGCCCGATGTCCAAAGGTCTAAACCGGGTAGGTTTGTAGCTTCATCTAGACGCCACGCAACCGCCTCCGAAAAACTTTCATACACAATGGCCGCCTAAGCACACATGCGTGCGGCCGAAATCGCTCCCGCCCACTATTTGGCACACCTGGGATTACCATCCTACCCCCGACCCGCAGTAGGTCCAAAATTTAAGAGGGGGGCAAAGTTTGTACTTTCCCCAAATTTCAAAGAAGCGCGCCCCATCTTCTGTTCAAAAAAGCCAAAAACAAGCGCGTCCCAGGCCGAAACATGGTCCCCCCCACCTGTCCAATTCCCCATTCGTACTCCGTGGGCGCCAAAACTACCTCTCCACCAGCCGTGAAACCCCGGCGTCCTCCGTCCGCCACCCCATCCCACCCATCAACCGCCGCCCTCCTCCATCACGCCCGAGCCAAAACCCCGATGTCGTCGTCCACCGCAACCTCAACCGCAACACCCTCCACGGCTAGTAGTTGAAGCTGAGGCCGAGTTGTCCGTACCCGAGCCAGTTCAACCACGCTGTCCTGTGCCTCACCACTGCCGCTCCAACTTCGCCACCCTCCACCACACCGGAGTTGTTCCTGCTACGCCGTCCTTCGCCGCCTCGGATATGCTTCCCCTCCGCCGACATACGGCCATGGCAACACAGTCAACAATTTGTCCATGGGTTCGTCCAAGCCTGCACCCTCCAGAACATCAGTTTCCCCGGTAAAAAGAAGAAGATCGGCGCAACATGTGGAGGTGACCACACCGGCAACTGAAGAAGGTACTCCTCTTGCCTTATTCGTGCAAATCTTACGTCTCTCCTTGCACGGTATTCAACCCACAGAAGACACTAGTTGACCGCTTCTTCTTGATACTAGATGTTCCTAGTAACTCGCGATGCACAAGGTTTCTCCTCATATACTATTTCACCTTAGCTAGAGGTCCGTCGCCCCCCTGAATTTCAATTTCTGGCCAGTTGATTCTCAATTAACAGAAGCATTCCCCGGCGTAACAGGCGCTAGTACGACTATTACGTCGGGGAAGCAGCGCCTTGGTGTTTAACTTAGGGGCGTGTGCAGCCTAGAGATACTGGCGCCCGATCTGGAGGTTGGCCGGGATTAAAGGGATGGCCTGGGGGCGCTGCCAAGCACGGCGGTGGTGTGAGGTCGATGGGAGGGTGGGGCGGCGGAGGCAGGGGTCTGTGCCGGTGGTCTCTGGCGGTTCGAGAAAGATCGTCAACAGTGACTGGCGGGAGGTAGACGAAGGCCATCTGCCCGTTCCTTATAGATCGAACGGTTCATTAAAAAAATCGCCTGACCTATTTATTTTCAGTCGACTGTTATCTTAGATATGACCACATGTGGTGGTGTGATGGAGGAGTACCTGCATTTCCTATGCTCATATATTACAAAATCATACGGAGTAGAATCTAATTTTGTTTGCCATGCAATGTTGTAGAGCTATCATATGTCTCCTGTCATTTATTTTTCAGCCACCTGCTATCTCCTACTTTTATAGTGCACTAGTTTTGCACACACTTCACCCATACTCTCACTATTGTGTTTTTATGCAAGGGTATTTCAGAGTCTTCCTCGAGAGAAGCAAAAAATAAAAGAGACAAGTCGTGCCAGCTTTCTACACGGCTAGGCATGACACGTTACAGTGCTATAAAGGGTGCAGTGTCAGCAGATGGAGACGGTAAACATAGCTCTGGAGTTGATGACCTCACTCGCAATGAACCACCATCGCAGGTGCTTGCTTTAACTTCGCGGTGTCATATGTGGTTGCATGTTCCATATGGTGTCTAGCTTGTATTCGAAAGGCCAAAGTCGGTCTTTATTAAGATAAGGAAAGATATTTTTTACATGAACCACCATCCCGTGAGCACCAGAAGACAAATAGCTAGTTAGGGCACTGGCTGAGCCAGTGACAAGCCCAGCAAAGACAGACATCACCTGGAAGCCAACTAAAAAGCCGCGATGGTGGCGAAGCAGACCGTCTCCCACCAGGCTCTCAGGTCCTAGATGATCATGTTCACCACTCCAGCCGGATGTCTAGCTTGTATTGCTTCCAATTTGGTTAAATTGCATCTGCTTAGCTTACACATTATACCTTTGAATATGACATGCCTTTCTGTTTTTGGTACTTACTAGTACATCTGTGTATTAACCATGTTCTTACATCAAACTAATGTTCTTGTGTATCCCTCATCAATCACTTATGATGAGGCAGGCAGGCAAGGGGACTACTCCTCATTTAAAGAATGCAGCATCAGCCTCCCGACATGATTCTCAAGAAACAGAAATGCTAGATGAAGATATTGAACGTAGCTCTGTGGTTGATTACAACATTTCCCCTACACTAGCATCGCAGGTGCTTGCTCTAACTTGGCAGCGTGATATGTGGTTGCATGTTGCATATGGTGTCTAGATTGTAATTCTTCCAATCTGGTTAAACTGCATGTGCTAGTCTGCTTAGCTTATACTACCTCCATCCCATAATGTAAGATGTTTTTTGGCACTAAATTATTGCCAAAAAAAATGTCTTACATTATGGGACAGAGGGAGTACACTATACCTGTTAATGTGACATGCCTTCCTGTATTTAGTACATAGTACATCTGTCTATTAAGCATGTCTTTACATAAAACTATTGTTTTTTTGTATCCCGCATCAATCAATATGACGAGACACCTTTAGTATATGCAGTGCGATGTTAGTTGCATCTCTCATATGATTTATAGCATGTGCTGCTTCTAATTTGTTGAAATGCCATTTATGATGGGACGCTTTTAACTTGGCAGACTCATATTGGTTGCATCTTTCATGTGGTGTCTAGCTTGCATTGCTTCTTATTTGTTGGAATGGTTTCTGCTTCGTTTACACAAACAGTTGTGAACATGCCATGCCTGAAGGAAATATGCGCTAGAGGCAATAATAAAGTTATTATTTATTTCCTCATATCATGATAACTGTTTATTATTCATGCTAGAATTGTATTAACCAGAAACATGATACATGTGTGAATACATAGACAAACATAAAGTCACTAGTATGCCTCTACTTGACTAGCTCATTAATCAAAGATGGTTATGTTTCCTAACCATAGACATGTGTTGTCATTTGATTAATGGGATCACATCATCAGGAGAATGATGTGATTGACATGACCCATTCCGTTAGCCTAGCACTTGATCGTTTAGTATGTTGCTATTGCTTTCTTCATGACTAATACAAAGTTCATGCAACTATGAGATTGTGCAACTCACGTTTACCGGAAGAACACTTTGTGTGCTACCAAACGTCACAACCTAACTGGGTGATTATAAAGGTGCTCTACAGGTGTTTCCGAAGGTGCATGTTCGGTTGGCACAATTCGAGATTAGGTTTTGTCACTCCGAATGTCGGAGAGGTATCTCTAGGCCCTCTCGGTAATACTCATCACCTAAGCCTTGCAAGCATTGTAACTAATGAGTTAGTTATAAGATGATGTGTTACAGAACGAGTAAAGAGACTTGCCGGTAACGAGATTGAACTAGGTATTGGATACCGACATCAAATCTCGGGCAAGTAACATACCGATGACAAAGGGAACAACGTATGATTGTTATGCGGTTTGACGATAAAGATCTTCGTAGAATATGTAGGAACCAATATGGGCATCCAGGTTCCGCTATTGGTTATTGACCGAGAATAGTTCTAGGTCATGTCCACATAGTTCTCTAACCCGTAGGGTCCGCACGCTTAACGTTACGATGACAGTTTTATTATGAGTTTACAAGTTTTGATGTACCGAAGTTTGTTCGGAGTCCCGGATATGATCACGGACATGACGAGGAGTCTCGAAATGGTCGAGACATAAAAATTGATATATTGGACGACTATATTCGGACACCAGAAGTGTTCCGAGTGATTTTAGAGAAAACCGGAGTGCCGGAGGGTTACCGGAACCCCCCCCCCGGAGAGTTAATGGGCCTTGGTGGGAAGAGAGAGGGGCGGCCAAGAAGGGCCACGCGCCCCCTCTCCCTCTGGTCCGAATTGGACTACGAGGGGGGGCGGCGCCCCCCTCTTTCCTTCCCCTCCTCTCCTCCTTCCTTCCCCTCCTAGTAGGTGTAGGAAAGGAGGAGTCCTACTCCTACTAGGAGGAGGACTCCTCCTCCTGGCGCGCCCAACAAGGGCCGGCCGGCCTCCCCCCTCCCTCCTTTATATACGGGGGCAGGGGGCACCCCATAGACACACAAGTTGATCTACGGATCGTTCCTTAGCCGTGTGAGGTGCCCCCTCCACCATATTCCACCTCGGTCATATCGTCGCGGAGTTTAGGCGAAGCCCTGCGCCGGTAGAACATCATCATCATCACCACGCCGTCGTGCTGACGGAACTCTTCCCCGAAGCTTTGCTGGATCGGAGCCCGGGGATCGTCATCGAGCTGACCGTGTGCTGAACTCGGAGGTGTCGTACGTTCGGTGCTTGGATCGGTCGGATCGTGAAGACGTACGACTACATCAACCGCGTTGTCATAACGCTTCCGCTTACGGTCTACGAGGGTACGTGGACGAACACTCTCCCCTCTCGTTGCTATGCCATCACCATGATCTTGCGTGTGCGTAGGAAATTTTTTGAAATTACTACGTTCTCCAACAGTGGCATCCGAGCCTGGTTTTATGCGTAGATGTCATATGCACGAGTAGAACACAAGTGAGTTGTGGGCGATATAAGTCATACTGCTTACCAGCATGTCATACTTTGGTTCGGCGGTATTGTGAGATGAAGCGGCCCGGACGGACATTACGCGTACGCTTACGCGAGACTGGTTTCACCGCTACGAGCACTCGTTGCTTAAAGGTGACCGGCGGGTGTCTGTCTCTCTCACTTTAGCTGAATCGAGTGTGGCTACGCCCGGTCCTTGCGAAGGTTAAAACAGCACCAACTTGACAAACTATCGTTGTGGTTTTTGATGCGTAGGTAAGAACGGTTCTTGCTAAGCCCGTAGCAGCCACGTAAAACTTGCAACAACAAAGTAGAGGACGTCTAACTTGTTTTTGCAGGGCATGTTGTGATGTGATATGGTCAAGACGTGATGATATATTTTACTGTATGAGATGATCATGTTTTGTAACCGAAGTTATCGGCAACTGGCAGGAGCCATATGGTTGTCGCTTTATTGTATGAAATGCAAACGCCTTGTAATTGCTTTACTTTATCACTAAGCGGTAGCGATAGTCGTAGAAGCAATAGTTGGCGAGACAACAATGATGCTACGATGAAGATCAAGGTGTCGCGCCGGTGACGATGGTGATCATGACGGTGCTTCGGAGATGGAGATCACAAGCACAAGATGATGATGGCTATATCATATCACTTATATTGATTGCATGTGATGTTTATCCTTTATGCATCTTATCTTGCTTTGATTGATGATAGAATTTTAAGATGATCTCTCACTAAAATTATCAAGAAGTGTTCTCCCTGAGTATGCACCGTTGCCAAAGTTCGTCGTGCCCAGACACCACGTGATGATCAGGTGTGATAAGCTCTACGTCCATCTACAACGGGTGCAAGACAGTTTTGCACACGCGGAATACTCAGGTTAAACTTGACGAGCCTAGCATATGCAGATATGGCCTCGAAACACGGAGACCGAAAGGTCGAGCGTGAATCATATAGTAGATATGATCAACATAGTGATGTTCACCATTGAAAACTACTCCATCTCACGTGATGATCGGTTATGGTTTAGTTGATTTGGATCACGTGATCACTTAGATGACTAGAGAGATGTATGTCTAAGTGGGAGTTCTTTAGTAATATGATTAATTGAACCTAAATTTATCATAAACTTAGTACCTGATAGTATTTTGCTTGTCTATGTTTGTTTGTAGATAGATGGCTCGTGCTGTTGTTCCGTTGAATTTTAATGCGTTCCTTGAGAAAGCAAAGTTGAAAGATGATGGTAGCAATTACACGGACTGGGTCCGTAACCTGTAGATTATCCTCATTGCTGCACAGAAAATTTACGTCCTGGAAGCACCGCTTGGTGCCAGGCCTGCTGCTGATGCAACTGACGACGTTAAGAACGTCTGGCAGAGCAAAGCTGATGACTACTCTATAGTTCAGTGTGCCGTGCTTTACGGCTTAGAACTGGGTCTTCAACGACGTTTTGAATGTCATGGAGCATATGAGATGTTCCAGGAGTTGAAGTTAATATTTCAAGCAAATGCCCAGATTGAGAGATATGAAGTCTCCAATAAGTTCTACAGCTGCAAGATGGAGGAGAATAGTTCTGTTAGTGAGCATATACTCAAAATGTCTGGGTACAATAATCACTTGATTCAACTGGGAGTTAATCTTCCGGATGATAGCGTCATTGACAGAATTCTCCAATCACTGCCACCAAGCTACAAGAGCTTTCTGATGAACTATAATATGCAAGGGATGAACAAGACTATTCCCGAGCTCTTCGCAATGCTAAAAGCTGCGGAGGTAGAAATCAAGAAGGAGCATCAAGTGTTGATGGTCAACAAGACCACTAGTTTCAAGAAAAAGGGCAAAGGGAAGAAGAAGGGGAACTTCAAGAAGAACAGCAAGCAAGTTGCTGCTCAAGAGAAGAAACCCAAGTCTAGACCTAAGCCTGAAACTGAGTGCTTCTACTACAAGCAGACTGGTCACTGGAAGCGGAACTACCCCAAGTATTTAGCGGATAAGAAGGATGGCAAAGTGAACAAAGGTATATGTGATATACATGTTATTGATGTGTACCTAACTAGAGCTCGTTGTAGCACCTGGGTATTTGATACTGGTTCTGTTGCTAATATTTGCAACTCGAAACAGGGACTACGGAATAAGCGAGCACTGGCCAAGGACGAGGTGACGATGCGCGTGGGAAACGGTTCCAAAGTCGATGTGATCGCGGTCGGCATGCTACCTCTACATCTACCTTCGGGATTAGTTTTAGACCTGAATAATTGTTATTTGGCTCCAGCATTGAGCATGAACATTATATCTGGATCTTGTTTGATGCGAGACGGTTATTCATTTAAATCAGAGAATAATGGTTGTTCTATTTATATGAGTAATATCTTTTATGGTCATGCACCCTTGAAGAGTGGTCTATTTTTATTAAATCTCGATAGTAGTGATACACATATTCATAGTGTTGAAACCAAAAGATGCAGAGTTAATAATGATAGTGCAACTTATTTGTGGCACTGCCGTTTGGGTCATATCGGTGTAAAGCGCATGAAGAAACTCCATACTGATTGACTTTTGGAATCACTTGATTATGAATCACTTGGTACTTGCGAACCGTGCCTTATGGGCAAGATGACTAAAACGCCGTTCTCCGGAACTATGGAGCGAGCAACTGATTTGTTGGAAATCATACATACTGATGTTTGTGGCCCAATGAATGTTGAGGCTCGCGGCGGGTATCGTTATTTTCTCACCTTCACAGATGATTTGAGCGGATATGGGTATATCTACTTGATGAAACACAAGTCTGAAACATTTGAAAAGTTCAAAGAATTTCAGAGTGAAGTGGAAAATCATCGTAACAAGAAAATAAAGTTTCTTCGATCTGATCGTGGAGGAGAATATTTGAGTTATGAGTTTGGCCTACACTTGAAACAATGTGGAATAGTTTCACAACTCACGCCACCTGGAACACCACAACGAAATGGTGTGTCCGAACGTCGTAATCGTACTTTACTGGATATGGTGCAATCTATGATGTCTCTTACTGATTTACCGCTATCATTTTGGGGTTATGCTTTAGAGACGGCCGCATTCACGTTAAATAGGGCACCATCAAAATCAGTTGAGACGACGCCTTATGAACTGTGGTTTGGCAAGAAACCAAAGTTGTCGTTTCTTAAAGTTTGGGGCTGCGATGCTTATGTGAAGAAACTTCAACCAGATAAGCTCGAACCTAAATCGGAGAAATGTGTCTTCATAGGATACCCAAAAGAGACTATTGGGTACACCTTCTATCACAGATCCGAAGGCAAGACATTCGTTGCTAAGAATGGATCCTTTCTAGAGAAGGAGTTTCTCTCGAAAGAAGTGAGTGGGAGGAAAGTAGAACTTGATGAGATAACTGTATCTACTCCCTTATTGGAAAGTAGTTCGTCACAAGAACCGGTTCCTGTGACAACTACACCAATTAGTGAGGAAGCTAATGATAATGATCATGAAACTTCAGATCAAGTTTCTACTAAACCTCGTAGGTCTACCAGAGTAAGATCCGCACCAGAGTGGTACGGTAATCCTATTCTGGAAGTCATGTTACTTGACCATGATGAACCTACGAACTTTCAGGAAGCGATGATGAGCCCGGATTCCGCAAAATGGCTAGAAGCCATGAAATCTGAGATGGGATCCATGTATAAAAACAAAGTATGGACTTTGGTTGACTTGCCCGATGATCGGCAAGCCATTGAGAATAAATGGATCTTTAAGAATAAGACTGACGCTGATGGTAATATAACTGTCTATAAAGCTCGACTTATTGCAAAAGGTTTTCAACAAGTTCAAGGGGTTGACTACGATGAGACTTTCTCACCCGTAGCGATGCTTAAGTCCGTCTGAATCATGTTAGCTATTGCTGCATTTCATGATTATGAAATTTGGCAAATGGATGTCAAGACTGCATTCTTGAATGGATTTCTAGAAGAAGAGTTGTATATGATGCAGCCGGAAGGTTTTGTTGATCCAAAAGGTGCTGACAAAGTGTGCAAGCTCGAGCGTTCCATTTATGGACTGGTGCAAGCATCTCGGAGTTGGAATAAACACTTTGATAGTGTGATCAAAGCATATGGTTTTATACAGACTTTTGGAGAAGCCTGTAATTTACAAGAAAGTGAGTGGGAGCTCTGTAGCATTTCTAATTTTATATGTAGATGACATATTATTAATTGGAAATGATATAGAATTTCTGGATAGCATAAAAGGATATTTGAATAAAAGTTTTTCAATGAAAGACCTCGGTGAAGCTGCTTACATATTGGGCATCAAGATCTATAGAGATAGATCAAGACGCTTAATAGGACTTTCATAAAGCACATACCTTGACAAAATTTTGAAAAAGTTCAAAATGGATCAGGCAAAGAAAGGATTCTTGCCTGTGCTACAAGGTGTGAAGTTGAGTCAAACTCAATGCCCGACCACAGCAGAAGATAGAGAGAAAATGAAAAATGTTCCCTATGCTTCAGCCATAGGCTCTATCATGTATGCAATGCTGTGTACCAGACCTGACGTATGCTTAGCAATAAGCTTGGCAGGAAGGTACCAAAGTAATCCAGGAGTGGATCACTGGACAGCGGTCAAGAACATCCTGAAATACCTGAAAAGGACTAAGTATATGTTTCTCGTATATGGAGGTGACAAAGAGCTAGTCGTAAACGGTTACGTCGTTGCAAGCTTTGACACTGATCCGGATGATTCTAAATCGCAAACCGGATACGTGTTTTTATTAAACGGTGGAGCTGTAAGTTGGTGCAGTTCTAAACAAAGCGTCGTAGCGGGATCTACATGTGAAGCGGAGTACATAGCTGCTTCGGAAGCAGCAAATGAAGGAGTTTGGATGAAGGAGTTCATTTCAGATCTAGGTGTCATACCTAGTGCATCGGGACAATGAAGATCTTCTGTGACAATACTGGTGCAATTGCCTTGGCAGAGGAATCCAGATTTCACAAGAGGACCAAGCACATCAAGAGACGCTTCAATTCCATCCGGGACCAAGTCCAAGTGGGAGACATAGAGATTTGCAAGATACATACGGATCTGAATGTTGCACACCCGTTGACTAAGCCTCTCTCACGAGCAAAACATGATCAGCACCAAGACTCCATGGGTGTTAGAATCATTACTATGTAATCTAGATTATTGACTCTAGTGCAAGTGGGAGACTGAAGGAAATATGCCCTAGAGGCAATAATAAAGTTATTATTTATTTCCTCATATCATGATAAGTGTTTATTATTCATGCTAGAATTGTATTAACCAGAAACATGATACATGTGTGAATACATAGACAAACATAAAGTCACTAGTATGCCTCTACTTGACTAGCTCATTAATCAAAGATGGTTATGTTTCCTAACCATAGACATGTGTTGTCATTTGATTAATGGGATCACATCATTAGGAGAATGATGTGATTGACATGACCCATTCCGTTAGCCTAGCACTTGATCGTTTAGTATGTTGCTATTGCTTTCTTCATGACTTATACAAAGTTCCTGCAACTATGAGATTGTGCAACTCACGTTTATCGGAAGAACACTTTGTGTGCTACCAAACATCACAACGTAACTGGGTGATTATAAAGGTGCTCTATAGGTGTTTCTGAAGGTGCATGTTGGGTTGGCATAATTCGAGATTAGGTTTTGTCACTCCGATTGTCGGAGAGGTATCTCTGGGCCCTCTCGGTAATACTCATCACCTAAGCCTTGCAAGCATTATAACTAATGAGTTAGTTATAAGATGATGTGTTACATAATGAGTAAAGAGACTTGCTGGTAACGAGATTGAACTAGGTATTGGATACCGACGATCAAATCTCGGGCAAGTAACATACCGATGACAAAGGGAACAACGTATGATTGTTATGCGGTTTGACCGATAAAGATCTTTGTAGAATATGTAGGAACCAATATGGGCATCCAGGTTCTGCTATTGGTTATTGACCGAGAATAGTTCTAGGTCATGTCTACATAGTTCTCGAACCCGTAGGGTCCGCACGCTTAACGTTACGATGACAGTTTTATTATGAGTTTACAAGTTTTGATGTACCGAAGTTTGTTCAGAGTCCTGGATATGATCACGGACATGACGAGGAGTCTCGAAATGGTCGAGACATAAAGATTGATATATTGGATGACTATATTCGGACACCGGAAGTGTTCCGGGTGATTTCGGAGAAAACCGGAGTGCCGGAGGGTTACCGGAACCCCCCCCCCCCCCGGAGAGTTAATGGGCCTTGGTGGGAAGAGAGATGGGCGGCCAGGAAGGGCCGCGCGCCCCCTCTCCCTCTGGTCCGAATTGGACTAGGAGGGGGGGCGGCGCCCCCCTCTTTCCTTCCCCTCCTCTCCCCCTTCCTTCCCCTCCTAGTAGGCGTAGGAAAGGAGGAGTCCTACTCCTACTAGGAGGAGGACTCCTCCTCCTGGCGCGCCCAACAAGGGCCGGCCGGCCTGCCCCTCCCTCCTTTATATACGGGGGCAGGGGGCACCCCATAGACACACAAGTTGATATACGGATCGTTCCTTAGCCGTGTGCGGTGCCCTCCTCCACCATATTCCACCTCGGTCATATCGTCGCGGAGTTTAGGCGAAGCCCTGCGCCGGTAGAACATCATCATCGTCACCACGCCGTCGTGATGACGGAACTCTTCCCCGAAGCTTTGCTGGATCGGATCCCGGGGATCGTCATCGAGCTGAACGTGTGCTGAACTCGGAGGTGTCGTACGTTCGGTGCTAGGATCGGTCGGATCGCAAAGACGTACGACTACATCAACCGCGTTGTCATAACGCTTCCGCTTACGGTCTACGAGGGTACGTGGACGAGCGCTCTCCCCTCTTGTTGCTATGCCATCACCATGATCTTGCGTGTGCGTAGGAATTTTTTTGAAATTACTATGTTCTCTAACAATGCCGTCCTATTTTTCGTACATATTCCATCCTGATATCATGTGTTTGCCTTACATCAAAGTAGTGATTGTCAGTATCATGCATGAATGAGTTCTGAAGAGAGAATTTTATTGCTTTTTCTTGTCGGTTTTACTTGACAATTCAAAATCAATAAAGCGGAAGGAAGTTAGCAAGGCAGCGGATAAAGGTGCTCCTTCCGAACGGAGGGCCTTTACAGTTTCTACTCCTCCACACCCCCAAGATGATTTCCAATACAACACATGCATAGACACTCAGCTATGTTTATGATGAGCACGTCTCCCCTAGTGCAGCATCACTGGTGCTCCCTCTAACTTGGCACTGTTATATGTGGTTGCATGTTATGTGTGATGTCTAGCTTGTATTGCTTCTAATTTTGTTGAATTCCATCTTCTTACTTTACACATTATACTTCAATAAGACACGTGTTCATGTTTCTAGAACATACAATATTTGTCTATCACACCATGTTCTTACATCAAATTACTACTGTTGTGTAACCTGCAACAATCACTTATCATAAGACACGTTTGACTTCGGAGTGTGATATAGGTTACATCTCACATTCTTTTCTAGCTTGTACTACTAATTTGTTGAAATGGCACTTATGATGAGATAGTTTTAACTTGGTAGAGTGATATTCGTTGCATCTTTCATATGGTGTCTAGCTTTCATTGCTTCTAATTTCTTGAAATGCCTTCTCCTTAGTTTACACATCATAAGCTGTGAATATGCAATGCTGTGAATATGCAATGGCACTGATGACGAGAGACCTCTAACATGGTAGTGTGATGTTGTTTGCATCTTGCATATGATTTATTTCTTGTACTGCTTCACATTTGTTTAAGCGCCATTTATGATGAGACACTGTTAACTTGGCAGAGCGATATTTGTAGCATCTTTCATATGGTGTCTACCTTCCATTGCATTGCTTCTAATTTGGTGAAATGTCCTCTTCTTAGTATACACATCATAGTTCTAGTTATCTCTTCGGTCCTGTTTTTCATACATATTACATCCTCCTATCATGTGGTTGTCTAACATCAAATTTTAGTTCGTCTGCATCACGCATTAATTTGTTCTGAAGAACTAAATTGTTATTCGTTTTTCTTGTCGGCTTGAATGGCAGGGAATGAGAAGCGGATGAATCCTGGAGATTCTGCTGGTACTGATGGTGCAATAGAAGGTCAAAGTCCAGCTGAAAATTCTACAAACACGACATCCCATGCTACACGAGCTGCAAAAAAAGCCAAACAGAAACAAATAGCTGCCACCAAAAAGGCAGAGACAGCCCTAGTTCTTGCAACACCTACCACAGTACTACCAACTACACGACTTACTCATGCGTCAACTGAGCTAGCAGCACGTTCCCAAGCTCCCTTGCCACCTGACACTACTTCCCAAGCACTCTTGACACAAGACGAGTTGGCAATATCAGATGAACCTTGTGAGCTTCAACAGCAAGAAGGTAGTTGCTGGAGTCAAGTTACAGTTGCATGCTTCTTTATATGTAGTCTCACAGTTTGATGTACACTAACACTTCCTATGTTCGTTGTTGGACTAGCACCTAGGTGCAAGAGGAAACAAACATCAGGGATAATGCTCGATAGGTTAACTAAATCTAGAGGAGGAAGAATGGAGATCTGTTTTGAGGCCGGTTTAAAAAGGCCACGTGATGCTACAGAGTTAGCCAAGTTAGTATCAGAAGCAGCGGTTGCCGTTAGGTGTCATGTACGTATCCTCCCAACATGGATTCAGTACAGGCATGACAAAGACGAAACCTAGTTCAACACCTTCCTCGACCATTTATCTGTAAGTATGGTTATGTATGGAAACTAGTAATATCGTCTTGCTCTGTCCCATACTTTTTAGGTTGCTGATAATGAGACTCCCATAATTTTCAGCAGATGAGGTTCAAGTTGGATAGCCAAGATGATGCAACCAGACAAGCTTGCACCCATGTTTTCAAGTCTGCTCTGCGATAGTATCGGTATAACTTGAGGAAAACTCACTTTGAAGGCAAGGCTAATAGTGAACTTTCCCAAACATCTCTAGTGGAAAATATATCGAATGAAGACTGGAGGGGCCTTGTTAAACACTGGTCCGATCCGAAGTATCAGGTACATTATATATATGTGATCAGATCACATGTTCAAGTCCTATTTACGCATGTGCCACACAAATCTATCTTCTTGTAGGTGAACTGTTCAAAGAACAAGGCCAACCGTACAAAAGTGAAATTCCAACAGACGACAGGTGTCACACCCTAGCTAGTTCATGCATTAGAGTGTTGCATCATGTCTATTCTTCATCAGAAACTTGAAATGGGGATGACAGAACCCCCAGCCCCCTCTGAAACCAACTAGGGTTACTAAAAATATTTTCAATGAACCTGAAATGCCCTTCTAAAATGCCCATCATTTTTGTCTTGGTTCAGAACCTCTGCCAAAAGTGGTGCACATTTTCCTAGGCCATCTTAGGGTTTTGAATTAAATCATAAATATTTGAATTTGGGCATTTAAAATTATATAAAATATTTAAATGCTCAAATAACTCCAAACTAAAATGTTTCATGTTGGAAATAATCCAACTATGGACCAGGAGTAGTTTGGTGATTTTAGGAGTAGCCTAAGTATTTTATTTAATTCAACAAAGTTGCAGAAGTATTAAAAAAACAGAAAACCCAAAAAATTGGAAAAAGCTTACCTAGCGCCCAGCACCCGGCCCACCTGCTGGCCCAGCCCAGCACCGCGCCAGCGAGCTGCTTGCCGGCCAGGCAGGCAGGCAGGTGCTCGACGGCGAGCACCGCATGGGTGCCACGCACCTGCTCGCCGCCTCGCCGCCTCCCTCGCCCGGCTAACGCCGTGAATCGGCCTCTCTCTCTCTCCCGAACCTCCCAGACACCCCCTCTCCTCTCCAGCTCCTCTCCCTCGCTCTCCCACGCCATGGCCGACGCCATCGCCGCCACCCCCTCGCCGTAGCCACGCCCTCCGTCAACCCCATGCCGTGCCACCGTGTCCAGGAGCTCCGCCGCCGTCCACTTCATCGAGCTAGCCGAGCCCCGTGTGCTCGTGCGGCCCGAGACCACCGCATCGACCTCGCCCGAGCTCGCCGTCGTCGGAGATCCCCTTCAACGCCGTCGCCGCCTCAGCTCGTCCCCGACCCCGCCGGTGGCCTCTACGGGAGCGCTGTGAGCCTAGCTACCCCTCCGACCCTCCCTCTCTCATTCCCGAGCCGTGTAGCCACCGCACGAAGATCACACGCACGCACCGCCGCGGATCTCGTCGCCGACGTGCTCCCGGCCATCCTCCGGCCAACCCGCGGTGTCCAACGCACTCACCACGCTGCGTTGGGCCCAACCGTGCACTTCCCGCACCTCCCCGCACACCCTAGGCCGAGTTCGTTTTCACCCGAACTCCGGTGGCCGCCAAAGTCGTCGCCGGCGCCAACTCCGGCCACCCCGACCCCAACGGACTCCACCAAGAGCTGCGGCTCGTCCTCAGCTCCACTCCGGTGGTCTCCGCGACCCATTTGGTGGCCGAAATAGCCAAAACCACTTCCGCCGCCGCGTCGGGCTCGCCGGCGGCTAAACGCCGGTGCAGCCGACCCGGGTTTGACCACGGGTGGGCCCTGGTTGACTCCCCTGAGTCAATGACAGGTGGGGCCCAGCCCTGTTAATTAAACAGGTTTAGTTTTAATTAAACTTTAATTAATTTAATCACCCTGACATGCGTCACCCACTGTCAGGTTTGACCCGGACGTGTTCCGTTGACCTGCTGACGTCACACTGACGTCAGGCTGACGCAATAATTGATTTTCTGGAATTATTCTAATATAGGAAATTTCAGAATATAATTTAAACTTCAGAAATTCATAACTTTTATTCTGTAACTCCAAATCAGACAAATTATATATGAAAAATGATCAGAAAAATCCAATCTATCCATCTGTACTATTTTCATGCATGATTAAACAAGTTAACTTGATGTTTAATGCAGAACGGAAAAACACTTTAAAGGGCCATGTTTGAGTTTGAAATTTGAATCTTTGATTCAAATTGGTTCAAACCCTTCTGGTCTTAGTTGCATTAGCCCAACACACTCATATTGCTATGTTTCATGCATGCATCATATTGTTGCACATTGTTTGGTGATGGTTGTATATCGGTGTTCTTTGCGGCAGGATCTGCCCCCGAGGAGTACCGTGATTACCCTAACGAAGAACCGTATCAGTGCATCGAACCATCAGGCAAGCAACCAACCATTTGATCATATCGATACAATCCCATGTTCTCGCTCCTGCTCTCTTTACTGCATTAAGACAACACGTTTCAAACTGCTGTGTGATGCGGTAGTTGAACCCACTTCCTCTGCATGACCTGTCATTGCCACAGTAACTAGATGAAATCCACTAGCATGTGTAGGAGTTGATTGAGCCATATGTATGTGTTGTTCCTACCTTGCTATGCCTGCTATGCTTAGGGTCGTGTCAGGTCTGGTTCATCTGGGTGATGGACTAGAGTGAAATGATTATGTCGGTAATGAAAGTGGTGTGGTGAACATGATTTGGTAAAGGTATCGATGAGAGGCCATGTAGGAGTACATGGTGGGTTGTTTCATTGAAGCCGACCTTAAGCACTGAGATCTGTATGTGTGATTTAAGATACAGCTACTACCATGCATTGGGCCCTGAAATATGACCCCGCTCGACTTCTTATTCACCCTAGCTCTCTGTCCAGGAGTTGCACGTAGTTTCTGGTGTTTGTAGCCTACTGGAGGCCGTGGACAGCGCTGACCGTAGGGGTGGGCTGTGATGCGGTAGGTACGTGGCACGGTGTACCGAATACCCGTTAGGTATCTCGGGAACCCTGTTCACATCGTTCGGGGCCGTATGGGAAACCTCGGCCGGACTCCCTGCGGATGGAACCTGGATAGGCGATAAACCTGGACTAGAGACTTAGGTGTTTAGGTAGGTCGTGGTCTACACCCACGTCGGCTTTCGCTTGAAGTTTGCCGAGCACATGTCGTGTGCAGACGCTAAGTGGTGGAAACATGTATGAAGAAGTACACCCCTGCAGGGTTAACATGATCTATTCGAATAGCCGCGTCCGCGGTAAAGGACTACTTGGTTGCCTATACAGTTCATAGACAAGTAAATGGAAACTACTAAAAGCCTCAAGATAAGTGTGAGTGCCGAGGATGGCTCTTCCGTAGGAAGACGGAGGCGGATCCTCGGTAGTGTATTGAATTGGTGAGTAGTGGACTCGTGTACGCAAAACCATTTCAAGTTGGAGTCTCGTAGGTTAGCCTAGCCAATAGTCAAAGCTGGCTTGCTGCAATAACTCCACCAACCCTTCTTGATAATATGCATGTATGTAGGATCTGATGTAAGTCTTGCTGGGTACCTTTGTACTCATGTTGCTATAATTTACATTTTTTATAGAAGACGCTGCAACCCCTTCTGATGGGTTCTACGTAGACGTTGACATCAATGAGTAGGCTAAGGCCCAGGTGGTGATCCTGAGCTTGTGAAGGACCACGTAGTATAGCTAGGCTTTCCAAGCCTCTTTTATTTTACTAGTTGTCTGTACTTAGACAAGTTACTTCCGCTGCTGGTTTGTATGACTGTATGACTTGAATGCTGGGTCGTGAGACCCGTACCTTTGTGTATGTTATGTATGGCTCTCTGAGCCTTAAATAAAGTACTTGTGTCGTAGAGTCATGTTGTGATGCTTTGTTGTATTTGCACATATCGAGCATATTGTGTGTATGATTGAAATGCTTGGTATGTGTGGGATCTGACTATCTAGTTGTTTATCTTTAGTAGCCTCTCTTACCGGGAAATGTCTCCTAGTGTTACCGCTGAGCCATGGTAGCTTGCTACTGCTCTGGAACACTTAGGCTGGCCGGCATGTGTCCTTCCTCGTTCCGGTGTCTGTCCCTTCGGGGAAATGTCACGCATTGAGTACCGGAGTCCTGTTAGCCCGCTATAGCCCGGTTTACCGGAGTCCTGCTAGCCCAGTGCTACAGCCCGGACCCACTTGCTGTTGACCGACACGTTCGAGGCTGGGTCATGAATGCCTGTCCCTGTAAGTCTGTGCCACTTTGGGTTTACGACTAGTCATGTCAGCCCGGGCTCCTTATCATATGGATGCTAGCGACACTATCATATACGTGAGCCAAAAGGCGCAAACGGTCCCGGGCAAAGGTAAGGCGACACCCGTGGGGATACCGTGTGTGAGGCCGCAAAGTGATATGAGGTGCTACAGGCTAGATCGATGTGACATCGAGTCGGGGTCCTGACAGCGTTGGCATCAGAGCCGGACTGCCTGTAGGTTCTCCAAGCCAAACTGGTCGATGTTGAGTCTAGAAATTCTTTAGTTATATGTAGGGGAATTGTTTGTGGGTTGGAACGTAAGGCTCTTTTTACTCCTTTATCTTATGACATTCTGATCTGAGTCAGTCTATTCTTCCACCGGGGGTTAAGGAATTAGGATCTATTCTCTCTATCAGGATCACGTGTTACTAATCAGTAATACCTTATAGGTTCAATGGTTACAAGCCTAGTTCAGTTCTACTACCACATTATGTTGCTAGGATGGACTCAGAACTTTGATATGATGATGTTGAGTGTGAATGAAATCCTTTGTCAAATGTCTCAAAATCCTTCTTGAGCATTTGCAGCTGTTATGCTGCCGAAATTTTGCTAGAAATTCTAATGCCTTTGCATTATGATTCTGTTTTCAGATGGCCACTCGCGACCTCAATCAAGTGGTTCGCCTGACTCGATGCCTAGATGTACCCGGTCATACCGCCATGTTGGTCAGGGTAATGACTAAGGCTGGATACCGCTGGTATCCTGAGTACACGGTCGAAGAGCAATTCCGAGACTTTAATCAAAGCCAGTATCTCTGCACTGTCAGGATATTTCCATCTTATCCTGGGTCCACCGAGCCCCTTCACTGCTCCTATGGACTCGGGGTTACTATTGAGATGGCTGTGCAGGACGCCGCCTACTCTATGATGACCATTATGCGAGTCAGATCTGGTCTATTTCGGGACTCTGATTTCCGGTATATGCCAGGATCACTTCCGGGAGCACAAGGGTATCTCCAAGCTATCTATGCTGACCCCACCCAGGAGGATTCACGGACCCGCACCACTGTTGAGATGCTCGAGGATAAGGACCGTGAAAATCGGGCCTTGAGGTTAGAGCTCTTCAATACCCGTGCTGACCACTGGGCCACATTGACTCGGTTTGCACCGGCGGTGCAAGCTGGATATTCGGATATGCGCGATCTCTATCCTGTGAGATCTGCTTTGCCAGACGTGATGGGTTGGCGTGATGTAGGAGGCATCACCCCACCTCGTGGTCCTCGCAGGCCACCGTCTGTTGGTCCAAGACCTCATCCTAGCCCCTATGGTCCACAAGCTCCGCGAGATCGTCTATTTCCGGATGATCATGTTGAGCTTCCGGGCTATGGAGGTGACTTCTACGAGGACTACTATGGATCGGTCTGAGTTAGTGGTAGTATCACTAGTTCGTGTTAGCTGTGTCGTCTATCGTCCTGCGTGACTCGTGGGATATGACCTAGTTTGTATCGCCTTCCGGAGGTGTAGAAAAATAATGTATAGGAGCTTGGAATGCCTCCGATGAGATGTAATCCTCTTTTCACCATAATAGTACCTTGTTTGGTCTTGTACTAAACCCTGTATGGTGTGTATGACGATGGAATAAAGAAGCAGTTTCTGTATCTACCATGTCATACGGATGATCATCTTGCATTCCGAGTTATTCCTTACATTCTGTATCCTATGTCGGAACTTTATCATCCTGACTAAATCATTGTCTTGTTTACCTAGGATGGTCAACACGCGCACAAACCCTGCTCCCCAAGAGCAGGCCGAAGGCAGCGAAGTCAGGAATGCAAATCTGCCTCATCCTCCTTCCTTAGCCGAGGTTATGATGGAAGCCGAAAGAAACAAGCGGGAGACCAACCGTTTGTTGGAGCGTATTGAACAGAACACAGCACACCATCAGAGGACTAACGTGGTGTCACTCAGTGATTTCATCAAATTACATCCACCCACGTTCCACCACTCCGTCGAGCCTCTCGACGCTGATGACTGGCTTCGCAGTATTTCTCACAAACTGCGTTCTGCGCTAGTAGCTGAGGCTGACAAGGTCACCTTTGCTGCATATCATCTTGAAGGCCCCGCCAGTCTATGGTGGGAGAATTATGGAGCTATGCGTCCAGCAGGCCATGCCACTACTTGGGCTGAATTCAGCGAGGCTTTCTGTGAACATCACATTCCGGAGGGTCTCATGGACCGTAAGCGTGAGGAATTTTGTAGTTTCACTCAGGGCCGACTCTCTGTGGATGCTTATAGCAGGGAGTTCGGTAACCTCGCACGATATGCAACTGAGGAAGTTTCTGCTGATGCCAAGAAGCAAGCAAGGTTCCGTAAGGGGCTTAGTCCTGAGCTTCGCCGCGACCTCCGTCTGCATGAGTGCACATCCTTTCAGAAACTTGTTAACAAGGCCATCAGTGCTGAGACTGGTCAGACTGATTATGACGCAACATGCAAGCATGGCCGTGACGCGGGTTCCTCATCCGGTGCTGGTCCTCAGAAGCGCCGCGTATGGGTGCCCAACACCGCCCTGCCACCCAGATTCACACCGAGGCCATCCTTCCAGGCGCCTCGCCCCGTTCAACAGTTTACACCAGCCAAGCCCTATGGGGGTCCAACCAACAATGCTCCTCCATGTACCAGTTCCGTGACTTGTTTCAAGTGTGGGGAATCTGGTCACTATATGCGTGAGTGTCCCCAGACCAACCCCAACCAATCTGCTAAAGCTGTTGGCCGTGGCAAGCCGACAGGGAAAGTGTTCCACGCCAAGCCGGCCACCGCTGCACGTGGCCATGTCAACTGTATCTCTGCCGAGGAAGCTCAAGAGGATCCCAACGTCGTTCTTGGTACGCTTCTTGTTAATTGCCACCCGGCATCTGTTCTTTTCGATACAGGAGCCTCTCATTCTTTTATATCCGAAAATTATGCTCGTTTGCATAACATCGCATTCTGTGACATGCCAACCTCTATGGTAATTCAAACTCCGGGATCCAAATGGCAAACTTCTAGAGTAAGCCATGGAAATGAAATCCAAGTCGACAGACTAGTTTTCCTCGCATCCTTGATAGCCCTCAAATCTTCAGATATTAATATCATTCTGGGTATGGACTGGATGTCAGTTCATCATGCCCAAATTGATTGCTTCACTAGGACTGTTCAACTTACCCATCCTTCGGGGAAGATAGTCAATGTCTTGACCCGAATAGCCAAGCGACAGTTATATTCTCTTAACGCCAGCCCTTTGCCAGACCTTGAGGACGTCCCGGTAGTCCGTGACTTTCCGGATGTCTTCCCAGAGGAATTGCCAGGTGTTCCACCCGACAGGGATGTTGAGTTCGTAATAGACCTCATTCCAGGAACCGTCCCTATTTCTAGAAGACCTTACAAGATGGCACCACTAGAACTAGCCGAGCTTAAGAAACAACTCGATGAGTCCTTGAAAAAGGGTTTCATCCGACCTAGTTCATCTCCGTGGGCTTGCCCCGTCCTCTTCGTCAAGAAAAAAGGATGGTACGGACCGGATGGTTGTAGATTACCGACCTGTCAATTTGGTCACAATCAAGAACAAATATCCGCTCCCCAGGATCAACGACCTGTATGATCAGCTCGCTGGATCCTCAGTCTTCTCCAAGATGGATTTGAGGTTGGGCTACCATCAAATCAAAATCAGAAACGGGGACATTCCTAAAACGGCCTTTGTTACTCGTTATGGCCAATACGAGTACACCGTCATGTCCTTCGGCTTAACCAACGCTCCAGCCACTTTTTCTCGGTTAATGAACTCAATCTTCATGGAGTATTTGGATAAATTCGTCGTAGTTTATCTCGATGATATACTCATCTACTCCAAGAACGAGGAAGAACATGCCGAACATCTAAGGCTAGTGTTGAAGAAACTTCGAGAGCACCGCCTTTATGCCAAGTTTTCCAAATGTGAATTTTGGTTGTCAGAAGTGACCTATCTGGGTCATGTAATATCTGGTAAAGGTATTGCTGTTAACCCGGAGCGAGTTCAAGCCGTCCTTAATTGGACTCCACCTGAATCGGTCAAGCAAGTTCGGAGTTTTCTGGGCTTAGCGAGCTATTGCCGTCGCTTTGTCGAAAACTTCTCCAAAGTTGCTAAACCTCTAACCGAACTCCTCAAGAAAGATAAGAAATTTGAATGGACTCCACAATGTGAGCACAGCTTTCAGGAACTGAAAAGACGCCTGACTTCTGCTCCTGTTCTGGTACCGCCAGACTTCTCCAAGGACTTTGTTATCTACTGCGACGCCTCGCGACAAGGACTAGGCTGTATTCTCATGCAAGATCGACACGTAATTGCTTACGCTTCACGGCAATTGCACCCACATGAGGAGAATTATCCTACTCATGATCTAGAGCTTGCAGCCGTAGTCTATGCACTTAAGACCTAGCGACATTACCTCCTCGGTAACCGTTGCGAAATATTCACTGATCACCAAAGTCTGAAGTACATCTTCACCCAACCAGATTTGAATCTCAGGCAAAGACGTTGGCTTGAGTTGATCACAGATTTCGACTTAGGAATAACTTACACCCCAGGGAAAGCCAACGTCATGGCTGATGCGCTAAGTCGTAAATCTTATTGTAACAACCTGATGTTACAACAAAGTCAACCGCTTCTCCATGAGGAATTTCGGAAGCTTAACCTTCACATTGTTCCTCAAGGATTTATTTCCACCTTGGTGGCGAAACCTACTCTTACGGATCAAATCATCGCTGCCCAAAAGCGAGATAAGGGAATATCTAAAATCAAAGAGAACATTGCTAGCGGAGGTGCTAGTTGTTTCTCCACAAATGATCATGGTGTTGTGTACTTTGAGAACCGTTTAGTGGTTCCCAAGAACCAGCATCTACGACAGTTGATCCTTAAGGAGGCTCATGAATCTCCTCTCACCATTCATCCCGGTAGTACTAAGATGTATCAGGACCTACGCCAGAGGTTCTGGTGGACTAGGATGAAGAGAGAAATTGCTCACTATATTGCTAATTGCGACGTCTGTCGTCGTATAAAAGCAGAGCATCAACGGCCTGCTGGCACCCTTCAACCCCTAGCTATTCCTGAATGGAAATGGGATAAAATTGGTATGGATTTCATTACCGGTTTTCCCAGGACCAAGAGAGGGAATAATGCTATCTTCGTCGTTGTCGATCGTCTTTCCAAAGTAGCCCATTTCCTACCTGTTCGTGAGAGTATAACCGCTAGTCAGCTGGCAGACTTATACATCTCCCGGATAGTGTCTCTCCATGGTGTTCCTTTGGAAATTAACTCGGATCGAGGAAGTATTTTCACCTCTCGATTTTGGGAAAGTTTCCAAAACGCTATGGGAACCCGCCTTTCCTTTAGCACCGCTTTCCACCCTCAGTCGAGTGGTCAAGTGGAACGCGTCAACCAGATTCTAGAAGACATGCTTCGAGCCTCTGTTATCTCATTCGGAATGGGTTGGGAGAAGTGCCTTCCATTTGCCGAATTCGCTTACAACAACAGCTATCAATCTAGCTTGGGTAAAGCCCCTTTTGAAGTTCTCTATGGACGACGGTGTCGAACACCCCTTAACTGGTCAGAAACCGGGGAAAGACAATTCTTTGGCCCGGATATGATTCAGGAAGCAGAAGAGCAAGTTCGCATCGTTCGTGAAAAGTTGAAAACAGCCCAATCTCGTCAAAAGAGTCAATATGACCGAAAACATAAGGCTATGACTTTCGAGGTTGACGAGAAAGCTTACCTTCGGGTTACCCCTCTGAAGGGAACCCATCGTTTTGGTATCAAAGGCAAATTGGCTCCTCGTTACATTGGACCTTTTCGCATTCTCGCCAAACAAGGAGAAGTTGCCTACCAGTTGGAACTACCTCCGCACCTCTCCAGAGTCCACGATGTCTTCCATGCTTCTCAACTCAGGCGTTGCTTCTCGGATCCTATCCGTGGAGTGGACTACGAAACGCTTGATCTCCAAGATAATCTTACATATCGAGAGTACCCCATTCGTATCCTCGATCAGGCCGAGCGTACCAGTCGACGTCATAATATCAAGTTTCTCAAAGTTCAATGGTCGCACCATTCTGAGGATGAAGCAACTTGGGAAAGGGAGGATCGTCTTCGACTCGAGTATCCCGCCTTCTTCCCGGAGGAACCCAAATCTCGGGACGAGATTCTTTTGAGTGGGGGTGAGTTGTCACACCCTAGCTAGTTCATGCATTAGAGTGTTGCATCATGTCTATTCTTCATCAGAAACTTGAAATGGGGATGACAGAACCCCCAGCCCCCTCTGAAACCAACTAGGGTTACTAAAAATATTTTCAATGAACCTGAAATGCCCTTCTAAAATGCCCATCATTTTTGTCTTGGTTCAGAACCTCTGCCAAAAGTGGTGCACATTTTCCTAGGCCATCTTAGGGTTTTGAATTAAATCATAAATATTTGAATTTGGGCATTTAAAATTATATAAAATATTTAAATGCTCAAATAACTCCAAACTAAAATGTTTCATGTTGGAAATAATCCAACTATGGACCAGGAGTAGTTTGGTGATTTTAGGAGTAGCCTAAGTATTTTATTTAATTCAACAAAGTTGCAGAAGTATTAAAAAAACAGAAAACAGAAAAAATTGGAAAAAGCTTACCTGGCGCCCAGCACCCGGCCCACCTGCCGGCCCAGCCCAGCACCACGCCAGCGAGCTGCTTGCCGGCCAGGCAGGCAGGCAGGTGCTCAACGGCGAGCACCGCATGGGTGCCACGCACCTGCTCGCCGCCTCGCCGCCTCCCTCGCCCGGCTAACGCCGTGAATCGGCCTCTCTCTCTCTCCCGAACCTCCCAGACACCCCCTCTCCTCTCCAGCTCCTCTCCCTCGCTCTCCCATGCCATGGCCGACGCCATCGCCGCCACCCCCTCGCCGTAGCCACGCCCTCCGTCAACCCCACGCCGTGCCGCTGTGTCCAGGAGCTCCGCCGCCGTCCACTTCATCGAGCTAGCCGAGCCCCGTGTGCTCGTGCGGCCCGAGACCACCGCACCGACCTCGCCCGAGCTCGCCGTCGCCGGAGATCCCCTTCAACGCCGTCGCCGCCTCAGCTCGTCCCCGACCCCGCCGGTGGCCTCTACGGGAGCGCTGTGAGCCTAGCTACCCCTCCGACCCTCCCTCTCTCATTCCCGAGCCGTGTAGCCACCGCACGAAGATCACACGCATGCACCGCCGCGGATCTCGTCGCCGACGTGCTCCCGGCCATCCTCCGGCCAACCCGCGGTGTCCAACGCACTCACCACGCTGCGTTGGGCCCAACCGTGCACTTCCCGCACCTCCCCGCACACCCTAGGCCGAGTTCGTTTTCACCCGAACTCCGGTGGCCGCCAAAGTCGTCGCCGGCGCCAACTCCGGCCACCCCGACCCCAACGGACTCAACCAAGAGCTGCGGCTCGTCCTCAGCTCCACTCCGGTGGTCTCCGCGACCCATTTGGTGGCCGAAACAGCCAAAACCACTTCCGCCGCCGCGTCGGGCTCGCCGGCGGCTAAATGCCGGTGCAGCCGACCCGGGTTTGACCACGGGTGGGCCCTGGTTGACTCCCCTGAGTCAATGACAGGTGGGGCCCAGCCCTGTTAATTAAACAGGTTTAGTTTTAATTAAACTTTAATTAATTTAATCACCCTGACATGCGGGACCCACTGTCAGGTTTGACCCGGACGTGTTCCGTTGACCTGCTGACGTCACACTGACGTCAGGCTGACGCAATAATTGATTTTCTGGAATTATTCTAATATAGGAAATTTCAGAATATAATTTAAACTTCAGAAATTCATAACTTTTATTCTGTAACTCCAAATCAGACAAATTATATATGAAAAATGATCAGAAAAATCCAATCTATCCATCTGTACTATTTTCATGCATGATTAAACAAGTTAACTTGATGTTTAATGCAGAACAAGGAAAAACACTTTAAAGGGCCATGTTTGAGTTTGAAATTTGAATCTTTGATTCAAATTGGTTCAAACCCTTCTGGTCTTAGTTGCATTAGCCCAACACACTCATATTGCTATGTTTCATGCATGCATCATATTGTTGCACATTGTTTGGTGATGGTTGTATATCGGTGTTCTTTCCGGCAGGATCTGCCCCCGAGGAGTACCGTGATTACCCTAACGAAGAACCGTATCAGTGCATCGAACCATCAGGCAAGCAACCAACCATTTGATCATATCGATACAATCCCATGTTCTCGCTCCTGCTCTCTTTACTGCATTAAGACAACGCGTTTCAAACTGCTGTGTGCTGCGGTAGTTGAACCCACTTCCTCTGCATGACCTGTCATTGCCACAGTAACTAGATGAAACCCACTAGCATGTGTAGGAGTTGATTGAGCCATATGTATGTGTTGTTCCTACCTTGCTATGCCTGCTATGCTTAGAGCCGTGTCAGGTCTGGTTCATCTGGGTGATGGACTAGAGTGAAATGATTATGTCGGTAATGAAAGTGGTGTGGTGAACATGATTTGGTAAAGGTATCGATGAGAGGCCATGTAGGAGTACATGGTGGGTTGTTTCATTGAAGCCGACCTTAAGCACTGAGATCTGTATGTGTGATTTAAGATACAGCTACTACCATGCATTGGGCCCTGAAATATGACCCCGCTCGACTTCTTATTCACCCTAGCTCTCTGTCCAGGAGTTGCACGTAGTTTCTGGTGTTTGTAGCCTACTGGAGGCCGTGGACAGCGCTGACCGTAGGGGTGGGCTGTGATGCGGTAGGTACGTGGCACGGTGTATCGAATACCCGTTAGGTATCTCGGGAACCCTGTTCACATCGTTCGGGGCCGTATGGGAAACCTCGGCCGGACTCCCTGCGGATGGAACCTGGATAGGCGATAAACCTGGACTAGAGACTTAGGTGTTTAGGTAGGTCGTGGTCTACACCCACGTCGGCTTTCGCTTGAAGTCTGCCGAGCACATGTCGTGTGCAGACGCTAAGTGGTGGAAACATGTATGAAGAAGTACACCCCTGCAGGGTTAACATGATCTATTCGAATAGCCGCGTCCGCGGTAAAGGACTACTTGGTTGCCTATACAGTTCATAGACAAGTAAATGGAAACTACTAAAAGCCTCAAGATAAGTGTGAGTGCCGAGGATGGCTCTTCCGTAGGAAGACGGAGGCGGATCCTCGGTAGTGTATTGAATTGGTGAGTAGTGGACTCGTGTACGCAAAACCATTTCAAGTTGGAGTCTCGTAGGTTAGCCTAGCCAATAGTCAAAGCTGGCTTGCTGCAATAACTCCACCAACCCTTCTTGATAATATGCATGTATGTAGGATCTGATGTAAGTCTTGCTGGGTACCTTTGTACTCATGTTGCTATAATTTACATTTTTTATAGAAGACGCTGCAACCCCTTCTGATGGGTTCTACGTAGACGTTGACATCAATGAGTAGGCTAAGGCCCAGGTGGTGATCCTGAGCTTGTGAAGGACCACGTAGTATAGCTAGGCTTTCCAAGCCTCTTTTATTTTACTAGTTGTCTGTACTTAGACAAGTTACTTCCGCTGCTGGTTTGTATGACTGTATGACTTGAATGCTGGGTCGTGAGACCCGTACCTTTGTGTATGTTATGTATGGCTCTCTGAGCCTTAAATAAAGTACTTGTGTCGTAGAGTCATGTTGTGATGCTTTGTTGTATTTGCACATATCGAGCATATTGTGTGTATGATTGAAATGCTTGGTATGTGTGGGATCTGACTATCTAGTTGTTTATCTTTAGTAGCCTCTCTTACCGGGAAATGTCTCCTAGTGTTACCGCTGAGCCATGGTAGCTTGCTACTGCTCTGGAACACTTAGGCTGGCCGGCATGTGTCCTTCCTTGTTCCAGTGTCTGTCCCTTCGAGGAAATGTCACGCATTGAGTACCGGAGTCCTGTTAGCCCGCTACAGCCCGGTTTACCGGAGTCCTGCTAGCCCAGTGCTACAGCCCGGACCCACTTGCTGTTGACCGACACGTTCGAGGCTGGGTCATGAATGCCTGTCCCTGTAAGTCTGTGCCACTTTGGGTTTACGACTAGTCATGTCAGCCCGGGCTCCTTATCATATGGATGCTAGCGACACTATCATATACGTGAGCCAAAAGGCGCAAACGGTCCCGGGCAAAGGTAAGGCGACACCCGTGGGGATACCGTGCGTGAGGCCGCAAAGTGATATGAGGTGCTACAGGCTAGATCGATGTGACATCGAGTCGGGGTCCTGACAACAGGATCTCGTGGCTATATTGCACACTGCAAGGCTCTTGTAATTAGCTGTTGTTTCACTCTTTTCACTATACCGTATTAGCATATCTATATTGACTTGTTTGAAATGCAGAGGAAAGCCCGCAAGGACCAAAAAGTACCTAAACCAAATGTTATGGAAATCTTCAAGGACTGTCACACTAGCAAGAAGAAGGGCATGACTACACCAGTCAAAGCCGCTGTTGTAAGTCCTTAATCCTCATGCCTTTTAACTACTACTTACTCTGACTTGTGCCTTGAAATGCATGGTTTGCAGCCAATATCTATTACTCTTTTCAATTTTATACACAATTGTCTTAGCGTATCATTGCACCTTACAAGGTTCAAAAGTGAGGAGTGATGTTCCTTTGATCTTGACCCGTAATCTAGTTCCGTGCTGGACTTGCCCACACAACGTTACAATTGCCTGTTTGTCTGTTCTCAGTTGTTTTGTGATATGAATGGTGTCATACTATGCTTACCGTATTATAAACTTCGTCTCTTTATCCTTAGCCATCAATACAATGTGAAGAAATAGACAATACATTAGCGATGGTACATGGTCATATGTTTGGAACCTGGTTTTATTATGTACTTTGCAATAAAATACAACTAATATTTTACATGGGTTCACCAGAATAAGTTCTGTATATAGACCAAAGCTATTTTGTTTGGTTTTGCTGCCTCCTTAATATCTTCTTTTCTGGTACTACTAATGTAAAACCTCAACTTTTCAGCGAGCTATGGAAAAAATGGTGGAACCGCCACCTTCTGAGGGTGGCGAGGCAACTATAACCGCAATGTCAGCTCTTGCTGCAGTGGGTCAGTACCTATCCACTAACAGTGCCAAAAGCACGTTCCTGTGTAATACTAGGTTGGTAGTTAAGGCAATATCGTCCAAACTGCCTCATGATCAAGATATGCAAGCTCAAAGTAATGTTGTATCTGCGCTCCAGACACAAGTCCATTCCCTAACAGAGGCTCTTTGTGAAACGAGAGACATTGCTCACTGTCGTCAAGATATGCATGGTTTTGAAACCAGACTATCAGACATTTGCTATGTTGTTCAGGAGCCTAGGGGAAATGAAGGCGAGGGTTATGGTGCTCCATCGGACAATACAGCATGAAAATGTAACAGTCAGGTCAAATGAACTGAGCTTCTGAACTTCTGGTGGTCCATTTATCTGCTAGACTGTTAAGTTTTATGCCAACCTTCCTTTTGTTATATAGTTGTAATTTGTTTTGGTGCGATACAGAATTTATTCTTAACGTGCAGCCACTGGCTGAAGAAAACAGGAAGCCATTTTTGTATAGTGTAGGGTGTTCCCTATGTTTGCACTGGTGGCGATCTTTGATGCCGAGTGGATGTAATCTGTGCAATCGCCTTAATAGCCTAGCATTAGTTTCGGCCTTATTTATTTCCTAGTCTTCTTTTTCCCTGGTTTGCTAGTGGCCGCAACTACCATGGGCCATATATGGGCCGTAGGATCCATGGGTCTCCTACGGGCCGTCGATAAATGGGCCTGTAATCGGTGGGCCTCAGGCCATCGGATAAATGGGTCTACATGGGTCGTAATCGGGCGTAATTGGTATCGGCCCAGCACGGTAACGGGCCGTTAACAGGCCGTAGGACTAGAAAGGCTTAATTCTGTCATAGGCATAACGGGTCGTTAATGGGCCAGAATATAGGACGGGCTGGAAATGGCGCAACGGGTTAACAGGCCAGAAATGGGCCGAATCTTGCCATGGGCCGAATTTGGCCCATTAGGGTAACAGGCCAGTAATGGGCCGACTCTTGCCATGGGCCGAATTTGGCCCATTAGGGTAACATGCCAGTAACGGGCCGACTCTTGCCATGGGCCGAATTTGGCCCATTAGGGGAACAGGCCAGTAACGGACCGTGGGCCTGTAAAGGGTCGAAAGATATGAAGGCCTCATATGGGCCGAAAGACGTCGTGGGCCATACATGGGCCAAAAGTGAAATGGGCTAGTGTTATATTCGACGGCCCACATGACGTTGTTGGGCCTATTTCCTTTAGGGCCTAACAGGTCGTGAGTTAACGGGCCGTAAAATGGGCTATTTGCGAAGAGACCGTTAACAGGCTTTTCATGGGCCAGCCCGTTAACTTTTGACCAAGTCAAACGGGCTGGCTTTGTAAGCTAAATGGGCCAGTGGTGGTCCATGGCACGTGTCGACATATCATAGGCACCTATCTGACCCACTGACGAGCTGACACGTGTTTCGTCCGGCCAATAAGAATTTTACACGTGGAAAATTCCCATTGGTCGGGGCTGTTAACGGGTTATCGGATCCAAAACCCGACCTGATAGCTTAACGGCGTTCCGTTACGGTGGATGCCACGTGTCGGTCACCCTTGACGAAAGCACTTCTGTGACGCGTGATTTATCGTCATGGAAGTGGACACTTCCGTGATGATAATTTTAGTAATGTCATGGAACACTTCTACGACAGCACGGGTATGACTATCTTGATTCTGTCATAAAATCATCATGGATGTACCTGCATGACAAAAAATGCGACCTACTGTGGCAAACATGTATCATCACGGAAGTGTATTTTTTTTGTGGTGATGGAAGATCTAAACAAATGTACAGTAGCCTGTCAACTCAATCAGCATGTGTAGCAGCAGCTCTGTGACATTTACAAATTAGAGATCAATCTTGGTCTTCATATAAGTTCACATTGAAGCAGACTGTTAACCAATGATATAAGAAAAGCAACCTGAACTTGGTGGCATGTGAAAAAGACAACAAATAATCAATGGGTCAGATGAAATGAGATCAAAATACTGCCCCATTTGTTGGCTTGATGCCTCTTTTCAAATCTGCAATGATTGTATGATCATTAATTTCCCCAATCCTCATAATTGAATATCTCTTGTATCTGTATGTCACTGGACTGACTCCCTGGCTAGGACAACAACAAAACCAACATGTCAGCAGAAAGCAAGTAACAATGTCAGTATATAACAAAGCATAACCACATAGAAGATACAAGCATCATACAAATATATATAGCAAAGCATTAACATCAGGCGAGGAGCAGCCCAACACCCAGCAACCAAGCACCAGCAACAACCCAACAAGCACGCACGCAACAATCAAGAACACACGCGTGCAGCAAGGCATCAGTAAGCAGGCACACATGACACACACAGCAAGCAAGGCAGGACAATGGAGAGCCCGAGAAGAGATGGTGGGTCACGGTGACGACCTGCACACCTCATTTGGAGTACGGAGAGGAGGGAGAGGCCTACCTCAGTAGGTGTCGTTCGTCCAAGGCACGGACTGGCACAAGAAGACTATAGCACAAAAATCCTCCCTGGGGTCACCCACTGGAGGTGGGGCTCGACTGGCTGGCCACGGACACTCTCATCCCGTCTTCATGGCCGGTTTGGTGAAGAGAGACTAGACGAGGCGAGTGAGGCCTGCAACAGATATGGTAGTGCAAAATCCTCCCTGGGGTCGCGCACCCGAGGTGCGACTCGATTGGCTGGCCACAACCTTTCTCGTCTCATCTCCATGGCCGGGTTCGTGAAGACAGAGCAGGTGAGGCTAGTGAGGCCAGCGACGATGAATGGCACCTAGACGGGCGACACCGCCTCAACAATGGTCGGCCTACTCCTTCACCCTGTTGCCGGCCTCCTTCCTCTTCCCTTGCTTGTCCTCGTCGCGCGCCTGCCCTGTTGCTTCACCCCACAACCAGGCTCAACTAACCAGCAACCGATCTGGAACCAGGCGCCACCGACGGCTGACGAAGAAAAAAAGGAAGACATGGTTAGAGGGGGTGGCATGGTGGAGGGGGAGTGGCAGGCGGCGGCGAGGCTCCTAGGGCGTGCCATGGTGACGAGCGAGAGGGGAGATGGAGGAGGGAGAGGCTATAGAGATCTAGGGGAAAGGAGCTAGGGTTTGTGTGGCGGCTGGTGTTGCAGCTGGCGAGCCGAGGATTGGGAGCGGAGCGCGTGCGCGGATTGGGAAAAAGCATCTTGTATGCCCAAATGACCAACCCAGCCAGTAAACGTGCAGCACGAGCCCACTCGTCATTGGAAATCCGGAATGACCGTGAGGTGAAAAGGGTTTAATTGCAGGTGAAGATCCAACGGCTCATACCCTTCAGATGGCTCGATCCGACGGCCAATGAAGGCCCAATGAAGGGAGCACCATGGAGGCAAGTTGGCTAGCAACCTTATAGGTTTAAATGGGATTGCTGAGTCCTTGTGGCTCACAGATTACTACAACAACAGTTGCAGGTACATGATAATGCGATGATCATGACGTGAGAGCGATGTATGCTTGTCTTGGAGTTCTTCTTCTGCTTCTTGTTCGTTCAGGGGTTAGATTCCTGGTCAGCAGCCTGGGCTAGTAGGGTGGATGTCGTTTGACTTTCTGTTTGTGTTTAATCCATAGGCGGATGTTGCTCTTACGTATGATGTTATTGTATTCATGTGGCATTGTATGCCTTTTATATGTATCCCCATCTATTATGTGATGGTACGATGTAATGATATCCACCTTGCAGAAGTGTCTTCAATATGCGGCTCTATCCTTGGTGGGACCTTCGAGTTCCTCTTGGATAGGATCGCGTATTGGGCGTGACAGGTCTACACTCAACCTGCCGATGGCGTTGACGGGACTCTGATACATCTCCATCGTATCTACTTTTCCAAACTCTTTTGCCCTTGTTTTGGACTCTAATTTTCATGATTTGAATGGAACTAACCTGGCCTGACGCTGTTTTCAGCAGAACTGCCATGGTATTATTTTTGTGCAGAAATAGACGTTCTCGGAATGACTTGAAACTTCACGGAGATAACTTTTCGAATAAATAAAAAATATTGGCGAAAGAATCAGATGAAGGGGACCCACACCCTAGCCACAAGGGTGGGGGCGCGCCCTACCCCCCAGGGCGTGCCTCCTTATGTTGTGGGCCTCTGGACCTCCACTGACCTCAACTCCAACTCCATATATTCATGTTCGGAGATAAATAAATCAGAGAGAAGGATTCATCACGTTTTATGACACGAAGCCGCCGCCAAGCCCTATTCTTCCTCGGGAGGGCAGATCTGGAGTCCGTTCGGGGCTCCGGAGAGGGGAATCCGTCGCCATCATCATCATCAACCATCCTCCATCACGAATTTCTTGATGCTCACCACCGTGTGTGAGTATTCCCATCATAGGCTTGTTGGACAATGATGGGTTGGATGAGATTTACCATGTAATTGAGTTTGTTTTGTTAGGGTTTGATCCCTAGTATCTATTATGTTCTAAGATTGATGTTGCTATGACTTTGCTATGCTTAATGCTTGTCTCTAGGGCGCGAGTACCATCATTTCAGATATGAACCTATTATGTTTTCATTAATATATCAGTTTTCTTGATCCTATCTTGCAAGTTATAGTCACCTACTACGTGTTATGATCTGGCAAACCCAGAGTGAAAATAGTTGGGACACTTCCCGGTGATGACCGTAGTTTGAGGAGTTCATGTATTCACTAATTGCTAATGCTTTGGTCTGATACTCTATTAAAAGGAGGCCTTAATATCCCTTAGTTTCCAATAGGACCCCACTACCATGGGAGGGTAGGACAAAAGATGGCATGCAAGTTCTTTTCCATAAGCACGTATGACTATATTCAGAATACATTCCTACGTTATATTGATGAATTGGAGCTAGTTCTGTGTCACCCTATGTTATAACTGTTGCATGATGAATGCCACCCGACATAATTATCCATCATTGATTAATTGCCTACGAGCTCATTTCATATTGATCTATGCTTAGTTCCTTCTCCGTTGCCACTCTTATGATTGCTACAAAACTACTACAGTTACTTTTGCCAGCATTACCGTTACTTCCATACTAGTTTTCTACTAAATACTTTGCTACAGGTATTAAGTCTTTCAGGTGTGGTTGAATGGACAAATCAGCTGCTAATACTTGAGAATATTCTTTGGCTCCCCTTGTGTCGAATCAATAAATTTGGGTTGAATACTCTACCCTCGAAAACTATTGCGATCCCCTATACTTGTGGGTTATCAAGACATTTTTCTGGCACCATTGCCCGAGAGCATAGCTCCATTCTCTGAGTCACTTGGGATTTATATCTGTTGATCACCATGAGGAATTTGAAAGATCCAAGAACCATGATTTTTCCCTCAACTAAGAGGGGAGGTAAGGAACTGACATCTAGCTCTGCACTTGATTCACCTTCTGTTTTGAGTAAACTTGCAACACCAACACCTGCTGTTGATTCTGATATGTCGCATGTTATTGATGATGCCACTTTTGTTCTGCATGATGATTATGATGATACTACTTCTCTGCTTGATAATACTATGCCACTATGTGAATTTCTTGATGAACGACTTGATAGGGTTAGAGAGAATGTGTAAGTGCATCTAGTGCCACCCCTAGTTGGTTTTGGAGTATTGACGACAAACCTGGTTGAGGGACTAATGTGTTTGTGAGAATTGCAGGATAACACAGGTAGTATTCCCTCATTGATTCGGTTTACCTACCGGTGAGGACCCCTAAAAATGTGTGAAGACATTGAAGACAATGGTGATCTGTGAAGCTATTCACGGTGAAGTCTATGACATGAGAAGACACTGCATGAAGACTATGGTGCGCAAAGACTTAGTTGTTTCGTTGTTTCCTTTTCTTCTTTGTTGAGTCATAGGAACCACCGCACTATTAAGTGGGGTCCAAGAGAACAAAGTCAGAGTGACTAAAGTGATGCTCAACCAAATCCTATGTCTTTGAGTGAAGACAATGAGTGCAAATCTTATCTAGAGTCAGATGAGTCAGCTTTACTTGTAGCCCAAGTCAAGCTGTCGCGTGTGTTTGAAACCTGACCGTTGGAACACGTGTCAGTTCCTTAGTGACCCAGGGTCATTTCGGACAAATCAGGTCGGGTTGCCTAGTGGCTATAAATAGCCCACCCCCTACACCATAAATTGGTGGCTGCTCAGAGTTAGTGCACGGCTTCTATCGTTTGAGAGCAACCCACCTCCAAAGCATTTGAGAGAGAATCCTTGCAAGGACAAAGCCCAAACCACCCAGAGCCCAAAGAGTGTTTGGCATCACTGAAGTCTTTCTGTCCGCGTGATCTGAAGACTTGTTACACTTCAGGACTATGAATCCTCCAGCTGGTTAGGCGTCGCATTATAAGCATCCAAGTGTCATTGTGGATTGCCGGTGAGTGAAGTCTGTGAAGGTTTGGAAGTCTACCTTGAAGACTTACCAGAGTGATTGGGCAAGGACTAAGTGTCCTTAGCTCAAGGGGAATAAGGTGAAGACGCGGTCTTCTGAGTTAAATCTCATCCTCCCTAACCAGACGTACAGTTGTCACAGCAACTGGAACTGGTCGAACAAATCACTGTCCTCTCCAAGCTACTGGTTCTATCTCTTACTTCTCTTTACTTACAGTTTGTCTTCGTGAAGTCATTGCCTGCTTGCATTATCTGTTTGACTTCATTAAGTGACTACTTGTTCTAATGCTTGACCACTTGGGTGATTATATGTCTAGAGTTAAAAGTGATCTTAAGCTTATTAGTAAACATGCCTCCATGGTTACAACTCAAGTAGAAAAAGTACTTAAGGCACAAGATGATTTGCTCAATGAGTTAAATAATAAGAACAATGATAATGTTGTTAGAGTTATGACTAGAGGTGGTAAAATGACCCAGGAACTTTTGTATCCTAAGGGCCATCCTAAGAGAGCTGAGCAAGATTCTCAAAGAATTAATACTGATGCACCTAGTCCTTCTAATAAAAATAAAAAGAATATTGATATGACTTTGCATGCTTCTAGTGAACCTGTTATTGACACACCTAAAAATCCCAATGATATTTCTATTTCTGATGCTGAGACACAATCTGGTGACGAACATGAACCTAGTGATAATGTTAATGATGATGTTCATGTTGATACTCGACCTAGTAATGATAATGATGTATAGATTGAACCTGTTGTTGATCTTGGTAACCCACAATCAAAGAATCAACATTTTGATAAGAGAGACTTCTTTGCTAGGAAGCACGGTACAGAAAGAGAACCATGGGTTCAGAAACCCATGCCTTTTCCTCCTAAGCCATCCAAGAAAAAGGATGATGAGGATTTTGAGTGCTTTGCTGAAATGATTAGACCTATCTTTCTGCGTATGCGTTTGACTATGCTTAAAATGCCTCCTTATGCTAAGTATATGAAACAAATTGTCACTAATAAAAGTAAGATACCGGAAGTTGAAATTTCCACCACGCTTGCTAATTATACATTTAAGGGTGGAATACCAAAGAAACTAGGAGATCGAGGAGTACAAACTATACCATGCTCCATTAAAAGAAACTATGTTAAAACTGCTTTATGTGATCTTGGAGCCGGTGTTAGTATTATGCCTTTCTCCTTATATTGTAGACTTGATTTGAATAAGTTTACACCTACTAAAATCTCTTTGCAAATGGCTGATAAATCAACTACTATACCCATCGGTATTTGTGAGGTGTACCTATTGTGGTTGCAAATGTTACTATTTTAACGGACTTTGTAATTCTTGATATTCCTGAGGACAACAGTATGTCGATCATCCTTGTTATACCCTTTATGAATACTATAGGGGCTGTTATTGATTGCAACAAACTCAATGTCACTTTTCATGTTAATGGTAATCAGCATACGGTACACTTTCCGAAGAAACAACTTCAAGTTCATAGTATCAATTCTATTGGAAAAATTTCAACTATTACTATTGGAGAATTCCCTCTTCCTACTATCAAAAAGAAATATGACATTCTTGTTGTTGGGGACATGCATATCCCCATTGAGGTAACCTAGTGTTATTAAAAAAATTCTCCGATTTCATGTCATTCAGAAGAAGTTTGTTAACAAGACTTGATCAACCTTGTTAGTGGATTCCTTTTGATGAGCATGAGATAGATGAATTTAGAAGGCACAACTTTCAGTACCCTCCTTTTACTTTCTTTTATTTATATTAAATAAATAAATAATAGTATTTTTGTCTGGTTTCTGAATTATCCATGCAATAAAAAATACCTTGAAAATAAAAATTCTCCAAATGCCTTAAAAACTTAGTATGATTTTTTGTAGAATAATTGAGAATTTCTAGCAATTAGAACACACCAGGGGGGCACACACCAGCTATCCACAAGGGTGGAGGGCGCGCCCTACCCCCTGAGCGCGCCCCCTGTCTTGTGGGACCCACATGCCCCCCTCCATGTACTCCAGCACCCATCCACTTCATCTTCCTCTAGAAAGAATCATTCCATAGCTCAAACTCATGTTCTTGCTTATTTTGCTGCCATTTTCGATCTCCTTGCTCAAAACTCCATTCACGAAACTGCTTTGGGGGATTGTTCTTCGGTATGACTCCTCTAATGGTCCAATTAGTTTTTGTTCTAGTGCTTTATTCATTGCAAATTTTTTCTTCTTTGATGACCCTGTTCTTGAGCTTGCATGTCAAACTTAAAATGGTTCCAAGTAGTTTTGATGCATGATATAGTCTCTAGGCACTTATGGGGGTTGTTGCTATCAATCTTGTTGAGTTTGGTTCACTTTTATTTTGAGTCACTAAAAATTTCAGAAATTTTTAGAGGGAGAAAATGTTAAGGAGATTGTTGAGAGGCTCCTCGAGCCGGGGTTCGAAGGAAAAGGAGAATGAAGAGAATGAAAAACCCAAGTACAACCTTCCTCGCACCGCGGAGGTTTGGCCGTGTGAATGGCTAGGTGATGCATTCTTGGAGGCAGCCAAAATTTATGAAGATTTCTATTACTTGGCTGAGAATGCAGGTATCACAAACTTTCTCCATGATAAGTGTGAACCGTATCTCCTACTCACTAATACTTTCGTGCAAAATTTTCACTTTCATGCTAGAAGATCACCACCATCAGTAGAATTTTATTTATATGATGAGCATAAGGAGATGTCACTCTATGATTTTTGTGAAGTTTTCAAGTTACCTTTTGAGGGCAGCATCGAGGAACCACATCCTGGTGATGTGGAAGATTTTATTAATGAAGTTATTGTAGGGGAAAGGATAAAGGTGTTGGCGGCAAGAATATCTAGTATACATTTTCCTGTCATGCACTACTACTCATTATTTGCTAGTAGATGTTTAATTGGTCGCGGGGACAGTGGAGGCCTTAGTGCTCCTGACCTTGCCATTTTGCGCCATGCTTTACTTCGTGATAAAACTTTCAGTTTAGGCGCTATGGTTGCTAAACGGTTGAGTTTAAACCATACGAAGGGTACTATCTTTGGAGGTGTCTATGCTTATCGTCTTGCTAAAATATTTTGAGATACCTATTAGACACTATGAAAAAGAAGAGAAGTTGCTGCCCACTATTTACTTAGATTATAAGACTATGGTAGCACATGATTTCCTCCATTGTGATAAGGAAAAGAGACTCATTTATAACATGGTATTTGACGAGGATAATTTTCGGATTGTTACGTTGTCTGCGCCTACTTTGTTCGATCTTCATTCAGGAAGGTACTTTGTTTTGCCCGGGGATATTCACGCATATTGGAGGGGGACATGATCCCCAGATCCGAAGCCAAAGCCATCACCTGATCCATATCAGGAGTCTATTTATCAATGGGATCGGCAGGAACTCGCTAACCAGTGGAACCCCCAGGATCCTCCTCGGTACACCGGAGAGGGATACTTTGATCCATGGGCTTAGACCAACTTAGGCCAAAAGCCTAAGCTTTGGGGAGTACATATTTCTCACCGACATTACATTTATGTTCACACACTCATTCTAGTTGTCGGTGTTCATACTTTTTCATTGTATTATGCATGCTAGTTTCTTTTCTCTTCCTGCTTTCTTCTTGTGTGTTTGAAAAACTTTGAGAAAAAACAAAAAAATAGTTATAGCTTATAACTAGTTTACTTTTCATGCTTGCTTAGTAGTACTATTAAAGAAAACCCAAAAAAGATTTCTCATTCTTCTTTTGCTTGTTGGGAGCTTTCCAGTGTAAATAGTTTTATTTTTCTTTTCTTTGGGGGTTGAGAGGAGAAGGCCACGATGAAATGACGAGTGGTTCTCATATGCACTATTGTTGATCTAATAAAGGGCCCATATTACCTTATTTTCTCCTTTGAATAAATGTTTGCAGATTCCAACTTAGTCCAATGCACGTGCACACTTACTATTATCCACACCGTTCAGTCGTGCAAGTGAAAGGCAATAATGACGATATATGATGAAATGATTGAGATGAGGAAAAGCTAGTATGAACTCGGCCTTTCTTGTTTTTATAAATATGATTAGTTCGTCGTTCCTGATTCAGCCTATTATGAATGAAACATGTTTGCAATGACCATTAGAAATTATAGTTACTCATGCCATGCTTAGTTAGCTAGGAGTTTATAATGGTTTACCTTGTGTGCCAACATGCTATTAAAATGGTTGTGATGTAGTATGATAGGATGGTATCCTCCTTTGAATTATTCGAGTGACTTGACTTGGCACATGTTCACGCGTGTAGCTGAAACAAAATCAACATAGCCTCCACGATATTTATGTTCATGGTGATTTATATCCTACTCATGCTTGCACTCAGTGTTGGTTAATCTTAATGCATGCTTATGACTGTGTCGCTCTCTAGTTGGTCGCTTCCCAGTCTCTTTCTAGCCTTCACCTGTACTAAGCAGGAATACTGCTTGTGCATCCACTTCCACAAACCCCAAAGTTATTCCATATGAGTCCATTGTACCTACCTATATGCGGTATTTACCTGCTGTTCCAAGTAAATTTGCATGTGCCAAACTTTAAACCTTCAAATGAAATTATGTTTTGCATGCTCGAATCACTCATGTAGCAACTAGAGTTGTCTATATCTTCCATGCTAGGTTGGTTATTCTCATGATGAGTGGACTCCGCTCATCATTCACGAGAAAATGGTCGGTAATCGGGATGCCTAGTCCCATGCTCAAATCAAATCAAAATAATTGCAAACAAAACTCCCCCAGGATTGTTGTTAGTTGGACGGTACCCGTTGTTTCAGATAAGCCGTGGAATGTGCTTGTTGGTGGTGGGGGAGTATAAACATTACCATTCTGTTTGGGAACCGCCTATAATGTATGTAGCAAGGAATGTACCGATATCTCTTGGTTGTTATGTTGACAATTAACGTATACCGCTCCAAATATTATTTACCTCTGTTTCAAAAACTCGAGCTCTGGCACCTTTGTAAATCCTTACTTCCCTCTACAAAGGGCCTATCTATTTACTTTTATGCTGAGTCACCATCCTATTATAAAAAGCATCAGCTAGAGAGCACCACTTTCATTTGTATGCATTGTTATTAATTTATATTGAGTGTGACTGTGACTAGATCTCTTTTGCCATGAATTACAATGTCTAGTTAGTCCTTGATCTTCAAGGGTGCTCTGCATTTATGTTTTGCCGTCTCAGATAGAGCTAGCGAGGTACCATCTTGTTATATCATACCATGATTGTTTTGAGAAAGTGTTGCCATCCGAGATTTATTATTATTACTCGCTAGTTGATTATGCCATTGATATGTGTAAATGTGAGACCTAAATGTTATTGTGAATATGGTTTGTTCATAATCTTTGCTAAAAACTCGAATGTTGGCTTTACATATTTGCAACAACAAGACCAAACAGAGTTTGTAAAAGTTTTTCTTTATAACTTTCAATTTGTCAACTCAATTGCTTGAGGACAAGCAATGGGTTAAGCTTGGGGGAGTTGATACGCCGCCATCGTATCTACTTTTCAAAACTCTTTTGCCCTTGTTTTGGACTCTAATTTGCATGATTTGAATGGAACAAACCTGGACTGACGCTATTTTCAGCAGAACTACCATGGTGTTATTTTTCTACAGAAATAAAAGTTCTCGGAATGACATGAAACTTCACAGAGATAACTTTTGGAATAAATAAAAATATTGGCGAAAGAATCATCCGAAGGGGACCCACACCCTAGCCAAAAGGGTGTGAGCGCGCCCTACCACCCTGGGCGCGCCCCCCTGTCTTGTGGGCCCCCTGGACCTCCACCGACCTCAACTCCAGCTCCATATATTCACGTTCGAGGAGAAAAAAAATCAGAGAGAAGGATTCGTCGTGTTTTACGATACAGAGCCACCGCCAAGCCCTATTCTTCCTCGGGAGGGCAGATCTGGAGTCCGTTCGGGGCTCCGGAGAGGGGAATCCGTCGCCATCGTCATCATCAACCATCCTCCATCACCAATTTCATTATGCTCACTGCCGTGCATGAGTAATCCCGTCGTAGGCTTGCTGGACGGTGATTGGTTGTATGAGATTTACCATGTAATCAATTTAGTTTTGTTAGGGTTTGATCCCTCGTATCCATTATGTCCTAAGATTGATGTTGCTATGACTTTGCTATGCTTAATGCTTGCCACTAGGGCCCGAGTGCCATGATTTCAGATGTGAACCTGTTATGTTTTCATTAATATATGAGTGTTCTTGATCCTATCTTGCAAGTTATAGTCACCTACTACGTGTTATTATCCGGCAAACCCGGAGTGACAATAGTCGGGACACTTCCCGGTGATGACCGTAGTTTGAGGAGTTCATGAATTCACTAAGTGCTAATGCTTTGGTCCAGTACTCTCTTAAGAGGAGGCCTTAATATCCCTTAGTTTCCAATAGGACCCCCCCCCCTACCACGGGAGGGTAGGACAAAAGATGGCATGCAAATTCTTTTCCATAAACACGTATGACTAAATTCGGAATACATGCCTACATTATATTGATGAATTGGAGCTAGTTCTGTGTCACCCTATGTTATAATTGTTGCATGATGAATTCCATCCGACATAATTATCCATCATTGATCCATTGCCGACGAGCTCGTTTCACATTGATCTTTCCTTAGTTACTTCTCCATTGGCACTATTACAATTGCTACAAAACTGGTACTATTACTTTTGCCACCGTTACCACTACTTCCATACTACTTTGCAACTAAATAGTTTGTTGCGGATATTAAGTCTTTCAGGTGTGCTTGAATTGACAACTCAGATGCTGATACTTGAGAATATTCATTGGCTCCCCTTGTGTCGAATTAATAAATTTGGGTTGAATACTCTACCCTCAAAAACGGTTGCGATCCCCTATGCTTGTGGGTTATCAGACTCCACACCCGATTGTTTGCTTCCGCTGAGACTTATGAAGTATATATATCATTTTCATGTTATTTATACATGTCATTGCACTTTGATATATACATTGATGTGTTGTCTGTGCCAACATACTGATCCAGGGATGGCACAGATACACAGAGGCTTAACCGTTTGAGGTTGGGTCGCTACAAAGTTATCCTTTCCGATTAATCTATCGAGCTATTCCTATAAGTGTTACAAACAGCCCAAGAGTTCGTACTAAAATAACACCATATGAAAACACATCAATCAACCCTAATGTCACCTACATACTCCAATGTCACCAAAATTATCTGTAGGTCAATTATATGATATGCATCAAACAACTTTAGATTCATAATATTCAATCCAACACAAAGAACCTCAAAGAGTGCCCCAAAATTTATACTAGAGAAATAAGGACGAAAATGTGCATCAACCCTAGGCATAGGTTACCCCAATGTCACCTTAGGAATCCGCGAGTTGAGTGCCAAAACATACATGAAGTGAATCAATATGATACCACATTATCACCAAGGGTGTTCATATGCAAGAGATACATCAAGTGTTCTCAAATCCATAAAATTATTCAATCCAATAATAATGAAATCCCAAAGGTAAAACTCAATTCATCACAACAAGAAAGAGAGGGGGAAACACCATATGGTCCAACTATATTAACAAAGCTCGCGGTACATGAAGATGGTGCCAAATCAAGAACACGAGAGAGAGAGAGAGAGAGAGAGAGAGAGAGAGAGATCAAATACATAGCTAGTGGTACAAACCCTTAGCCCGAGGGTGGACTACTCCCTCCTCATCATGGTTACCACTGGGATGATGAAGATGGCCTCTGGTGATGATTTCACCCTCCGGTAGGGTGCGGAAATGGGCTCCAGATTGAGTTTTTGTGGATACAAAGGCTTGCGGCAGCAGAACTTCTCATCTAGGGTTATTTGTAGGGGTTTCTGTATTTATAGGATTTTTTGGCGTCGGTCTCACGTGAAGATGAGCTACAAGGGGCCCACTACCCACCAGGGCGCACCCTAGGCCCCTGGCGCACCCTGGTGCCTAGTGGCCACCTCCTTCACCTTCTGGTCCTCCCATGAAGCTTCTAGTGCCTCTTTCGTTCCAAAAAAATCGTCAAAAAGTTTTGTCGCATTAGTAGAACTTTTATTTCTGGACAGAAAACAACACCACTGTAGTTCTACTGAAACATCGTCAGTCCGGGTTAGTTCCTTTCAAATCATACGAAAACCATATAGAATTGTTCTAAACATGGCATGAATACTTTTTCATTTAAAATGAAACTTTATTCATTTGAAATAACCAGTACATCATTTGTGAGGATCATTCCAATTTCATTTGGAGGCTCCTCAAACCAGTCGGAAGTTGAAGAAATATAGCTAATCTAGCAAGTTCATGAGCTACTTTATTTGCCTCTCTATTACAATGTTCGAATCTAGTCATGACAAAATCACAGGCATAGTGATAATAGTCCTCGAACACTGTCGCTACCACACCCGCTGATTGTCCTCCTTCCTGGATGGTCTCAATCACCTCCATTTTGTCTGAGTTGATGATTAGGTGGTTATACCCCACCCTTTGCTCCATTCTTAGGCCAAATTTGAGAGCTAAAGCTTCAACCATCAGAACATCCGCACAATAGTCAATATTTCCATTTCCTCCTACAATAAACATACCTTTGTCGTCTCTCAAGAATTCCCCCATCGTACCCTTCAACATATCATGTTGGGGATATAACTATTAGGTATGACCCGCCCAGGAGGGGCCGGGTTATACCTATGGCGATTCAAGATATGAAGCCCAAGACGACACTTGAAGATGGCGGTTCAGCTAAGGGCCCAGGCACAAAGGCGACTCAAGGCCCGTAGAGATAAACCGCTATATGTATGTAACTTGTATTGTAAGGCAAGAGTAGCAAGAGACTGAGACGGACAATGATTATGAGCCGGCCGGGACTCTATGAGCCGCTGGCCATCGACCGCTGTATATAAAGGGACGACCCAGCGGCGGTTCAGGACAAGTAAGATCAGATCGAGAACTAGGTCAAGCGGATTCGCTCCCTGGTAATCAAGACATAAGAAATCCCACCTCAAACTGGATTAAGCCATTACCTTCACCGCGAGGGGCCAAACCAGTATAAACTCCCGTGTCCTTTGTCCTGTTTTAACCCCTTTAAGCTTCCTAGTTGCAATGACTCCACGACTAAGTCCTTTCACTAGGACATCTGTCGTGACAATTCCACGACAGTTGGCGCCCACCGTGGGGCCAGCGCACGGTGGATTTGAGTTCTTGAAGGGCAGCTTTGACGGGCTCAAAGGATAAGCTATGAGCCAGATGACCAAGAGTCGTCGCGGCAAGCTCTACATCGACGACGCAGGCTGGGGCCCCGATGCCGGCTCAATTGAGGATGGGTACCGGGTCCCCTTCAGCGGAATCCATGTCTTCATCGGCAAGATCGGCGAGCCGGGCTCTGAGCCGAACATCTGCACTGACATCGTCGAGACGGCTCAGCGTGCGAGACCCGCCCGGGCTCAGCCTGCTGTGAAGCGTGCCTTCGTGGGATGCATCCATGGAGGGGAATTTTCTGAAGGATCTGTGTCTAGTGGTGAGATGGCCATCTACTCTGATGGTGACTCATCCACGTGTGAGACGGATTCGTTGTATCAACTGCAAGATGGCAGGCTTGGGGGCTGTTCCGACGGAAGCAGTATTCCGGACCCTTTTGAGCCGCCAAGTAGAGTTGGGATCTTCATGGCTGGCACGCAACCCGTTCAAAACTCTACGGCTGCGGCAGCGATAACCTCCGGGTCAGCGGCAGCCGAGGCAGGAGGCCCTGCGCGCCCGCCGGCTCAGGCGCTGATGGATCGGATGGATAGAATGATAGCCCTGTTAACCGTCGTGGTCAATCCTGCGGATCAGGCTCAACATGATGCAGAAGTGGTGCGATTACATGGCGAGGTAGCACAAGCCAAGGAAAACCTGGTAGCGGAGGACGTCAGGATGGCTGCAGAGCGGGCGGCTCTAGATGCTCGAGCCTAGCAGATTCAAACAGAAGCTCTCCAGCTCACGATGGATCTGAACGCATCAAATGAGGTCATGAGGAGAAGGCACCAGAAGGCTCAATCCCGTCTGCCTCTAGTTTATGATCCTAGAAACCTCTTCCGCACACCCGGTGCTGGCCCTAGTGACCCGCCGGAGGTAAACCGGGTTGCAACGCCCGGGGCTGGGACGCCGGTTCAGCCACGGGTGATGGAACCTCCTCGTATGAATACTGCTCCACCTCACTATGTACAAACACCACCGGGTCATTATTTTAACTCTTTGGAGAACATGATCGCTGCAGCAACACGATTGGCGGCTCTCCTGGTGGATGGTGACTCACCGACGATGGTTGAAACATGAAGGGTCAGAGAACTTCTTCAGACGGCTTTGGCGCAGCAGGAGGCATATTCTTATAGTCGAGACAGGATTCATTCGACCCCTCGCATGAGCCGGAGCCCGAGCTATAGAAGGCACATGGATTCAGCAGTCGTTACAAGTAACGCCCGGCGCCGTGTCCAGCCATGCAGGCATGACCCGACGTGTGATGGAGCTCTTAACTTGGTTGATCAGGATAGGATACGTCAAGAGGCTGAGCGAGCGGCTCAGTAGGCGGCTGAGCAGGCGACTTAGTGGGCAACTTACCAGTCTTTTCCAGTTTATCCGACGGCTTCTATTGAGGCAGACGTGACCACTAGGACTGGAGGTGTCCCTTGTCTAGTGTCGGCTCTGCGTAATGAGCATTTTCCCAAGGATTTCAAGGGGCCTCAAAAGGTGCCTAATTACACGGCCAACTTACAGCTTGGGGCATGGATTGAAAGCTATGAGATAGCCATGGAACTACTGGAAGTCAGTGACGCTGCAATGGCCAAGTACTTCACCATGATGTTGGATGGAACGGCCCACACTTGGTTGAAGGGGCTGCCACCTAATTCCATCGGTTCATGGGCAGAGCTAAAGGCGCGGTTTATTCAAAACTTCAATGATACATGCAAGCAGCCCATGTCAATTATATATTTGACTAATTGCAAGCAAGAGGAGGGTGAGTCTATGACCCATTGGGTGTGTCCGGTCAAGGCCATAATACATTCATTTGATAAGATGGATGTCGGCTCTGCAGTCTTAATGTTGGAGAAAAATTGCCGTTTTGAGACTCTAAAACAGAAGCTAGGGCGGCTCAAGCGCGATTATAATGACATGGGCCAGCTGATGGCGGCTCTAGTCAAATACGCCGAATCTGATAGTACCAAGGATCCTGATTCTAACGATGAGAGGACAGGGAAGGGAAAGAAGAGCGTTAACGCCAAGGATCCTCAGCATAACCCGACAAATCAAGGAGGCAATAATAAACGTAAGGCTGCTCGTAGCTCGGAGTTTGTGGCTAACACCAATGCGCAGGGAAACAATCAACGATGTAAGGGGAGACCACCTCCTCGGTCTGGTGGGTCAGGTCCCACTCTTGAGAAGTTGCTAAATGAGCCATGTCCAAGGCATGGTACTCAGCAGAAACCGGCCACTCACCTGTGGAAGGATTGTACGATCATGAAGGCTTTCAAGAACTCTAACATGTTCTATAGCAATCATGGGCCGGGCGGCGGCTCAGGTGGCGGCGGTTTTCATGGCCTGGGTGGTGGTTCTAATTCCACCTTTCAAGGCCCTCAAGGTAATCAGGGTGGTTATAATCAGCAATCTGGCCAAGGAGGTCAGTAACAACAGAAATTTGGATATCAGAGCAATCCAAAGTAGCTAAACAGTGGGCAGTATCATGTGTTTACCACCAGTTTGTGCAAACGGGACCAGAAGCTTCATAAGAGGGCTGTGAACGGTGTTGAGCCGGCAGTTCCTCGTTATTTGAGGTGGTCTGAATAGCCTATTCTGTGGAGTAGGGAGGATCACCCTCCCCGGGTTGACAACCGGGTCACTTGGCTTTGGTGGTGGCACCTCAGGTTGGTGGATACAATTTCACTAAAGTACTCATGGATGGAGGTAGTAGCATCAACATCCTTTATTATGAGACTTTCCGTCGCATGGGGTTGACTGATAAAAACCTTAGGATGTCCAACACTGTTTTCCATGGAGTGGTGCCTGGTAAGCCAGCGTACCCGGTGGGTAAGATTGAGCTGGAAGTAGCCTTTGGAGATGAGCATGATTCCAGGGCTGAGAAGTTATCTTTGAAGTAGTTAAAATCAAAAGCCCATATCACGCACTGTTTGGATGGCCGGCTTATGCAAAGTTCATGGCACAGCCCTTATATGTTTATCTGCAGCTCAAGATGCCGGGTCATAAGGGTACTATCACAGTGCATGGGAGTCGGAAGATAGCCCTGGAATGTGAGGAAGGCGATGCTGCTTACGCTGAGTCTGTTTGCGCAACAGAGGAGTTAAAGTTTTACAAGGACAATGTTGACTTGGCTGACATGACGTCTTTGAAGAAACCAACCACGAAGCATGAACCGGTGATGAAATTTAAATCGGCCGATGACACTAAACTTGTTGATTTTGTTACGGGTGACTCATCCAAGCAGTTCAGTACTAGTGCTAACCTGGATCCCAAATAGGAAAGCACGCTCATCGAGTTCATCTGTGAGAATCGGGACATCTTTCCATGGAAGCCTTCTGAGATGCCGGGTGTACCGAGAGAACTTGCTGAGCACACTCTCAATATTGATCAAAAATTTAAGCCGGTCAAGCAGTTTCTTTGGCGGTTCAATGAGGAGAGGCGTAAGGCCATTGGTGAGGAAGTGGCCCGGCTCTTAGCGGTCGGGTTCATTGTTGAAGTTTTTCATCCAGAGTGGTTGGCTAACCCAGTACTCTTGCTTATGAAGAACGGTACCTGGCGTATGTGTGTGGATTACATAGACTTAAACAAGGCTTGTCCGGCTGATCCTTTCGCTCTCCCTCGTATTGATCAAATCATTGATGCTACGACGGGTTGTGAGCGTTTGAGCTTTTTGGATGCTTATTCTGGTTATCGTTAGATCAAGATGGCAGTTAAGGATCAGGAGAAGACAGCTTTTATTACTCCGTTTGGAGCCTTCTGCTATGTGTCTATGCCTTTTGGGCTTAAAAGTGCCCAGGCGACTTATCAGTGATGTGTGCAGAACTGTCTTCACAATCAGATTGGGTCCAATGTTCATCCTTATGTGGACGACATACTGGTGAAGTCCAGAGAGAAGGAGACGTTGATAGATGATTTGAAGGAAACCTTTGGTAATCTCTGGGTCTTCAAGATGATGCTTAACCCGGCAAAGTGTGTTTTTGGAGTGCTAGCAGGCAAGCTTTTGGGTTTCCGGTTTCTAACAGAGGCATTGAAGCTAATCCGGAGAAGATCAAGGCCATCACCTCCTTAGCTAAGCCGGCGTGTATCAATGATGTTCACCGTTTGGCGGGTTGTATTGCTGTTTAAGCCAGTTCATAAGCTGGTTAGGTGAGAAGCCAAACCGCTGTATCAGATGATGAAGACAGACGATTTTGTCTGGAGTGATGCTGCTAACACTGCCTTTAAAGATTTGAAGAGATAGTTAGCTGAGCCGCCGGTCCTTGCCGCTCCCATTGATAAGGAGCCGTCATTGTTATATGTGGCTGCTCAGACACGTGCTATCAGTGTAGCCATTGTGGTGGAGCGCAAGGAGGCTGGCAAGGAGCATCCGGTTTAACATTCGGTTTACTACATCAGTGAGGTGCTTATTGAGTCCAAGCAAAGATATCCACATTGGCAGAAGCTCGTTTATGGGGTGTTCATGGCAAGCCGGAAGCTTAAGCAATATTTCCTGGGTCATCCCATCACTATGGTCAGTTCTGCTCCTTTAAGAGGTATCATTCAAAACAGAGAAGCCACAGGACGAGTCGCCAAGTGGGCCATTGAACTTGGGCCTCATGGTTTAAAGTATGTGCCAAGCACTGCCATCAAGTCTCAAGCATTGGTAGACTTCATCAACAATTGGACAGAGCTGCAGATGCCTGAAGAGAAGCCAGACAACATGTATTGGACTATTCACTTTGATGGGTCCAGGCAATTGGAGGGCTCAGGGGCTGGAGTTGTTTTAGCTTCCCCTCGAGGTGACAAATTTTGTTATGTGCTAAGGTTGATGTTTCCCTGTACTAACAATGCAGCTGAGTATGAGGCCTTGCTCCATGGTCTTTGGATGGTTAAGGAGATGAGATTAAGCTGGGTAAGGTGCTTTGGTGCCTCAGATTTGGTGTCTCAACAAGTATCAGGCAAGTGGGATTCCAAGGATCCTCTCATGGCGGCTTATCACCGTGAAATTGATGCCATTGCTGGACACTTCAAGGGTTACCAAGTGGAGCATATTGATCGCAGAAAGAATGAGGCGGCTGATGCTTTAAGCCGGTGGGGTCTCAGCTTAAGCCGGTGCCACCTAACACTTTCTTGGATATTCTGCATAATCCTTCTATCAAGTTGCCTACAGAGGAAGACTTGGTTGTTCCTGACCCGGAATCACAATTGGTGGTGGCTCTTCACATCATCCCCGATTGGACAGTGCCATATCTGGCTTACATGACCCAGGGCGAGTTGCCTGAGGATGAAACCTTGGCCAGGTAGATAACCCATCGGTCTAAGTCAATGACAATTGCCAATGGTGAGTAGCATCGTCGCAGTGTCACTGGGGCGTTTCAGCATTGTGTCTCTCCTGAGGAAGGTCAACAAATTCATTGTGAGATTCATAAAGGAGATTGTGGCCATCATGTCGGTTCAAAGTCCCTTGTGGCCAAGGCTTTTCGTCATGGATTTTATTGGCTGGCGGCTCATCCTGATGCAGAAGATCAGGTCAGTAAATGTGACGGTTGTCAGAAATTCTCAAGACGAGCTCACGTGCTAGCTCAAGAGTTGAGGATGATTCCAATTACTTGGCCGTTTGCAGTCTAGGGACTCGACATGGTTGGGACTTTCGAAAGGTCCAAAGATAAAAAGACCACCTCTTGGTGGCGGTGGAAAAATTCACAAAGTGGGTTGAGGCAGAGCCAGTTAGTAAGTGTGATGCAGCCACGGCGGTTCAATTCATGAAAAAGGTGATCTTTCGTTTGTCTTTCCACATAGCATTATAACTGACAATGGTACTAATCTGTCCAAAGGTGCCATGGAGGAGTTTTCTCAACGTGACCATATTCGGCTTGATGTTTCATCAGTAGCTCACCCTCAATCCAATGGTCAAGCTGAAAGAGCCAATCAGGAAATCTTGAAAGGCATCAAGCCCCGGCTTTTGGTTCCTTTGCAATGGACGCCAGGTTGTTGGGTGGAGGAGTTACCCTCTATGATATGGAGCATCAATACTACCCCTAACAGGTCTACGGGTTATACGCCTTTCTTCATGGTTTATGGAGCCGAGGCAGATTTCCCTACTGACATCCGTCATGACTCGCCCCGCGTGGCGGCTTACATTGAGGCTCATAATGAACAAGCGCATCAGGATGCACTTGACCTATTAGATGAAAAGTGTGACTTGGCAGCAGCCTGCTCGGTGATTTACCAGCAGGACCTACACCGTTATCACAGCCGCCGGGTTAAGTCCGGAACCTTTCAAGAAGGGGATTTGGTGCTCCGGCTCATCCAGGATCAAATTGATGCACACAAGTTATCCCCACCTTGGGAAGGGCCCTTTGTGGTCAGCAAGAACTTGAACAATGGGTCATACTACCTTATAGATGTTCGAGAGCACAAAGACTCATGTAAGTCGGAGGAAGAGACCCGCCGGCCGTGGAATATCTCTCATCTTTCGCCTTTCTACACTTGAGCCACCGGCTCTCATGATGTACATATTTTGATGATGTATATATTATGATAGGTTATAAAGTGGGACCTCTGTCCTTTTCATCCTCAATGATCATATGTGTTCATCATCATAATCTCAAACGAACAATTGGGGGTTGATCGTATTCGAATCTAGCTTAACCCTCTTGGTCCGGCTCATGATCATATTCGAATCTAGCCGTTAAACCCCATGATCACTAGGGGGCTTCCTATTCAAACATAGGTCGTATTCGAACCAAAGAGAACATAGCTGTCGGTACCCTCCTGATCGGTGCAACGCCAAAGCCACTGGGGGCTACATGATCATATTCGAATCCTAGCTTAACCCTTTGGTCCGTTTTACTGATTGTATTCGAATCAGAAGCCTCAATTTTTCTTTCTATTTGGCTTAAGTTTTTTAAAAACAATCTTTTGTTTTGTCTTGAGACTTTTTTGTTCACACCTAAGTATAAGTGTGGTTTAAATTTAACCCGGCTTGGTTTTGGGCGATAAGTCGCCAACATATGACAATCATCATACATTTGGAAATGTTGGCTTCTAAGGATTGGGTTATCACCCTTATTGTTCAGGTCACACAAACCGGCAGTGCAAATTAAAAATCACAGGTATGATATTATAGTTGTATTTCAAAGCTATAATTCATAACAGTCTTATATGTGTATCTTTTCTCCATATTAGTGATTGTTTGTAAGATATTATGACCCGCCCTGCGGTAAGCCACCAAGGGTTCTTGTGATCTATTTCTGTGTGCAGGACAGTTCAAAAACTTTCTTATGCATAAGGAAAACAGATGATAAGTATAAAAAGGGGCGAATATAAGACGGCGGCTTAACAGTGTTGGGCACCAAAACATGCACGATGGCACGACAAAGCAAAGTCATTTCTACCCTATTACATGACTCCCCGAGTCCAAATGATTAAATTGTTTTTCAGGAGGCTATAAATATGAGCCACCCGGCGGATCAATTCTCTTGTTGACCTGAAGCTTCCGGATCAACTCTCTCCGCTCCTTCGTCCTGTTCCCTGTCCTGGAAGGTTGATGATGACCAGTCAATGTCATTCAAAGCTTCAAATTCAGCTTCATCATCAATTAGTCCGTCCGGGTCAACCAGGGCCGAAGGTATGCTTACGGATTGGTGAGATCAGGCTCGTCACTTTATAATGCGGCTTCGGCATCCTCCGATTCTCCACGTCGTAACCCGGATGGTACTTGGTGAGATCCGCCTCATCAGCAATCAAGGTGGCCACAGGGTGTATTTCCTTCACACAAGCGACGAAGTCCTCCTGTTCAAATGAAGTGCCATCCTCCTTATGGCTTGGATACCCAATGGCGATGTCGCCCGAATCTAATTCCGGTAGCCAAGCTTTGGCCCTGCTTAAGGCAGCCACGGCTCCGGCTCTCGCAGATGATCGCCTTAATTCATTGAATCGCTGGGGCAGCACGGAGAGCTTCTTTAGCACATGCACCAGCAGTGTGGGAACTTCGTTTGACAGGGAAAGTCTGGCTAAGGCACGCTGAGATCCATTGTGAAGTTGTTCCACGAGCGTATAAACCGCCTTCAGCTTCACCAGCGTGTCCTGATTGCGATTTGTGCTCCTGGGGCCTACATAGCTATATCAGGTGAGTTAATGACAATTCATATGATCACTAGAAAGATTCAATATTTGACATTTGCAGGGTGACTTACCAAAGATTGTTGAGACCATCTGAGATATATGGCATTTTAAGCCAGACAATTCAGTGGTCACCTCTTGAAGAGCCACCTCTGCTTTGTCAGCTCGATGGGTTAAAGAGATTTTTCCTCACCCCAAGCCTTTTTCTCCACTTAAAATTCTGTTTTCAGTTTCTCTTGTTAAGACACACTGAATTCAAATTTGGAATTGGCTCTTTGGGTTTCTGTCTCCTGTGCCTCCAGGCGGTTTTTCAGTTCAGACAGTTCTGATTGAAGTTGAGTAGTGGTGGCATGTATAAATACCGGGTCAAAATCATGAATATTAGCATACAATATTAAGTCCCAAGCCTTTTGCAAGTAACAACACTTGGCACTTGGGGGCTAATGTCTATCGAAGGATTCTATCTAAGTGGCGGTTAATGAGAGTACAGTCCCAAGCACTTTGCAAGCAAGAGTACTTGGCACTTGGTGGCTAATCCATATTGCTGTTAAATCTACACAAGTATTATATTCTACATAGGCGTGTGAAGGACCGGCTCATTCATGTTGATTAAACCGGCCCTTAGGGACTATGGATTAAGCCAGATTTTTACAGGCTTGACCAAAAGACATTACTAATGCTTATATGTTTAAGTCTACAGCATATTCATCATAAGCAATAGATTTGGGGGCTGGCATAGTAAGGATAATTCAGTGAAGGGAAGAGTTTATACCTCAAATTTCTGATGCATTTGCTTCACCATATCAACTTCGAGGTCACGGCTACTGTGCATTTGGTTAAGATAGCCAGAAAAACCGCCCAATGCTCATGTGAGTATAATCAGCAACATCAAATCTGACCTTACGGCGTTCCAGGTGCTCCTCCTTGCAAGAACACTGGGCTAGCACGGTAGGTCTTCCCAGCTCAGTGTAGCTGGTCTTGGTAATTTCAACATCAGCATCTTGTGGGTCATCTGTCTTGGCCGGGCTAGAAACTTCAGGGTTGACAGAGCCGTCGGCGGCTTGATCAGCAGGCGGGTCACCGGTTGGCGTTGGCGTGTCATGAGCTGGTTCAAGCGGCGGCTCTAGAACAGAGGTCTCAGGCCCGACTGTTTTGAATTCCGTCTCGCTGAAGGTTGGCTCTTCGGCCGGCTTGTTGTTCTTCACCCTCTTGCTGGGTTTTGCTTTTCTGCTACATAAGATCAAAAAGGTCAATACAAGTATAAAGAATTGAACTTAATACAGGATAAGTAAATCATCATTACCCTAGAGTGGTCTTAAAAGCCGGCATGTTGGACTGGATTGAGTCGCCGGAGGGAGGTGAAGTTTCCTGATAATTTTAATCAGAAGAGTTGAGTGGTTGACGAGTGAGACCCGCCAAAGGATAAAAAGGATTTAAGTCGGAGGTGACCTCGTTCCAGGGCTTCCTTGGGGTGTTTGGTAAGCTGGAGGAGAGTTCCGTGTCCTTGCTGGTCCGGGTCTGCCTACGGCTCTCATGAATATGTTGCTTTAAAAGAAATGGAGGATCCTGATAAGCTAAGGGATGTGAAAATCTTACTTTCCGGGTTACTCTTTGGATTTTCTGTCTTGGCAAAGGCTCGGAGTCGGAGGAAATAATAGTTACCTCTTCGTCCACTCCGCGACTCATTCCCGTGTCACCCTGATGATAATCAGTGTCAATAACGTGGTTAAAAAAGGAGCCAAGAGAGTCAAGAGCTATCTCCGACTCAGAGGAATCTTTGTTTGACACGAGAAAAAACCTTATAATCACTCCGGGAGAAGGGAAGAGAAGGAGTATGGATTTCTCTCATGCGCCGGAGAAAAAGAAAAAAATGTGGGCGTGCCAGTGTACTGTAGTACAAAAAGAAAAGTGATACAGGAAACAAGCATTTCATTTATCTCTTTGGATGAACAAAATTACAAGATCCCATAAAAAAATGGTTGCGCTCCGTGGTCTACTAGCGCGGCCTGCCTGACTATGTCGATGTGCGGTCTCCTGGTTCCCGGGGCCCCGAAAAGCTGCCGGTTAATTACTCCCGCGGGTTGCTCGAGATACCTCCGATTAAGCCATGTGGTCGTCTTCGTCGTATTCGCTTTGCGTTCTCCATGCATGATGATGCTAGTGTGTGTGTGTGTGGTGTGTGGGCGGCCGCAAAGCCCGTGTCCTTGTCGGTACACGTGCCGCTCAAAACATGGCTTTGTGCTGGCCACGTTCGCCCTCGCCGTCGCGCCTCATCGGTCTTGACAGCATTAATGTAGTTGGTGTTGGACTTGCATGGGTCCTGCTCTTCTCGGACTTCTTGACGATGTAGCAGCTTCGTCGGGATACGCAAGGGGTTCGACTCGCGGGAGTATTCTTATGGAGACTGGCGTCGGTGTAAAACTAGCACTCGCTCATATTGGAAATGCTGGTGTGGTTGGCACCTCATCTCGGCTGGACGCCAAGTTTACGGCAGTTCGTCAAGACAAAGGACGCCGCCTCACGGGGCCATCGAAACTTAGTGTTGGTAGAGCCATGTCGCCTCCTCGCCATCTCGCCTCGTCTTCATGGGCTTTGGGCCACGGAGAGCGTTGTGTGTCGCCATCTTCTTCACATCACGAGCTCCGTGTGCGGGCAGCACCGAGGGCGTGTGTCATCTTTATGGCTCTGCGTCGCTGGCTCCATCTTGACGAGGTAGACATTGGTGGTGACGTCCCGTGAGCTCCACGCCTCCGTCCTCTGCGGCACCAGCTTGGTGATATTGATGATGGATGTCATCCTGGCGAGATCCACGTCCTTGTTGACCTCAGCAGCACATGGCGGCATCCTCGCGGGCTCCATGCCTCTGGGGTCCAGCTTGATGATATTGACGTTGGTGGCATCCTCCTTGCGAGCTCCACGCCACGATCCTCCGTGGTACCGGGTTGATGATGTTGGCGATGTGTGTCGTCTTGGCGAACTCCCCGTCCTTGTTGTCTTCCGCGACACGCGGCGACCGACATCCCTGTGAGCTCCATGCCTCCGGGCTCCATCTTAACGAAGTAGACGTCGGCGGCATCCCCAACGGGCTCGACGCCTCTGTCCCCTAGCTCCAGCATGACGAAGTAGATGGCGGGTGTCCTCCTTGAAGCACCAGGTTGATGATGTTGACATTGGCATCGTCTTGGTGAACTCCGTGGCGCCACCCACCGCCACACGACGGCGGCATCCTCGTGAGCCTCCATGCCTTCGTCCTCGATGGCGCCGGCTTGATGAAGTTGACACTAGCGTCGTCTTGGCGAACTCCGCGCCATGATCCACTGCGGCACGATGGCGGCATCCGCGCGAGCCTCCGTACCTTCGTCCTCCATTGCGCCAGCTTGATGAGGAAAAAACGAGAGCGTCGTCCTACCGAGCTCCATGTTGCCATCCATGGCGGCATCCTCGCGAACCTCGCGTCTCCGGGGCTCCAGCTTGACGAAGTAGACGTCGTTGGCCTTATCACCAAGGGAGGCCACCACCAGGAGTCTAGCAGGCTGCGTGTCGGCAGCACCGCTGGTATGCCGTCATCTTCAACGTCTTGGCACGGTGAAGTACAAGAGTAGCCCCGTCGTCTTGGTGAGCTTGAAGAAGTCAACGGCAGCAGGCTGCGTGATGGAGGCCGATGATGTTGTCTCCAAGAGCGACCATCATACTGGCTGGAGGACTAGCGCGTAGTCCTCCTAGGCGCCCACTCGCATGGCGAACACCTCCTCCATGCTCAGGACATATTGCTGCTAGACCATGCTCAGGACATGCTGCTCCTGGACCATCGTGCACGTGCATGTGTATCTTGTCCTGCATACAAAAGGAAATAGATGTATATATGTGCTGACCTGAGGTGCAAGCTCCTTGTCAGCGCACCGTCCCTTCGACTGGTCATCTCCTTCACGCCTTGGCGCACGTGCCGCCACCGTACAGGCAAGCAACGTGTGTGCTGCCCGGCAAGAGCGCCACCATGGTGGGCGCGTCTTTGCGTGGAGGGCGTACGCCGGCCTCCTCGTCTCCTCTGCCTCCTGTCTTTGCCTAGCCCCCTTTAATGTTCGTGGTTCCTTCTATATTTATAAGACAGGAGGACTGGTGCTTGTACCCAGCCGCGGCTAATTCCTTCCTTCTATTCTTTTTCTTGATGTCCAAGTCTGCACAAGGAAAAGGAAACAAACCAATACATGCCTTATCGCTTCAAACATGCCTTTCAATAGAAATCGATGAGGTCAGTTGAGTTTTGTTTTTCTAAACGTGTAGCTTGCCAATTATATGACCATACATCCGGCTGCTCCCATGCATGCTTCTTTTTTTCAAAGTGTCGCTTGCGCCAGGTATTCTGATGCGTACATGTCCGTCCCTGCCGGCCGGTCACATATACTTGAATACTCATATTGTATGGTTTATACATATAGCGGATATTCAGGTACATACGAATGCGAACTTGCCGGTATATACATACAAAAATACATAGATACGTACGTAAGCTAGCTAAGTCGCCTACTTACATGTGGCCACAAACATGTGCATGCACACATGCATATTAGTTGCACCAAATAACATGCATGTCCCATATGCAAATAGGTGCATGCATCTGCCATGCAAAATTATTTTGCTCTTGCATTATGACTTGTCTTTGCTTATATAGCCTGCAGGAAAATGCATTAAAATTATTATTTTTATTTTCTGCAATGGTGCACGAAAAATCGTCAAACAAATGCCCCCTCGTCGAGTCGAGATTGAGTGCGAAGCAAATTGAGCTTGACTCGACGAAAATTTCTCTCTTTTCTTGGCGCATGATTCATATGCAGCCTGAAGAACCGGTTCAGAATTCACATCTCCGTGACGACGTGCGCGCCATTCCGAAGATGATTGATTAGTAACGACATGTATTAGTGTAGGTATGTCCATCCACAAGTGTGTTCTTTAGGGAGCTCGTTGGATCGTATAACAAGCACGATGCCAGTCAACGAGGCAACCCTGTCTCATCTTCATTCCATGGCGAAATAACATGCCTTGTCCTGAAAACAAAAAGAAAATTTTACCAATCCTGCCGCGACCGTCTAGCTGCTACGATGCCAACCGACTAGTTTGGAGGGTTTCACAGATTCACGCTGGCCGCACTGGCACGTTGCACTGCTCCCATGATCTCATTGTGTTGATGTAGGTGAGGCAACAGTAGACCGTCGATAGCTCCCCTTTGTTGAGCGAACCGTCACACCATCCATGGTGTGACAATTCTGGTGGCGTGCCGGGACGCCATCGGCCTTACGAATAATCGAGGGGTTGACGTTGCCCCCATGCTTCATTGGTGTTGAAGACGGGGCCACGGAGACACGACGGCACCAGCTTCATGAGCGCTGGTTTTGCCTTCTGGTGCCCATTGTGCCCGTCGGTGTAGACTATTGGCTGTCGGGGTGTCGTTGGCGTTTCATGGACGCATCAGTACTGCTACCGCCAAACACCCATGATGTAGTTTGATGTAGTGGTTTGTCGTCAGAATGACGTTGAAGATGATAGGAAGCCCTTCTCCTTGGCTGCAAAGATGTTGGAGGAGCACAACTAGAAACACCAAATAAAAGCAGGTGAAAAAAAAGTTTGTGGGTTTTTAAAATGTTGGCTTTCCCATTATACACCAGCTATTGGGCGCGATATACGAGAAGGCTACCAAAGGACATGTCATTGGGAACAATCAAAAGACCTTGACGATTGCAACTCAACAACTTAAATAAGCTTCGGTCTACGTGTATGAAGACGCTGTGTTTCGGGATGCTTCCGAGAGGCAACAGAAAGTCATACTCTAGCCCATCCTCATACTGAGGGCCCCCACAACTCAATATGCCCCCTGCACACGCCCCATGCACCCAGAGACTTGGGTATGGTAGGCCCAGGGAAATGGTTTTGGGACAACGGCTTGGCGTTTTTTCTTCGTGCATATTGAGGGGTGGTGAACAGCTACCTCCCGCCTTCCTTTCAGTGGGTTCCTTACAGCTTGGGAACACTTGACAGCTTCTTGGACTGTTGGGATTTTCTTTCTTGAATTTGCTTCTTGGACTTTCGGAATTTCATCTTATTGCTCACGCGGATGATCGATTGGCCGCGGACTTCACGGACTTGTTTTGGCATTCGGCTCGAACTTCTTGGGCACTCTTCTTCCAGGATCCTTCAGGACCCACCTTGGGAACTTGGAAGGGAACAGTTCACCTCTATGGACTAGGAAAAACCCACTAGCACATTATCTGGGGCTTCTGGTGGCGCACCCCAGGGTTGCCATGTGACTACACACCAAACCAATTTGTGTTGGGTCAGGCAGCCCTCCATGATCTTTTCCTATAGTCTTCCCTGGAGTGCGAGCCTCTGTGAACACGAGGCATGCTGGGAAACATGAAGATCACGGGGTCTCAATACTCAGAAGTGCCCAAGTAATCATCTCCGCTGCCTCCGGAAGCATACACCTGGTACGTGTCGTGCGTTGTGGGTGTCGGAGCGGCTCCACCTGTGAATCGACACATTGTGCCGCCCTCCAGCAAGTCCTAGGGTAGCCAAAACTTCAATCAACAACTTAGTGCGATAGGGGAAAGCCATTTTTTTGTTGGACTTAGTCCGTAAAAATTGGGGAAAACTAGATATATCCACGAAATGCTAAGGAGAATGCATCATGGATCCGAAAGCCCACATAAAACGTTTCCCCAATGAAAATCCAAAAGTCAAAAAAAGAGGGAAATTTAAAGAAAAATATTTTTTGAGGAACCTTCGGTTGATTGGGGGCATAGGTCGGACTCCCTGGGAATCGACGAGCTATTATGCTCCCTTGTCGTAAACTTGCTCGATGACGTATGGCCCTTCCCACTTTTGTTCGAACTTGCCCTTCGTCTTGTGCGTCACGACAATGGGCCGCCTAAGCACAAGGACCAACTCGCCTTTTCATAAGACATGTTGCATGACGAGCTTGTCGTAAGCTCTCACCATATTCTGGCGGTAAAGCTACAGGTTCTGCAGGGCATGAAGTCGCCCCTCTTCAAGGGCATCGAGCTCCTGGAACCACAGTTGTACCTGTTCTTCTTGGGTGATCTCATCTTGGATGGCCACCCTCAAAGAGGGTAGCTGAACCTCTAGTGGTAGGACCGCCTCACTCCCGTAAACGAGAGAAAACGGAGTCGCCTGTGTTGGGGTACAGACTGTGACATGGTACGCCCATAAGGACTCGAAGAGACGGTCATGCTAGTCTCTACGATTCCTTGTCACCGTCTTCTGGAGTATCATGCCGAGAGTCTTGCTAAAGACTTCGATCGCGCCGTTGTTTCAGTGTAGATGGTGGGGATGTGGTGATGAAATGAAGGGGAGAGCCGTACGCCCATCGCTCCAGCCATGCTTAGCCATATCCCTCTGTCTTGTCGATTGTCCGATGATGAAGTGGGCGGCCTTCGCCTCATCGGCGCCCGGCCTGGTGGTGTCCGCCTTGTCGGTGTCGGACTGGATGACTTACCTTCGCCTCATCGGTGTCTGGCAAGATATGGGTGCTTCATCGGGAAAAGACATGTCGGTGGAGTACAACTTCGCCTCACCGGTGCTAAGACGGTGTTGATGATGTGCATCGGTGTAGATGTTGGGGCAGATGCGGGAGATGTTGGGTGTCGATGGAACCAACGACCTTGTCAAGTCGAGAGTCAGCGTGAATGACACCCGACGATGGCTTGTGTCAGCTGGATGCAAACGGTGCCACCACCATGGGGTGGGATCTGTATTGATAATGGTGTAGATGGATCTCCGCCTAGGCGGTGGTGTAGATGACACCCCCTACTTGGCGATATCTATGTCAACGGAGGTGAAAAAGGAGCCCCTCCTAATCAAGCTCCTTTTTGACGAAGGTAGACGGCACCCCGCCTTGGGGGTACACCATGTCGACGAAGGTGTAGATGGCGCCCCGCCTTGGGGTCATTCCATGTCGGCGACGTCGATGTCGATGGAGCCCCGCCTTGGGCAAACCCCGCGTTGGTGGTGGTGTGTATGGCGCCCCACCTCAGGTGAGCTCCATATCAGCAATAGTGTGGATGGCACCCCATCTTGGCCATGCCTCGTATCACCTCGGGCGAGCCCCAGTTGGCACCTGCATTGACGACCCTTCGCCTGCAAAGGCCGGGGTGGCACATGGTGCCGAGTGGATGATGGTGCCCTGTCCGCCTTCACCTAGATTTGTGACTTGTGACCGAGCTCCCTGCCTAGAACAGGACATAAGTCGTGGTTGATGTGTTTGCCATGGAAGGTCCCATGGCCACCATCATTGAGATGGTCGAGGCTTTCTCTCATCGAGGCGCTCATGTTGATGTCTTCACCCTTCGCCTGCAGAGGTCGGGGTGGCGCATGGTGCCGAGTGGATGATGTTGCCCTGTCCGCCTTCACCTAGATTTGTGACTTGTGACCGAGCTCCCTGCCTAGAATGGGACATAAGTCATGGTTGAAGTGTTTGCCGTGGAAGGTCCCATGGCCGCCATCATTGAGATGGTCGAGGCTTCCTCTCATCATCTTGATGTCTTCATTATCGGTTCCAACGTGGGGGCATGTTAGGATGCCTCCGCTCCAAGTGGTGGGTTGGTGAAGATTGTCATCGAGGCGCTCATGTTGAGGACAATGAGTTGGGGATTGGCGCCTCATCATACCTGCAATCTGCATTGATGAAGTATTCAGCGCTTCTTGACAACGGTGCCGCCTAAGGATATGGTTCACATTTTCTTGGAGTTGTTGAAGATCCGTGCCTTGAATCCTCGCCACCTGATGTTATTGACTCGCAGGAGGGGATAGAGAACCTATTGTCGTTGCGGAATGATCGTCCATCGACTGCCAGGTTGTGGAGGCATGGCTCCCATGCACCGCATCGATGTTGATGGAGACTATAGGGACTTGCGCAAATATAGTTGTGTAGAGGATGTGGGCTTTCGGACAAGCAAGTATTCAACATGAGCCTACGCGTGCTGTGGGAGATGGCCTCCAAGCCTTCATGCAGCTTGACCTCGATGCACTATGGTGTGTTGGCGGCTCTGAGTGTGAAGTCGTGGTAGAGGCGTGAAGGGAAGACACACTTGCTCTCCTGTTGGTGGTCTTATAGCGGAGGCATTGAGCTCCCTCCACATCTCCATGGATGTCCTCCCATGTTGAATCCTTCAATAGGGCGAGGCTTGAGCATAAGCTCACGACGCTCCTTCTTTGCCTTGGGTGTTGCCCGCCTTTGCACCTTCTTGGACTGCATGGTTTTAAACTACGCAGATTCCGAGACTTGGTGCATGTAGACTTTGGCCCCAATCTCAATGACAGTCATGGACGGTATTGATCCAAGTTGAATCACCACCAACTCCGAGTTGCTACCACGGGAAAGTCCACCATCTTGAAAGAGACCTTGATCAGCAGAGCCCCCCGCCGATTCTTTATCATGCACCATGCTATATAGACTGGGAGATGGGTGAAGATGATTTTGATAACCACCGCGAAGCAAGGATGGGAGGAGAAACATGTCCCACCGGGCGTGCCAATTTGTTTCACATGAGAAAAACCTTATAAGCACTCCCGAAGAAGGGAAGAGAAGGAGTATGGATTTCTCTCATGTGCCGGGAAAAGGAAAAAAATGCGGGCGTGCTAGTGTACTGTAGTACACAAAGAAAAGTGATACGGGAAACAAGTATTTCATTTATCTCTTTGGATGAACAAAATTACAAGATCCCATAAAAAAATGGTTGCGCTCCGTGGCCTACTAGCACGGCCTGCCTGACTATGTCGATGTGCGGTCTCCTGGTTCCCGGGGCCTCGAAAAGCTCCCGGTTAAGTACTCCCGCGGGTTGCTCCGAGATACCTCCGATTAATTCGTGTGGTCGTCTTCGTCGTCTTCGCTTTGCATTCTCCATGCATGATGATGCTAGTGTGTGTGTGTGTGTGTGTGGTGTGGGCGGCCGCAAAGCCCGTGTCCTCGTCGGTACAAGTGCCGCTCAAAACATGGCTTTGTGTTGGCCATGTTCGCCCTCGCCGTCGCGCCTCGTCGGTCTTGGCAGCGTTGATGTAGTTGGTGTTGGACTTGCATGGGTCCTGCTATGCTCGGACTTCTTGACGATGTAGCGGCTTCATCGGGATATGCAAGGGGTTCGACTCGTGGGAGTATTCTTATGGAGACTGGCATCGGTGTAAAACCAGCGCTCACTCATATCGGTAATGCCAATGTGGTTGGCACCTCGTCTCGGCTGGACGCCGAGTTTACGGCGGTTCGTCAAGACAAAGGACGCCGCCTCACGGGGCCATCGAAACTTAGTGTTGGTGGGGCCATGTCGCCTCCTCGCCATCTCGCCTCCTCTTCATGGGCTTTGGGCCATGGAGAGCACCGTGTGTCGCCATCTTCTTCACATCACGGGCTCCGTGTTGCGGGCAGCGCCGAGGGCGTGTGTCATCTTTATGGCTCCGGGTCGCGGGCTCCATCTTGACGAGGTAGACATTGGTGGTGACGTCCCGTGAGCTCCACGCCTCCGTCCTCTGCGGCACCAGCTTGATGATATTGATGACGGATGTCATCCTGGCGAGCTCCACGTCCTTGTTGTCCTCCGCGGCACATGGCGGCATCCTCGTGGGCTCCATGCCTCTGGGGTCCAGCTTGATGATGTTTACGTTGGTGGCATCCTCCTTGCGAGCTCCGCGCCACGATCCTCCGTGGTACCGGGTTGATGATGTTGGCGATGTGCGTCGTCTTGGCGAACTCCCCATCCTTGTTGTCTTCCGCGGCACGCGGCAACCGGCATCCCTGTGAGCTCCATGCCTCCGGGCTCCATCTTAACGAAGTAGACGTCGGCGGCATCCCCAACGGGCTCGATGCCTCTGTCCCCTAGCTCCAACATGACGAAGTAGATGGCGGGCGTCCTCCTTGCGAGCTCCACGTCATGATCCTTGAAGCACCAGGTTGATGATGTTGACATTGGCATCGTCTTGGTGAACTCCGTGGCACCATCCACCGCCACACGACGGCGACACCCTCGTGAGCCTCCATGCCTTCGCCCTCCATGGCGCCGGCTTGATGAAGTTGACACTGGCGTCGTCTTGGCGAACTCCATGCAATGATCAACCGCGGCACGATGGCAGCATCCGCAAGAGCCTCCGTACCTTCGTCCTCCATTGCGCCAGCTTGATGAAGAAAAACGAGGGCGTCGTCCTAGCGAGCTCCATGTCACCTTCCACGGCGGCATCCTCGCGAACCTTGCGCCTTCGGTGCTCCAGCTTGACAAAGTAGACGTCGTCGGCCTTATCACCAATGGAGGCCACCGCTAGGAGTCTAGCAGGCTGCGTGCCAGCAGCATCGCTGGTATGCCGTCATCTTCAATGTTTTGGCACGGTGAAGTACAAGAGTAGCCCCGTCGTCTTGGTGAGCTTGAAGAAGTCAGCGGCAGCAGGCTGTGTGATGGAGGGCCGATGATGTCGTCTCCAAGAGCGGCCATCATACTGGATGGAGGACTAGCGCGTAGTCCTCCTAGGCGCCCACTCGCATGGCGAACACCTCCTCCATGCTCAGGACATACTGCTGCTGGACCCTGCTCAGGACATGCTGCTCCTGGACCATCGTGCACGTGCATGGTCTTGGATGTTGCAACCTTGCTCCTTTTGGTCTGTGCATGGTCTAGGCAACAGGCACACGGTTTGGTGCACCTACAGCAGCCCCTAGGCCCGGCTCTAACACATTGTCGGGCATCGTCGGGGTAGGCCCTGTCTAGTGCACAAGCAAGAGGGTAGTAGCTGCTTGTCCTTTGAGATTTTCTTTGCTTCTTCATTGACCTGGGCCCAGGTCAGTTTCTGGTTCTCCCGCTCGTCGAGTAACGCCAATTGTACTGGGAAAAATAATGGGCCATGATTCATGGGCTACCCACATCCCATGTTCATGGGGTGGTAACTGCCACCCCATTATATTTCCCGCCCCAAGCGCCTCCACCACGTGTATTGCATGCATTATGCAAAGTTGGTGGCAGATGTGGAGGGCGCAGGAATGGTCATCGTGGCAGAAAACCAGGCATCGCGGATTGGTGCAGGGGGCGGTCTTGCTTCTTCGAGTCGTTAATGGCGAGGGGGAGCCGGACTGGTTGAACGGGGCAGCCACCTCCATGGGAAAAATTTAGGCCCCCGCCCGCTCGCCTATAAAAGGGAACATGGGGCAAGGCGTTCTTCCGCACACCCCTCTCTTTCTCTTCCTGTAGCGGCCCTCACACACCATGGTGAGAGGTCGAGGACGCGGCGCTACTCGAGTGGTGGCGACAAGAACTTCTGCTCGATAGCGTCTCCCTCCTCCTTCCCAAGATGCGGGGCAAAGCCCGCCGCGAGAGGAGGTTGGAGGGGGCGAGGTCGTGATCGTCGTGGTTCCCGGGGCGGAGGTGGACGCGGTGGTGCTCTAATTGCGCCCCCATCGGCCGCCCCTCCCCCGGTGGAAGGCCATGTTGGAGACCAACCTCTGGAGTTCATCATCAGATTGTACAAGTCTCCGTCCGGTCGCCTCCGACTCCCTACCCCATTTGCAAGGGTGATGGAGCTCAAACAGCCGCGCGCGTTGAAGCTGCACATGAGGGGTTGCGAGAATGGTGGCATGCTGGTGGATGTGGATTTCCCTACCCCTCACGTCATGTTCGTGCATCGTGGCTGCAAGACCTTTGTTCGCGCCCACAACTTGTCGGAGGGGCACATCCTCCATTTTAAATTAATGGAGGCCGATCTACTCTCCTCAAGGTCTTTGGGTGCTTGGGTGCTCGCTTTGGGTGCTACGCAGAGAGCTAGACTAACAACGAAAGCTCCTCCTTGAGCGATAGCGACGATGAGGACAGTGACGGTGATGACGATGGCTTCGACCGGGAGGACGACGACTCCGACTCTGGCTGAACCCCAGCCCCACCGTCACCGTCAGGTGGTGGCACCATCAGCTGCACCTGTACCCCTTTCCCGGCAAGGCAATTTGCCGGGGAGTTGGATGCAGGGGCGGGTGTGGTGCCCCTAGCTCCACCAGCAGCCTTCCACACTACAAGAAATATGTCAACTTGTGACCACCACTATTGGTCACTAAATGGTCATAGTTTTTATTTGCGACCTTTTTGTGGCCAAAACCAGAAGGTCAAAAGCTGGCCGTCGTAAACTGACATTTTTGACCTTTTCTGTGAGAAGGTCGTAGACATTTACAACCAAAATATGCCTAGTGTCTTGTTTTGGTCACTAGCTCTCTGCCCAGGCCACGTAGGCATCCGACGTGGCAATCCAATGTGGCACAAGAATCAGCCCGGTCCAATTCGGTGTTTATATGGGCCAAGCCCATTAATTCAGCCCATTTGCATTTTTTTCCTGTCAATTTTGGTCAACTGGTTTGGGCATTTTGCGGTCCATTTTAAATTTGGGCCTCACGATTTTTACTGTGCATTTAATTTTTGGGCCTTGGCCTTTTTGCTGTAGCCATTTCGACCAGTTTTTCATTTGGTACAATAGACATTTCAGCCAGTTTTTAATTTGGGCCATGCCTCTTTATTTCAAATACAATTTACAGCACAGACATAAATCAACCCAAATTCAATACCAATATATTCTGTTTTTGACCACTTTAAATCCAAGAATACATTTCAAAAATACATACAATAAAATTCCAAGGATTTGTACATATATTCTAGCATTTGAATAATAAGTTCAGCAAGCAAATATACACCAAATTCTCAGCAAGATCAACATTATATCCAAATTCCCAGAAAATACGGCATTACAACAAACATGTAAAGCAAGTCGTTGTCTTGGACTTCCAGCTTCTTCAAAAAAATCAGAACATAACTCTCCTGTAGATGAGAAGAAAATCGACATGTTCAGTCTCGATATGGGTAATATATGCTAAAAATAAATCCAAGAACCGTGCAAGAGCCTAGGTTTTACTATCATTTGGACACCCAGATTGGCGATCCTTCCTTACCTAATGTGTGCAAGTCCAAATAAATTAATATCAATCCATTTTATAGAGCAAATGATATGCCCCCTTTTATCTAAAACTGTAGTGTATGCTAGTGACAGAACAAGGGGTAAGACTGTTATGATATGCCAGATTGCCAGCAACAGTGATAGAGCATCTTCATATTTCGAAAGGTGACATGCATCACATCAAAAAAATTGTAAGCATTAAACCTACATCATATCTATAGTAACATCACCAATCAGGTTGCATGTGTATGCTAAATCAAGAATCAAAAGGACTTCAGCTTGTTTTGAATATCTTGCCTTTGTTGCTCCCAGTTCAGTAAAGAAATAGTCGAGCAGTGAGCGCTTCGCCTCATGGACTTGGCAGTGCACAATAGATTTCAGAATGAAGCATAAATAGAATACCTAGAAAAGAACAATAAAGAGCTATACAGTTAAGTAAGCATCCTTGGCTGTACAAATAAGTGGAGAGAACAATAAAAAGCTACACAGTCTAGAATTTCTGTTGAGAAACAGTAACTTGATGTAAAGTCACTTGCAAATAGAAAACACCTTACAAGCTTGTGAAGCTTACCATGATTTCGAAAGCATGGGTTATGTAATCTTTTATGCCATCCTCCCAAAATTTGGCTGGATGATTTTGCAACTGTAGTTGTACCCAGCTGCTCAAAATATAAACATATACTCCCTCCGTCCGGAAATACTTGTCGCAGAAATGCATAAAAATGGATGTACCTAGAACTAAAATATGTCTAGATACATCCATTCCTCCGACACGTATTTTTGGACGGAGGGAGTAGATGAGTGCTTCTCACATGTCACCAGAGGCAAATAGCAATACCCATAAATTCTCATCACTATGGACATGAACAGCAGGATAAGTGACTAAAGTTTGCAAGTTCTACTAGTCTCCCGACATGGGTACTGATTCATCAAACAGCATGAATCAGAAATTGCTTGAAATAAACATGCTAGAACTAGTTGTTGGTCCGGTGAATCCTGGAGAGCTTATTTCTCATGAACGGATACTTGCTAGAATAAATCACAAACAGACAGTATGCAAGCAGGGTACACAGAGACCAGGAGAAGCAGAGCGTGGGCGACCATAGCCACAGTAACCTTCCGCGTTTCTAATGGCCATGTACGCTATAACCAATGTCAATTATTTTCATACTAACATTTTCACAAACACCATACAAGCAAACTCCATTACACAATATGCAGTACATAGGAATAGAAGAACAGTCAACACGTATATATCTAGTCAATAAAATATGCATGCAAAGTTGTACTGATGTAGACATGCTGTCACAGTCATATGCATAGGTGTTTCACAACTGAACAGAATTGACTACCAAAGAAATCAGAATTGAATAGAATTGCCGTGTAGAATTAGTCATATGCATAGGTGTTTCACATAATGAGGGGAGTTCTTGATTTGTTAAGAAAAGTTCAATTTTCTGGAAAGTTAATACATATTTCCATGCTTGTCTACCAAAGAAATTGTATCAACTTAACAATTAGTCATGCATAAGTGTTTCACATCAAAAACATACAGAAGTGCAGACTCGAGATTGACAATTAGGATGCATGCTGATATCACCATCGATCTACAGGAACAGTCGTGCAAAGTTCAACTGACATAGACATGCTTTCACATCAGAATTCAGAAACATTGAAGTCTTGCTGCATCTCAAAATCAAACCGATCTAACATGTAGGCAGTGATTAACAGATCCAATAATACGGTAAGACAGCTTGCGAGTGTAATTGTACAGCAGAACAGAGTTTAATCCGAGTAGTACATGTAGATCTCTGTGTATGAGTTGACGTAGGGGATGAAATCCGAGTAGTACATCCCGCCGGAGAGGGGGCCGATGGAGCGGGTGACCCTGCCATCGAAGTCGACAGCGAGCACGAGTTGTTCGAGAGGATCCCACATGACCACCTCGGGGGTGCCCTGGGAGCACAGAGAGTATATAATTATAGGATTTCGATATACAAGCTCCAATGATTTTATCTACAAGTTTATTCTTTCTTTTATTTTGTCACAACCAGATAAATGCCTTTTTGGCAACATTGTTACAAGAAAAATGAGAGAGAGCACCTGAATTCATGAAGCGTGGTCTTCGTCTCCTGTAGTAAATTAGAAGAAATCCTACGCAGCTCCAGCTATCCAATAACCCAAATTCAAGCAATGCCACAACCAGCAAAATCTACGCGACTGCAATGTCAACAAGTAAGGAATCAAGAAGAAGCAGATCAAACATCATTATATATCAATTCATCATAACAAAAATGAGATCCAAAATATTACAAGGAACTGCCTGGACTGAACTCCACGTCTCCACGGTCTACTCTCGGACAGTCGGTCCCTGACCACGATTGTGAGCTGCTGCTCTCCGCAACTCTGTGTTCCTGCTTCGTCGGCACGTGCTACTACAAATACACAGTCAGTTGGTCATCTGGAGGTGGCACACTAAGTGTATCATAAGTGCACCCAGCAATTGTAATACACAGTCAGTTAGTCATCCGAGTACTGCTAGCTACTAGTCCGAGTACTGCTAGCTACTAGTACAAATACACGGTCAGTTAGTCATCCGAGTACTGCTAGCTAACAAAGAATCAATTAAGCTACTAGTCTGCTTTGTTGAAGTTAGCTTGCACGTACGTGCTTCGCCTGCTAGAGTATACAAGCTAGCACTCTAAAGCCAACACCTATTCACTCTTTTATGATTTGATGAACTTCATATAGCCAAACCATGCATGCTTCCATTGGCACATTGCTTAGCAAAAACAGGCAGTAAACTGAAGATGCGCCTGCAGCTGCAGAACATGGAGCAACAAGTCCACCTGCACATGTTCAGCACGCGGGAGGGGCGAAGGTGATTCAAAGGTATTGCCAACTTCGTAACTTAGCATGATTCAAAGGTGATCCTCGTGAGGTGTGCTCTAGCATGTATATAATAAAATGAACAAAAGATTTTTCATAAGAACAAAAAAGACAAAAAACAAGAAAAGTAGTACCATTCAGGCTCAAGAATGGTTCTACACGCAAACAGGTAGAAACAGTGTAGCAGAAATGAACAGAAGCAGGTTGGTTCTCTTTAATCATTGTGTTCATCAGTAACAAGTGTGTTGTCGTCAACCTATTCAACCCTGATGTCACTAGCAACGACGATTGCCCAGAAGATAAAACAAAAGAAACCAATCCTAAAAACATAGTTAACTCAGTGATCAGTACAATCATGACCAGCCTGCATTATCGAGTTCGTTATCTTTGTAGGATTAGCTTCTGAAGTTTTATGGTGAGGTTAACCATGACCGATTGTCAAGCCTCTTAATCCGGTGTTATGCCTAAACTCTTCCTCAGAGCACCGTCTCGGGCGAATCCCATCTATTGGCGCAGTTATTTGCAAGAAAAAACTCTCCCAGGGGTTGTTGCGTCCTTTGGGACTTGACTGAGAACCGACGCGGCCTACTACCAGCTCCCGCCCTACCTCCTGTATAGTAGATCCTAGCATGGCATGCATCCCAAAATTTCCTTCTCCGCCCATCTCCTCTAATCGACTCATCATACGAAATCATACAGCAGTGGCATGAGAAGCTAACTCGACAGCACGCGACAGCGATGGGATAAGCAGCAGCGGGTTCGTACAGCGGTACAGCACAGATCAAAATCAAGAAGCAGGGTCAGAGGGGGGGCAGGGGAAGTACTGGCGGCCCGGGGCGGGCGGGGGCGGAGCAGGCAGAAGCGCTTTGCGCTGCGGTCGAGTTGGCAGAAGCGCTGGAGGCAGGCCTGGGTGCCCTCCTTGCGCTCGTGCACGTAGATCAGGAAGCGGCAGACGTCGAAGGCGGTGAGAACCTCGCCTTCCATCGTGGTGCCCAGGCCGTCGGGGCAGATCTGGCACATGTCCCCGGCCCCATGCCTCCCGGACTTGTGCACACAGCAACGAGACGGGTCAAAACCAAGGTTCCGCTGCGGGGAGGAAGGGGACGGGATGGAGAGGATCACGATGGAGTAGGTCGCGAGCCCACTACCGCTGTCGCGGGTCTGGAAGCACTGCCTCGCCTGCTTGATCTGGGTCGTCGACGGTGGGTGTGACAGCGGATCGAGGTAGGAGGGAGATGGTTTGGGTTGGGGCAGTGGCGGCGTCTGTGGGTGGGAGCGAGACAAGGGGGAGGATGGGTGGGGAGGGGATGGATGGGAGAGAGAGGCGGCAGCGGGATGGGGGTGGAGGGGGCGGCAACGGGGGGGCCGTCGTCGTCGATCTGGATCGGGGAGAAGGGGAGAGAGAGGCGGCGGCGGGTGTGTTCTGGGGGAGAGGGGGAGAGAGAGGCGGCCTCGGGCTGCTAGGGCTTGGTTTGGGGTGAGAGTCGTGAGAGGCGTTGGATCTCCTGAATATGGACGGTTCAGATCAGCTACAATAGGGTGATTCGTGGGAAGTGTTCTGATTGGTTCGGAAAATTAGTGATTTAAAATAGTTTTCAAATACTAAAAATAGAGGGATTTTGTGAAGCAGCTATCAAAAATATTTTGCAAAAGGGCACCACACAAATTTTCACTAGAGTTAGCCCACATTGTATGGATGAGCACCAATTTGTATGCATTTATGATCTTTCTATCTATTTTTAATCATTTTCCAAGTGGCAAAAATGGTTTTTTTTGTGACGAACCTATCAAATATTTTTTGAAAAATTGGACTCCATATATTTTCTAAAATACTAGTCCACATTTACTATATAATTGACCAAATGGTTGGGTGTCAAAAGTTTTGATCCACCTCAGATGAAAAAGACAAATTTCCGCCGATTCAGTTGGAAGCGGGTCAAATTTGAACTACAGGTGCCTCTTATTTTGCTCTTTATTTTTTCCAAAAATTATTTCTAGGTACTTTTAATCAGAGAAACATTGAACGTTTTCCAAGATTCAACCACTAGCTAGGAACAGTCAAGCCCGTCGTTTTGACCGCATTTTGAAATAGGCATAAAAAATTCAAAAAAAATCAAAAAATTGGAAAACCTTCGCATTGTGTCATTACATATGACCAAGTTTCCAGGAAAAATAATAAACTTGTAATACGGCAATTATTTTAAAAAAGTATTCTCAGAAATGAGCTATCATACGTGAAGATTCATGGCTTTCAAGCCAAATAATCAATCTTATGGCCACATTCATTGCATAGTTTGTTCAAATGATCTCATATTGTGCACAAGGGTGCATCTTGGAATTCCAAACAATGTTGCTTTGGGGAGTTTTCACTTTCTTTGCACAGAAAATTCATTTTCCATTTTCCGAGTGCCTGAAATGAGTTTTTTTGTGAAGGACCTACAATATATTTATTGTAGAATTGGACCAAATCAATTTTATAGAATACTAGGTCATATTTAATGCACAATTGACAAAATGATTGGGTGTCAAAAATTTTGATCCACCTCTGCTGGAAAAGACAAATTCACGTCGATTCAGCTTGAAGCGGTTCAAATTTGAACTACAGCTGCCTCATAGTTTGCTCTTTATTTTTTCCAAAAATCATTTCTAGGTACATAAGCATCTATTTAATCAGAGAAACATCAAAAGTTTTCCAAGATTCAACCACTAGCTAGGAACGGCCAAGCTCGCTGTTTTGACCGCATTTTGAAACGGGCATAAAAAATTCAAAAAAATTAAAAAATTGGAAAACCTTCGCATTGTGTTATTATATGTGACCAAGTTTCCAGGAAAAATAATAAACTTGTAATATGGCAATTATTTTTAAAAAGTGTTCTCATAAATGAGCTATCATGCTTGAAGATTCGTGGCTTTTAAGCCAAATGATCAATCTTATGGCCACATTCATGGCATAGTTTCTTCAAACGATCTCATATTGTGCATAAGGGTGCATCTTGGAATTCCAAACAATGTTGCCTAAGGGAGTTTTCATTTTCTTTGCACGGAAAATTTATTTTCCATTTTCCGAGTGCCCGAAATGAGTTTTTTTGTGAAGGACCTACAATATATTTATTTCAAAATTGGACCAAATCAATTTTATAAAATACTAGGCCATATTTAATGCACAATTGACCAAATGGTTGGGTTTCAAAAGCTTTGATCCACCTCTCGTGAAAAAGACAAATTTCTGCCGATTTAGATGGAAGCGGGTCAAATTTGAACTGTGGCTGCCTCATAGTTTTCTCTATATATTTTTTAAAAATCATTTATAGGTACATAAGTAACTATTTTAGTCAGTGAAACATCAAAAGTTTTCCAAGATTCAACCACTAGCTAGGAACGGTCAAGCCCGCTGTTTTGACCGCATTTTGAAATGGGCATAAAAAATTAAAAAAAAAATCAAAAAATTGGAAAACCTTCGTATTGTGTCATTATATGTGACCAAGTTTCCAGGAAAAATAATAAAATTGTAATATGGCAATTATTTTAAAAAAGTGTTCTCAGAAATGAGCTATCATGTGTGAAGATTCATGGCTTTCAAGCCAAATGATCAATCTTATGGCCACATTCATGGCATAGTTTGTTCAAATGACCTCATATCATGCACAAGAGTGCATCTTGGAATGACAAACAATGTTGCCTAAGGAACTTTTCATTTTCTTTGGATGAAAAATTCATTTTCCATTTTTTCGAGTGCCCAAAATGAGTTTTTTTGTGAAGGACCTACCATATATTTGTTGCAAAATTGGACCTAATCAATTTTATAAAATGCTAGGCCATATATAATGCACAATTGCCAAAATGGTTGAGTGTCAAAGTTTTGATCCACCTCTGGTGAAAAAGACAAATTACCGTCGATTCAGCTGGAAGCGGGTCAAATTTGAACTGCAGGTGCCTCATAGTTTGTTCTTTATTTTTTCCAAAACTCATTTATAGGTAAATAAGTATCTATTTAATCAGAAATACATGGTTTGATGGCGAGACATCGAGGTTTGAACGTTGGCCGGGGGCCCCAACTCTAGAGCGCATACGCTCGCATGCCGCCGCGTGTTCACCGCGTGACCATGGTGTTGCCATGCGTTCTCGGCGGCCTAGGAATGTCTAGTGGGTTGGGCACTCCCCAGGTTATTTTTTTACTTTGGTTATTTTTGTTTCTTTCTTTATTTTCAACATTATTTTATTATTCTTTGTGTCCATTATTTTTGCACTAGTTTCTTTTGGTTTTCATTTTTTTCTTTGTTTCTTTTGGTTTTCATTCTATATTTTTTATCTGCATCAAGAATATTTTTCCAATACAAGTTTAATATTTGTTTTTTGAAGAACCTAGAAAATATTTGTTGCAAAGTGGAACAACACCATATTCTATACATATTTAACATTACTGCAAGTTTAACATTTTAAAAAAACTTGGTCAACCTTTAATGAAAAAATGTTTAACATATTTTTCTAATGCTTGGATTAACATTTTTAGAATACATGATAAACCATTGCGTAAACATTATTTTTTGTATAATGTTTTTCAAATTTTCATATACATGAGAAGTTGTAAAAATCATGAAAATTTAAAACCTTAGCGTTGCGTCACATTTGTCACGTAGTTACTAAAAAATTTACAAACTTGGAAATGACGAATATTTTTGAATCAATGAGGTTTTTTTGAAATTTATGATCATTTTTGCGATCTTTTTATGAAAGAATCATGAACATTTTTTGAATTCAAATTTTTTGGGCCAAATTCACAAGCATTATTTCAATACTTGAACATTTCTTTAATATCATGAACTTCTTTTACTCCGCATACATTTTATTTTTTCATGTACATTTTTCCAACAAATTTACTTTTATGTTTGAAACTCTTTTGAAATCCCGAATTATTTGAAAGAAGAAGAAATTAAACAAAAATAATAATAATAGGCATACAAGACATAAAAACGACTGCTAATAGGCTATGGGCCGTGAGCCCACTCGGCGGACCGTTGTGTTAATGTAAAAAAGAAGGAGAGAAGGGGAGGTCTATCACGGTTTTGGCCCAAGCCCAGGAAACGTTTATCTATAAAAGAATTGATTGTAGTAGAATATCAAAACTGAGATGGTGGCGTGGTGGTATGGTTCTACTGCTTTTTGTGGTGTGGCACAGGATCGAATCCCCCTTTGCCCATATTTGTTTTGTACTTTTCTTTTTCAAAAGCTTGATTAACTTTTCTGCTCATGTTCGCGTGCTGGGCCGGCCCATGGCCGTGAGCAGAAAGAAGCCCCGGGACGTCGTGAGGATGGCCCGGTTGCCCAACTAGGTCCAGGCCCAACAGACGAATGACTGTATAAATTAGTTGCGTGGGGGAATATATCACAAGCTGAGTGCTAGCCCGTTGGTTTGCCCCCACTCAGCGCCCCACGAGGTCGCGGGTTTGAATCCTCGCGTTGCCTCTTTTTATTTCTGCCGCCTACTTATGATTTGTTGCGAACATGTAGGCCCCCTGGTCCCACATGTCAGGTTGGTGGGCTCGTAGGTGCTGCAGGCCCCACACGCCAAATCGATAGGGTGGGCCTACACGTCATTGGAAACATGTGGGTGGTGCGGGTCCCACTCGATGGGACAGGCCCCACATGTCAATGGGGCCATGTGGGTGGTGTTGGTCCCACGGGTTCCACCTGTCAATAGGAAACAAAATGAAATGGTTAATAGTGACATGTAACTAGGATGACACCTAAACAATCCATGTAGGCGAGATTGCTGAGGTGTCTGCCAAGTCATGTCAAATCAGATCATCCTAGACATTTACGACTATCTAAATAGGTCATAATCAACAAGAAATAACATTGTAAATCATGTTCACAAATTTACGACCGTCTCGTATAAGGCAATTTGGACCCTCCAAAACAGCTTTTGACCAATTGATTCTAAATGGTCGTAGATTTATGACCAATTCACCCACGGTCACTAAGAGAAGGTCACAAGTTGACATATTTCTTGTAGTGCCAGCTAGCCCATGGCAGGCTTCCTCGCAGGCTGCAGCTTTGTTCGCCCTGCCGCGTCTTGCTAGCCATTGTGGTGGCAGCCGCAGGGTCATCCCCACCGAGCTGAAGGATGCCGCCAATCGCCGTGTGCTCATTGAAGAGGAAAATCAAACAAAAGCGGCTGACCTGAAGAAGGCCCTAGAGGCAGCCAAGGAAACCCGCTCTGAAATGAGGGGGATGAGGGAGGAGCTTTGTGAAGCCAGAGATATCGTGGCTGGGAAGCCCTATCTGTTGCGGATGAAATTCAGAGATCCGAAGTATGCCCCTCTGGATCAGTTGTGGAGTGCGGCGGACTCATATGCGGACCTGGCAAAGAGTGCTGCTGATGCGACCGAGTTTTACAAAGATCGGAAAGACCATAAGGCTGAGAGGTTATTCTGGTCGCAGTTTAGGGCCCCGACGCGTCCCCTGCCATTGAATGAAAAGATGGCCGCCTGGGCCGAACTCCACGGGTTGTCCAGGCTTGCTATGAGGTCTGTCGCGGATCATCTTTGGCCACAAGGACCAAGGCCGGACAACTACTTTGGATTGGTGCAACAATTCCTTGGTGCTGTGTCACATATCGATGCTGTGAAGAGGTCAGCGTGCATAGAGGGTATGCGGATGGCTCTTGCCCGTGTTAAAACATAGTGGGCTAGGATGGAAACCACCGCTATTGCAACCCGGAATGCGGCAGACGGCCAGGACCAGGCTGAGCACTATATCGAAGAAGTCTTAGAAGGCGCCGTTTAATAGAGGCCCAGTGCTCGAAGAGTGCCATGTTCGAATGACATGTATCGCGATTGTAAAGACAATGCTATTTTGATTATAAAGGCTATGTTTATACTTTTGCCCGAAAGTATTATAATGCCTCCTGTGCGGCCGTTTATGTAGGAATATAACCTAAAAGTTTGCAGTCGTCGGCTTCAGCCCCCACACATATAATGCGGGGGTGTTCGAGAAAACGCTTAGTCACACTTGATCCAACATCTTGGTCCGTTAAGGAGGTGATAGCATGGGGAACCAGCAATCGGACTATATAGCTTTAACACTTTCACTTAGCCATAGGAGTTTGACGGTGGGGCTACTATATAGCCCCTGGTACTTTCACGTTCAGCCAGATATGGTGCGTATGTACGTGACCGGGAAATCGGTCCTTCGTATGCGGAGGAATCACGAAGATTCCGCTGGGTCATCGAGTGGTTGACCAGTCTCGCGCTGTATCATGACAGTCAGTTTTTGGCGTTCTCTACTGAGGTGCTCGTCCAGATGAACCGAGGCACAATCGCAGTAGTTCTCCCAGTGTCGCCTTAGCCGATAGGACGGAACGTAAGGTAGCAAAACACGGGAGCCGGGCAAACCCAACATTTGACCAAAGACATGATTCGGAGCCGATGCATATAAGGCCAAACTCGCGACGCCGAACACTCCCTAAGGTATTCAGACTTTTTCATGTTTATTGGGCTGAATAACGCCCTTGACAATAAGCCCTGAGTTTCCAGGTACGAGTAGTAGTCTGGTGTGACAAAAATGCCGAAAACGCTAGTATCCCTCCCGATTATATGAAGTTTCCGGAGGGGAAGAAGCAACAAGAGATATTAAAAAGGTTTACGCGGGGTCTTAATCTAAAAAGAAACCTTTGAGCGGGGCCCTGCTACACGTCTGCGCCTTTATCTCCGTTGCGTCGTATCCTGGAAGGGTGTAGCACGATGATCATCTGTAAAAAAAAGGACCGAGGTGAAAGACTTCGTGCGAGGTGTTCGGTAATTTGAGTGAACCATGAAAATGCAATCAGCTATGGTATTGATAGGGTCGAGCCAAACTTATGGGCTCTTTTTGCGAGCAGCCCCTAACATCTTTTATGGGGAAATACCAACTGGGCTGTTACATTGGGTGGAGCTCCAGACTCATCTAACCATGTCCATGATCTTGACGACAGACCATTTGTCCTAGTTGGAGGGACCGCTCAGTGGTCGGCTGCTAGAGCCGCCATGTATTCTTTCGTGCGTAAGGAACACTCTATATTTCCGTTAACTGTGATGACACCGCGTGGAACGGGCATCTTTAGTTTGAGGTAGGTGTACTGCGGTACCACATTAAAACGAGCAAAGGCCGTTCTTCCGAGCAGTGCATGGTAGCCGCTTCAGAATGGAGCGATGTCAAAGGTTAATTCCTCGCTTCTGAAGTTGTCGGGAGAACCGAATACAACCTCTAGTACTGGAGAGCCCGTACAGTGGGACTCCATGCCTGGTATCACTCCTTTAAAGGTAGTGTTACTTAGTTTGATCCTTGTAGGGTCTATCCCCATTTTGCAGACAGTGTCCTGACATATCAGGTTTAGACTACTGCCGCCGTCCATAAGGACTCGTGTGAGATGGTGTCCGTCAATTATTGGGTCAAGCACCAAGGCAGCCGATTCTAAGTGCCAGATACTAGTCGGATGGTCCCTGCGATCGAAGGTGATCGGGCAGGCCGACCAGGGATTAAATTTGGGGCCGACGGGCTCAACAGCGTATACGTCTCTGAGTGCGCGTTTGCGCGTTCTCTTTGGAATGTGAGTTACGTAAATCATATTCACTGTTTTGACTTCTGGTGGGAATTTTTTTTGTCCTCCAGTGTTCGGTTGACGAGGCTCATCCTCGTCTTAACTTGGCGTCTCCCTTCCCTTTTATTCGGCATTCAGTTTGCCGGCCTGCTTGAAAACCCAACACTCTCTGTGGGTGTGGTTTGCAGGTTTTTCGGGGGTGCCGTGAATCTGACATAATTTGTCTAGAATCTTGTTTAGGCTAGACGGTTCGTCTCTGCTGCCTTTAAGTGGTTTCTTCCGTTGACTGGGTCGAGAGCCCCTGAATTCGGTGTTGACTGTCATGTTCTCTGGGCTGCCATCGTTGTTTAGACGTTTGTTTTTGTTGCGTCGTGGCTTCCCGTTGCCATCCCTGACTTCGGATGTGCTTGGGTTGCTGGTGCCGGTACGGGCCAGCCAGCTGTCCTCGCCTGTGCAAAAGCCGGTCATAAGGCTTGTTAAGGCTGCGATTGTCCTCGGCTTTTCTTGACCGAGGTGTCTGGAAAGCCATTCGTCCCGGATGCTATGTCTGAAAGCTGCTAAGGCTTCCGCGTCCGGACAATCGACTATTTGATTCTTCTTAGTATGTAATCTGTTCCAGAGCTTTCGGGCTGACTCTCCGAGCTGTTGAATTATGTGACTTAGGTCATCAGCGTCCGGAGGTCCGACATAGGTCCCTTGAAAATTGGCCCTGAAAGCATCCTCGAGCTCTTCCCAACTTCCAATTGAGTTTTTGGGAAGGCTTTTCAACTAGTGCCGAGTTGGTCCCTTTAATTTGAGGGGTAGGTATTTAATGGCGTGGAGATTGTCTTCGCGAGCCATGTGGATATGAAGGATAATGTCCTCGATCCAGACCCCGAGGTCTGTAGATCCGTCGTATGCCTCTATATTCACGGGTTTAAATCCTTCCGGGAATTCATGATCCAGTACATTATCGGTGAAGCACAGGGGGTGTGCGGCACCCCTGTATTTGGTCGTGTCGTGGCATGCTGTCGACGGTTGTTGTGCTCGGTTCTAATTCCTAGATGGTGTTCAATCAATGTGATCGTTTCGGTAGCTCTGATCCTGTGCCGGAGTGCGCTTCCTAGATCCGTAGATGGATCTGGCCATACTGTACTTTTTGTCCAGGAGCTCATGTAAATCGTATGCTGACTTGTGTGCGGCATCATTAGTTGTCCTGTCACGGCCACGGGGCAGTCGGTCCGGCTGATCGGTTGTTTTCGGCCGAATGGGCTCTACGGCCCCGTCGTCGAATTCGGGCAGCAGCTTGCGCTTTGGATAGCTCTTTGTGTGACGATCATTGTTGTATTGTTCTTCTGTGTCAAGCACTTTCTTCCACTTGCGGTTGAGCGTATCCTACACGGCCTTAAGCCTTTGCTTCTGCTTCTTTAGGCTCCTCGCAGTGGCAATAAGCCTTATGTGGAGGTTCTCTTGTTCCAAGAGTTTTTCTGGGATGATGAGTTGCATGTAACCCCTTGTTCCAAGAGTTTAGGCTCCTCGCGGTGGCAATAAGCCTCCTGCAACGGGAGCAGCCAGAGAGTTGCGATTCGCCCCAGAGCGAGTGTCGTAGCTATGGCTCTGCCCTTCGGTCGGGCGGAGGGGTGCAGATAAAATGATCTCTCCACCCGGACCTCATGGAGCGTTGCCGCTGGGGTGCTATTGATGTTGTCTTTCTCTGATGTCTTTGTTCCCATTTCAACCATAGGAGAGGTGGTGACAGCGCCGCCTGTGTCGACCACGTCCCCCGCGGCATCCACATCCCCATGCGTTCTCGTAGCCCCCGCGGCGTCAGCGGCCACGTGCGATGGGGCCTTCAAGGTGGACAGATGGGCTACGGCATCGGGCTTCTTCTTATGCGCCATGGACGATGGAGCCGTCGATGAAGAAAATGACGATGATGATGACGCGCTGCGTACGCTTCTTGGGTTCGCGCAAGAGCTCTTCCCTACCTGATGCGCCAAAGATGTCGTGGGAAACCATGACCACCCATGGGGCCATGAGCCCCTTGTGGTTCTGCAGGGGTATGCACACATTGCACAAAGAACGGAGAAAGTCGTGCAACACATCAGAGATCACACGGGCAATTTTTACCCAGGTTTGGACCGTCGCAAGGCGTAAAACCGTACTCCTACTTTGGTGGATTGATGGTGGATAGTGGTGGAAACGCAGTGCTCTAGCCTGGTAGGGTTGCCATGGGGCGAGGTTAGCTACGCGCGTATGACTGTACAGGGGTTTGAATCCTTTCTATGGTTTCCATGGGCCTCCTTTTATAGATTAAGTGGTCACCACAATGGCAAATCAATCATTGTGCCCTAGTTAGATAGCGAACAGTGCTATCATACCTAACTCTGCAGACAGGGTAGAGCACATGAAATGCGTCACTTAGTGTCACATCATGGAATGCCCAGCAAGCCTTGCCCGGCTATTCTGCCACCTTCTTGTCTGCCTTGTTGACACGTCGCTGGACGGGTGTCATTTGGAAATGATTTCCATAGGAAGTGGCTTCCATGTGGCAAAAAACAGCCACTTAGTCACTTGGAGGCTTGACACCACACTGATTGATGACTTACGTCACCGCGAGGTGGAGCCGTGGAGCCTTGGCGGGGTATTTTTCCTCTGTTGTGCCCGGCAGACCTGCCGGGATGGTCTTGATGCTTACTCTTGGAGCCACCTCGACCTCGCCAGGCTCGCGTGCCCAGCAAGGGAGGTATTCCCTTAGTGGTGTCTTGTTCCTTTAGCTTGACTTGGTCTTCTCAGTCTGCCCTATGATTTCTCAAAGAGCTGATCTCTTCAGTTTGGCCTTGTCTTGGATGTTGCAACCTTGCTCTTTTAGCATGTGGACGGTCTGGGCAATAGACCCAAGGTTTGTTGCACCGACACCTCACAATCCCATCTTCACTCGAGTGTGCCGCCACATCCTGCCCTCCCCACCCCGCCCCACTGCAGGCCACCGGCCCGACCCCCATCACCGCACACCGCCGTTCCCCTGGCCCCCTGTTGTGGCTCTCTGTCGGACCACCACCCATGGCCGATGATGACCCAAGTGCACCCACGCCCGCGGCCTTCCACCACCGGCGACCTACGGCGGCCTTCCATCGCCAGCAACTCTCGACGTCAGTGGTTGGGGAGGCGGATTCGGGGGCGGGCGACGCGCTTGGGGTCGCCGGTGATGACGAGGAAGGCAGGCGTAATTTTCCCCCGACCCCATGCGAACCCTAGCATCCGCCCAAATGCCACCCCACCGCCAGCCATCGGGTCGCTTCCCCGCGCCTCCTCGCCTCCCTCTACTCTAGGCCTCCCTCTCTCGCGCTGCGAGGAGCGGCTCCTCGTCTCTAGCAGCTACCTTCCCCTCATTCATCACATTAATGTCCTAGTACCTCTTTCTCCAACATCCCCCACTCTCCTCTCGCATCACACACAGGTGGTGAATGTACATATCTGGTCGGGTGTGGCGTGTGTGGCATTTGTGATGTGCTTCAGCTGATAGGTTGTCCGTGATGTGTGCGGCTGGACGTGCGTCCCTGTTCATTCGTGTGGCGCTTTACATGCAGAGGAGTGAACGGTTGTAGGTAGAGGAAGTTGTTGGCCACTGGCAGAGGGGGATTAGGATAGTTACCTTAATCTTTGTCAGGAAAATTGATAGTGCCCTTGATCAGTTTTGTTCCGAATTAGTACAAAAGTGCACTGATATTTGTTTTGTGCTGCAGGAGCTTCAAGACAGCAAGGACAAATTGCAACCTTCATTTATCTGTTCTAAACCAATTTGTGATGGCTTCTAAATGCACTTTGCTGGTACAGAGAAATTTTTTGTAGTCTTCTGCCGGGAGAAGATGGGCGTAGAGAAGAGAGAAACTGGCTCAGTTGGGTGTGAAAAGGAGAATCTGAGAGATAGCAACGATGTGGTGGTGCACTGCTGGTCTCTTACTTCTAGCTTGCACTTCTAGCTGAATTTTGCTATTGCTGCTAGCTGAATTTTGCATAGGCATGGCAAGCTATTTGGTACATATACAAATGATGCTGCTATTTTTGTTATTGCTCACACCCGGCCACACGCACTCACGACTAGTGCTACAGATTTCGTGGTGGACCTGCAGTGTGTTCTGACTCGGAGGTCGGAGCTAGTTCGCAACTTTGAATGCTCACAACGGACTCAAGCACTCCACCATATTCTTACTATTGCATACCGTCATCATTGATGGTTTAGCCAAGCTGCTTTTAAAAGTCATATAACAATTAAGTGCTAGATATTGTCATACATAGATTTTGGTGGATAGGAATTTAATAAGCTACAAAGCAGTGTAGGTTGAGATGAACAGAGAATGGTATGCAAAATGTGTAACAGTATTTGATACATTTACATTGATAGGTACGGGCTTGCTAGAGGGTTGTATGCTTTTGATTGATTAAGCTTAACACTTCTACTCACTCGTTATTTACTCTATATTCATTAAAAAATATTTATTTTGTACTATATCATAGCATGTTCGATGGATAGAAGCAGAGATGGACATTGTTTTTTTAGGGAAAGGCATCATGGTGGTTTATATTTCATGAGAAATAGGGGTACATCGTTTGATAAGACATCCACTAGGAAATCCGGAGGCTCCATCTTCCAAACAATAGTTCAAGAGGTCTCTGAGTTCCTAGGCAATAAATCTACTACCACATTGGCCTTCCTATGGCAGTGAAGAAATACAATAAAACTGAAATTACGAGCTAAAAAACCACACTCTTCATAAATGGCCGCTGCCGGTCCAAGGGAGTTCCAACCATTTTGCAAAACATTGATCACCTCCATGCAATCTGCTTCGATTTGTAATTTGTTGCATCCCATATCGTTAGCAAGTAACAACCCGTCTCTTAGGGTCCTTGCTTCTGCGTCACCGCGTCCTCCTTAAAGGGTATGCCCCGCATGAGGTAGCAATAAAATTTCCCATGTAATCTCCTCGAATTCCTCCTATACTCCCTGATCCACTGTTCATCTCAAATCCCGCATCAACATTCAATTTTACAATACCTTCAAGTAGCTTCTCCCAGCCGTGCCTTCTAATCCTTGCCTTCTTTGCTTTAGCTCTAGTAAAGTTTTTAGCTAGTGCAGCAATAGGATGTGCTGATATGGACAGGTCCTGAAGGATCCCTTCATGGGTGTAGCAGCGATGCTCCCACCACACATATCATATAATGGTGGCCACCAGTTCATTGCGTTGGACTCTCACCACCGAAGTCTGCTGGCCGCTCTTGGATAGGAAAAGATCAGCTAGTATTGACCCTCCCTCACGTCGAATAGGACAAACCTGAGCCACCAAAAGTGCTAGACCCAGAATACGGCACACTTCTTGAACTCGTGGACATAGGAAGAGGGCATATTTTACGCTCTCGCAGTCGGCAATGCAAAGAGGAGACTGCGAGCTCATGATCATATGTCGATTCGCTAAGACACCCAAGAAAGGAATGGCTCCGAGTAAGGCTCTCCACACATGAATTTTTATCTGGGCTGGTACATTTAATTTCAAATGGTACTCCAAACAGGACTAGTACTTGAGGATTGAACTAAGTTTGTCATGCTCAACTTTCCTCCATGTTGGTGTTCCCACTCTTCATGATAAGCTAACCTTACGGAGAAAAAACCGTTCTTGTTGAAGTGCCAAGAAACAAAATCACTCATCATACCTAGTGCCAAAGGGATATTCAGAATACGTTGCACATCAATAGGTCAAAATAACTCAGTAAGAAACTGCTCATCCCAAACAATGTTCTCTTCATCTATCAACTCAGAGACACGTGTTAAAATAATATTACCTCTTGGTGTCATTACTCTACGTGTAGGACTACTTGGAATCCATGGATTCTCCCATATGTTATTTGGGAACCATCCCCTACTCTCCATATGTGCCCTCTCTCAAAATTTTGAATACCACTCCAAAGGGTCTGCCATGTGTAGGAACTACCCTTCTTAGGTGTGCATTTAAGAAGATCACCATTCGGGAAATATTTAGCTTTCAAGACTCTCGCACAAAGTGATTCTGGTTCAGCCAATAGTCTCCAGCACGGCTTAGCCACGAATGCCATATTAAAATAGTGTAAGTCTCTGAATCCCATACCTCCTCTTTCTTTCAAAACACACATCTTCCACCACGCAAACCAGCGCATATGTTTTTAAGATCGTCATCGCCCCACCAATAATTAGACATGGCAGTGGTGATACTATTGCACACCTGTTTGGATAGTTTGAAGACTAACATAGCATATGTAGGAATTTCCTGAATCACTTCCTTTAGCAAAACCTATCTACCACCCTCAAATAACATTTTTTCCTTCCATCCTCTAATTCTACTAAGAACTTTATCAATAAGATGTTGAAAACAAGTTGGCCTGTCAATTCCCACAATTGGGGGCAGTCCCAAATATTTATTCGTAATTGCCTCCACCATAATGTTTAGATATGTGCACACCTCTATTAGAGTTTCAACAAGGGTACACAGGATAAATTAAATACTTGATTTAGCTTCACTCACCATTTGTCCAGAGGCAGTACAATAATCACCCAGTGCTCTCTGGAGACTGTTAGCATTTTCACCATCAGCCCTCATTAAAGTGGTTGTTTCTTATACGCACTCTCACCCTTCCACCTTTGCTAGCCTCTCCAGGACCACACAATTTTCGCCGGTGCATTAAACCCACCATATACCTTCCTCAAAACAGCCACCATACCTACCTATTATGGCATTTCCATAGCCATTTCGACATATATTTCCATGCAACTTCCACCATTCCATTTTATTATGACATGCACCATCATTGTCATATTGCTTTGCATGATCTTGTAGTATGCATAGTATTTGTGGCAAGGCCACCGCTCATATTTTTCATACATGTCACTCTTGATCATTGCACATCCCGGTACAACACTGTAGGCATTCATATAGAGTCATGTTTTGTTCTAGTATCGAGTTGTAATTCTTAAGATGTGATGATCATAATTATTAGATCATTGTCCCATGTGAGGAAAGGATGATGGAAGCTATGATTCCCTCACAAGTTGGGATGAGTCTCCGGACTTTAAAAAAATAAAAGAGGCCAAAGAAGCCCAAAAAATGTGAGAAAAATAAAGAAGGGACAATGTTACTATCCTTTTTTGACACTTGTGCTTCAAAGTAGCACCATGATCTTCATGATAGAGAGTCTCCTATGTTTTCACTTTAATATACTCATGGGAGTTTTTCATTATAGAACTTGGCTTGTATATTCCAATGATGGGCTTCCTCAAATTGCCCTAGGCCTTTGTGAGCAAGCAAGTTGGATGCACACCACTTAGTTTCTTTTTGAGCTTTCATACACTTATAGCTCTAGTGCATCAGTTTCATGGCAATCCTTACTCATTCACATTGATATCTATTGATGGGCATCTCCACAGCCCGTTAATATGCCTAGTTGATGTGAGACTATCTCCTTCTTTTAGTCTTCTCCACAACCACCATATTCTATTCCACCTATAGTGCTATATCCATGGCTCACACTCATGTATTGCGTGAAAGTTGAAAAAGTTTGTGAACATCAAAAGTATGAAACAATTGCTTGGCTTGTCATCGGGGTTGTGCATGATAAAATACTTTGTGTGATGAAGATGGAGCATAGCCAGACTATATGATTTTGTAGGGATAACTTTCTTTGGCCATTTATTTTGGGAAGACATGATTGCTTTATTAGTATGCTTGAAGTATTATTGTTTTTATGTCAATATTAAACTTTTGTTTTGAATCTTATGGATCTGAATATTCATGCCAGAATAAAGAAAATTACATGGATTAATATGTTATGTAGCATTCCACCTAAAAAATTCTATTTTATCATTTACCTACTCGAGGACGAGTAGGAATTAAGATGGGGGTGCTTGATATATCTCTAGTGTATTTATAATTTTTTATTGTTCCATGCTACTATATTATCTCTTTTGGATGGTTGATATGCATTAATATGCTATTTTGTATTCTTTTTGGGTCTTACTTATTAACCTAGAGCCCAGTGCCAGTTTGTGTTTGTTCCTTGGACCAGAAGACGCCCAACAGACTTGGAGAGGGGGCCAGAAGAGTCCCGAGGGCTCCACAAGCCCTTAGGGCCCGCCTCTGGCTTGTGGGCCCCATTGGACTCCTCCAATGCTAATTTTTGCTCTATAAATTCCCAAATATTCCCAAACGACCAGAAGCATCCACCAAAATACTTTTCCGCCTCCGCAAGCCTATGTTTCTACGAGATCCCATCTTGGGGCCTTTTCCGGCATCCTGTCGGAGGGGGATTCGATCATGGAGGGCATCTACATCAACTCTATTACCCTTCCGATGAAGCGTGAGTAGTTTACCACAGATCTACGGGTCCATAGCTAGTAGCTTGATGGCTTCTTCTCTCTCTTTGATCTTCAATACAATGTTCTCCTCGATGTTCTTCGAGTTCTATCTGATGTAATATTCTTTTGCGGTGTGTTTGTCGAGATATGATGAATTGTGGATTTATGATCAGATTATCTATGAATATTATTTGAGTCTTTCCTGAATTCTTATATGCATGATTTGATATCTTTGTATTTCTCTTTCAATTATCGGTTTGGTCTGGCTAACTAGATTGGTTTTTCTTGCAATGGGAGAGGTGCTTAGTTTTGGGTTCAATCTTGCGGTGTCCTCACCCAGTGACAAAGTAGAGGTATCAAGGCACATATTGTATTGTTTCCATCAAGGGTAAAAAGATGGGGTTTTCATCATATTGCTTGAGTTTATCCCTCTACATCATGTCATCTTACTTAAGGCGTTACTCCATTCTTATGAACTTAATACACTAGATGCATGATGGATAGTGGTTGATGTGTGGAGTAATAGTAGTAGATGCAGGCACGAGTCGGTCTACTTGACACGAACGTGATGCCTATATTAATAACCATTGCCTTGGATATCGTCATAACTTTGCGCTTTTCTCTCAATTACTCGATAGTGATTTGTTCACCCATCGTATTATTTTTCATCAAGAGAGAAGCCTCTAGTGAAACCTATCACCCCCGGGTCTATTTTCCATCATATATTTTCAGACCTATAAACCAAAAAACCTAAAAATACCTTGCTGCAATTTATTTATTTTTATTTCGTTTTACGTTTTAGTAATCTTTTATATCTATCTCTATCAGGTCTCATCATTGCAAGTGACCATGAAGGGACTGACAATCTCTTTATCGTGTATGGTGAAAGTGTTTGATTGATTGTGCAGGTGCATAGATTGGAGACTTGCGTGTACCTCCTACTCGATTGATACATTGGTTCTGAAACTGAGGGAAATACTTATCTCTACTTTGCTGCATGACCCTTTCCTCTTCGAGGGAAAAACCAACGCAATCTCAAGAAGTAGCAGCGACGAGGTGCATGATAGGCCAGGTGTGAATTTCCCTATTGTCAGGTTTGAGCCTGATCTGGTCGTGGACCGAGGATCGATCATTGGAGACTCCCATGGCCCACATCTGATCTAGGATATCGTTTGTGGATGAGTTGTCTGTCGGGTCCATGTTGCCCAAGTGTTCGAGGCTAACCCAAAGTGTGGCCGTTCCAGGTCTGTTCGAGATAGTGTCCGGTACGTGTGCGGCTGACGAATTGATGGAATCCGGGTCTAAGGCTAGGTTTCGCATATCATCGATGTTGGTGTACAGAAGTAGGGGCTCTACTTTGTACCCCTTTTACTTGTGCACGGGCAGTCAGAGCCGCGCCCGCGACCACACTTAGCAGGGCAGAGGAGGGAAGCCAAAGCCACAAGACCATAAAAGCAACGCCAAGACTAGAAACACAAGGAGCGAACAGGGCGATGTGGACTCCCCCGGCAAGATCCTTGCCGGGGCGGCCTCCACAGCCCCGGCAAGAGCCTTGCGGGGCAACTAGAACAACACCAGTGGAGCGCGCCACCCTTGAGCCCAAGGTTTCTAACACCGTCAACCACATTGGAACCAAGGCTCGGGAGGCACCTCCATGGTGGCATGCAGATCTTCGTGAAGATCATAAACACGCAAGATCAGATAAGGACTAGAAGACGACGATCCTCGACAAGATCCTTGCCAGGGAAATCCTCGAGACCTCCGACAAGATCCTTGCCGGGGACGGCCACAGTGCCACGGCAAGACCCATGCCGGGGCCCTGGCAAGACACTTGCCGAGGACATCAGCAGGGCCGCGGCCAGGCCCGCGCCCACCAAGGCTCCACCGCCATTCCCTTGCAGCTGCCAGCCCAGCCAGCCAGGCGCGCACCTGCATGGCGACGTGCGCCCTTGGACCAACTCAACAAGCACCTGCGTGGAGGCATGCAGATCTTCATGAAGACCCTGCCACCGCACCAGCTCAGCAACCTGCCAGCCTACATGGCAATGCACACCTCGCTGGCCAGGACGCGTGTCAAAGCAAGGCGAGGCGGCAACGGACGGGACGGGCTTTGCTACCGTCCCCCGATAAAGCAAGGGACACCTAAGGGGTACATTTAATGTGCCTTGTCCCGTAATGACAGGCGATAATCATAGCTACTGTACCCTTTCCACCTCCTGTATGCCACTATGCCCCCCCCCTTTTTCCTATAAAAGGAGGCCCGAGGCGTACTGGAGGGGATTCGGCTCTTTTGAGCAAGTCGCGCACCATAGCTAGCTCAAGAACACTCCAATATACACCAAAGCAGGACTAGGGTATTATGCATCCTCGCGGCCCGAACCTGGGTAAACGATCCTCGTGCTGGCTCTTAGACCCGTTCTTTCCACGACCCCGCGCCTGCCGACCGTAGTAGGGATTCCAGTGGTCCCATAGGTGTCGTTCCCACTGACATCTTTGGCGCGCAAGGTAGGGGACGCAGTTGTGAAAATCCGGTATTGCAACTAGTCTAGCAGCTCTCCACTGCCATGTCTTCCAAGGAAGAAGGCGATTGAATGGGCGCCATCACTTGCGGGTGCAGTGAACGCTCGCACAGCGACCGAAAAGCTAAGTCACGCAAAACTTTGAGCAATTCTTTTTATATATGATTATTCTCCCTGGAGATCTTTCCCTCTATATGAGAAACCGGCACGCAATGGGGGCCTTCCACTATTGGCAATGCCTTTGTTCTGTTTCGAGTCCGCTCAACACTGCAAGCAACTGCATCGAGAACGGCAGGGTCGCCTTCCGCTATTGGCAACGCTCTCGTTCTATATCGAGTACGCTCAACAATTCGGGCGGCCGCCCTGAGAACGGTAAGGTTGTTCGCCCGGCAGTAGGCACACTCGGCGGGCTATTGAGGATCAGTCCTCAAGGCGCCGCGGCCTAGGTTTACGCGCCGACAAGCCTACCCAATTAACGTAGGGTGGACATATAGAGAGAGATCAAATTGGAAAATAACATGCGTCCTTTCAAAAAGTATTGTAGAGTTATATTGCATCAATTGTTGCTGCGGTTCTAACTAAAGATAGAATTGTCTTGGTCGTGAACCTGCAACGATGATGAGAAACGGGGTGCCTAGTCCCGGCGCTGGCCCTCCACCCTCTCAATTCCGTCGACACGGCTGATGATGGGCTTGATGCGCTCCTCGAGCGGCGCGAGGTCCACATCCTCCAGCAACCTCTCCAACACGGTGTCGAAGTCGAGGTCGGGGTTCCAGTATGCCACCTTTGTGAGAACCTTGGTCAGGGCACCCCGGCAAAGCTGCCGGGCCTCATTAGCCAGAGAGCTCGCTCTGTTAGGGTGAAACTGCTCTAGGGCTCCAAGAACGCCCTCGAAGAACAGGTCAGCTTGGCGTTGGGGCTCATGTTCGGCTCTAGGGCATACCTCACGTTCGCCATCCCCATGGCAGCTAGCTTCTTGGTGATCCCATTGGCAATGTCGGTGAGGCGGCTGATCCAGAGGTTCTCGCCCTTCATGAAATCCTCATGGTTGGCGGCGTCATTCTTCCGCAGCTGCCTCTCTGTCTCCAGATTCTTGGTCAGGGTCTCCTCCCGGGACTTGACCTACGAAAGCGTCCCCTCAAGGTTCTTCAGCTTCAGCTTCAGGTCCTTGATGGAGTCGTTGGCGCGGGTGAGTAGCTCGGACTTGGCGAGAACTTCGGCCTGTGCCTCCGCCAAGGCACAACTGACCATGTCCTTTGCCTTCGCCAGCTCCTGGGCCTCGTTCTTCAGGCCGTCCCTCTCCACCTCCAGCTCCTTCACCTTGTCGCCATGGACCAAAGCATGAGCATCGAGCGCTTCCTTGTGCTTCTGCTCTAGCTCCCGAGTCCGTTGGGCGATGAGCTTCTCGACATCCTCATCCTTGCCGTGGAGTGTGGCGGCGAGCGCCACCTCACGAGTGGCGAGGTCCTCCTCCTGGTAGTTCAGCTCGTCCTGGTGCTGGGACTGCACGGCCTCGGCCCTGGCGGCCTGTTCCTTCGCCACCTCCTGGGCCTGCTCGACATCGGCCTGCTTCAAGATGAGCTCTTGCTTACGCTCGGCCAGCTGGTCCTGGGCAGCCTTCAGCTCTTCATGAGCCTGGCGGAACCAGGCTTGCGTCTCAGCGATGCACTCCTCGAGATCCGCCTCCGCCTTACCCGCCACCACCATCCTGGACCTCGCCTTGTCCAGACGGGCGCGGTGGAGCGCCTAGAGCTTCGAGAAGCTGGCGACCATGGCCCGAAGAAGCTACTCCTCCTGGGTATGGCCGCCACCGGCGCTTGTTTCATCGACAACCTCGAGCCCGGCGGCCATGAGCACCTCCCCCTCTGCCGGCGCCCTGGTGCCCGCCATCCCTGGAAGGTGGACGAATAGGTTGTCGCCCACCTTCAAGTACCTGCCCGAGCCAGAGACAGTAGACCAGGGAGGGTTGATTGTTGACCACCCCCTCCTTGGCAGCGGCCTTGCCGGCCTCCCCGGCAGGCCCCTTGCCGGCGTCCTTGGCAGCGCCCTTGTCAGCCTCCTTGTCAGCAGCCTCGCCAGTCCCTCCGGCGGGCCCCTTGGCGGTGTCCTCGGCGGCCTCCTTGGCGGCAATCTTATCGGCCGCGGCCTCGGCGTCCTTGGCGACCTCTTCGATGACGGCGTCGATGTCTTCCTGGTCTGCCAAGGGAGGATCTGGGTGCCCGAAAGGGGAATGAGGCAAGGCCAAGATCAAGGTTCAAAAAGAAAAGAAGGAAAAGCAGGAACAGAAAGCAGATGACTTACCCATGCCGGGCTGAGAAGAAGTGGCCCCCTCCCTGCCAACATCTGTTGCTGGGACGGAGCCGCCAGCGCCCAAGTTTACTTCCTCCTCCTCCGTGTGCATGGGCTCGGTGCTTGGCACCCCCGCCGGGGACGCCCCTCGGGGTGGCGTGGGTTATGGGTGGCGTGTTGGGGGTGGCCCTCGGTGGCTCGTCCTGCTACCGTTCTCCTCCTACAGCCACGACAGGGTCAGTACCAAGAGATCATACCCCAACACACATTGATAAGGAGTGAGTGGTGAACGTACGCTGGGGGCCTGAGCCAGGGGCTGCGCCGGGGGCTGCTGTCCGAGCTGATCTCCACCACCGGCATGCGTGAAGCGCCCACCGCGGGCTGGTCGCCCACTGATGCCCTGGCCTTCTTCGCCACCCTCTGGGCCAGCGTCTCCCTATCCCTGCAAAGATGAAAATGAGTCATGAAAAGTGGCGCGGTCTGAAAGAGCAGAGGTGAAGAAGGGCAAACACTTACTCGTCCTCCGCCTTCTCTTCCGCTGCCTTCCTTTTTCTCCTTTGGCTGATAGACCCAAAGTCAAAGACGACCTCCGTGTCGACTTCTGCGGGAGGAGGGGGAGGGGATGGAGTCCGGCAACGCTTGCACGAAGAAGAGGCTGTCGCTTTCTTCTTCGCCATCATGGTCTTCGCCGCCTTCTTCATTGTCGCGGCCCTCGTATGGCGCACGGACTCCCCCTAGGCCCCTCACCGCAGTTCGGTCCTGCCGGGCCGAACCGGCTCGTCAGAGTTGGCCCGCCGCAAGACACGTCCTCTTCCCATGGCCGGAGGGTCGTTGGCCTCGGCCTCTTCCTCGGTCGACTCCTCGACCACCTCCTCAACAAGGGGAGCCTCTGTGTTGGCACCATTGGCCTCCCCGGCAGACCCTGCCCACTGGGAGAGGTCCCTCTCCTCCATGGCCACATCGGCCTCATCCTCCACGCCTCTAGTACTGCCGGCCTCCATGGCGAGCTGCACCTCCGCCACCCTGGCGGCGATGTAGTCGATCTCCGCCTGGGTGGTGTCCTTGATGAGCAGTGGCTCGTTGTGGTCAGAGCCCTCCGACAAGATGTCAAAGAACTCCTGCACCTCGCGTGCCGGGGGCTTGACCCAGGATGGGTCGAGGCCATGCGTGTTGATGACCGGCATCATGTCGAGGATGGCGGCCTGGCAAGAATTGTTGCTCAGCGAGAACACGCCCGGTGGCAACCCAAACAGGGGCCCCTTGATGACCTTGTCGGCCTTCGCGGCCCTGCCGGTCCTCTCCACTCTGTCATCGCTAAACACATCGAGGTGAAAAAGCCTCTGGCAGAAATGGGTGTGCCCCATCACTGTGAAGTTATGCTTCAGGCCGGGACGGAGCCTCATAATGTCGGCCGCGTTCCTGAAATCCCAGGCTGGCCTCCCCTTGTTATGCAGCGGGGTGAGTCGGCGGCGGATGAAGTCTGCCCCAATCATTTCAAGGGTGAGCCCGGACATGGTGAGGTGATGGATCCTGGTGGTGGCGATAGAAAGCTTCACGTCGTTGGCATCGAGGTCGCTCCAGTCCTCGCCACGGGTCGGTGGGCTCTAACGAACCCGACAGAACTCCGGCGGGTTCTTCTCCTCTATCCAGCACCACCAACCACGCCACTCCTCCCACATCTCCTTGTGGGAACCCTTTGGATACGTGCCTTTCTCTTGGACCCTCAGGATCCAAGAGATGCTGCCAGAGAGGGCGCCCCTTGGTTGGAGGCGAGGATAGAAGTAGTGGCGGAACAGCTTCGTGCTGGGAAGCACCCCGACAAAGCCCTCGCAGAGGTTGGCAAAGAACACCATGCACGCTGAGGGAGTCCTGGATTAATGGGTCCTCGGACAGCCGGACTATTTACTTTGGCCGGACTGTTGGACTATGAAGATACAAAATTGAAGACTTCGTCCCGTGCCCAGATGGGACTCTCCTTTGCGTGGAAGGCAAGCTTGGATATTCGGATATGTAGATTTCCTTCTTTGTAACTGACTCTGTGTAACACTAGCCACCTCCGGTGTCTATATAAACCGGAGGGTTTAGTCCGTAGGAGAACAGTCATAATCATAGCTAGCTTCTAGGGTCTAGCCTCTACGATCTTGTGGTAGATCAACTCTTGTAATACTCATATCATCAAGATCAATCAAGCAGGAAGTAGGGTATTACCTCCATCGAGAGGGCCCAAACCTAGGTAAAACATCATGTCCCCTGCCTCCTATTACCATTAGCCTTAGACACACAATTCGGGACCCCCTACCCGAGATCCGCCGGCTTTGACACCGACATTGGTGCTTCCATTGAGAATTCCACTGTGCCATTGCTGTAAGGCTTGATGGCTCCTTCGTTCATTGTCAATGATGCGGTCCAGGGGGAGGTTTTCCTTCCTGGACCGATCTTCGTATTCGGCGGCTTTCTACTGCGGGCCAACTCGCTTGGCCATCTAGAGCAGATCGATAGCTACGCCCCTAGCCATCAGGTCAGGTTTGGAAGCTTAAACTACTGCCGACATCCGTGGAGACTTGATCTTCGACGGATTCGAGCCCATGACAGGTGCGCCTAATGGTCACGGTGGGCATGACCTTGATCTGCCGTCGGATAGTATTTGGGAGATCGCGCCTGCGGGGGCACCGGGAATCAACCCGGAGCAGATCGTGCCTTCCGAGGGCGGGTGGATGGACCCTGCCACGGTAGACGCACACTCATCGGTGTCGGAGCCGAACACTAATTCCACCTCCTATGAGAATGGTGTCATCGGACCCTCGGACTCGTCTCCGCCACAAGATCCGAACCACGTGCGTCCGTGCCTATCGAATCTGATTGGGCACCGGTCATGGAGTTCACCACCGTGGATATTTTTTGCACTCACCCTTGAGTGACGTGCTAAACTCATTAAAATCTCTTTCCTTGTCAGGAGATTCTTGGCCGAACTATGTCCGGCTCGAGTGGGGAGCGGACGATGAAGGAATTCATCTCCCACACACCAACCAATTTATAGCCACTGTCGATGACTTCACCGACGTGCTTGACTTCGACTCTGAAGACATTGACGGTATGGACGACGAGGCTGGAGAAGAACAACAGCCACCGCCTATAGGGCGCTCGACAGCCACCTCATCATATGATATTTATATGGTGGACACCCCTAAAGAAAACAATGGCGATGAGGCAACGGAAGATAACCCCTTGGAGAAGCAATCTATACACCGGCGTCATCGGCGCCGCTCCAATCCCCGCCACAGCAAAAATAGTGATATCAACACAAGAGATAACAGTCCGAAGGGTGCCAAAGACGAATACAATCCTGCCCAGCGAGGCTTCGAGCAGACCGAGCAAGAGGATGGGCAAGCTAGGCCTAAAGAACAGGCAACTAATGGAGAATCAGAGGAGGATAATTACATGCCTCTCTCCGAAGACGAAGTGAGCCTTGGCAACGAAGAGCTCATCGTGCCTGAGGATCCCGTCGAGCAGGAGCGCTTCAAACACCAGCTTATAGCCACTGCAAAAAGCCTGAAGAAAAAGCAGCAACAGCTTCAAGCTGTTCAAGATCTGCTAACGGACAGATGGACCAAGGTCCTGGCTGCCGAGGAATAAAGACTCAAGTGCCCTAGCAAAAGCTATGCAAAGCGCAGGCTGCTACCGCAACTCGAGGAGGAGGCTTTAAAGCCCACGCTACCAACGCATGATGCGGCTGACCGGCCACCCCATGGCTGCGACAAAGCGGCGTACCAGCCCAAAGTCTAGACCGCACCCCGTTGCCAATCAAACGATAATACCAAGGCCCGAGGCTACACGAAGGACCTGTGAGATGTATTGGAAAATAAAGCAGGACAGTGAAGATCGATCTACGGATCACGGGGGCACGCCACAAGACGTGACAATGACCGTCATGCCGGATACAATAAACCACAGTCTGGTCGCGCCGAATACAATAGACCGGATTCATTTGAACTACACCGGGATGTAGCCCGACACAGAGGAGCCACACACCCCCTGTGCTTCAGTGATGAAGTTATGGATCATGAATTCCCAGAAGGGTTTAAACCCATAAACATTGAATCATACGATGGCACAACAGACCCCGCGGTATGGATCGAAGATTTTCTTCTCCACATTTACATGGCCTGCGGCGATGACTTACATGCCATAAAGTACGTACCACTTAAGCTCAAAGGACCGGCTCGGCATTGGTTGAACAGCCTGCCAGCAAGCTCCATTGGCAGTTGGGAGGATCTGTAAGACGCATTCCTCGTTAACTTCCAGGGCACCTACGTGCGACCACCGGACGCTGATGACTTAAGTCACATAACCCAACAGCCCGGAGAGTCAGCCAGGAAATTCTGGACTCGGTTCCGAACTAAAAAGAACCAAATTGTCGACTGTCCGGATGCCGAAGCCTTAGCGGCCTTCAAGCACAATATCCGCGACGAATGGGTCGCCCGACATCTCGGCCAAGAGAAGCCAAAGTCCATGCCAGCCCTCACGACACTCATGACCCGCTTCTTCACGGGCGAGGACAGTTGGCTGGCTCACATCAACATCACACCCAAAAACTCAGGCAATTCAGACGCCAGGGATAGCAATGGCAAGCCACGGAGGAATAGACACAAGCATCACAATAATGGCAACAATGCCGAAGACACGACAGTCAATGCCGGATTCATAGGCTTTAAATCCGGACAGCGGAAAAAGCCATTCAAAAGAAACAGTCCGGGCTCGTCCAGCTTGGACCAAATTCTCAATCGCTTGTGTCAAATTCACAGCACCCCCGACAAACCAGCCAACCACACAAACAGGGAATGTTGGGTGTTTAAACAAGCCGGCAAGTTGAATGCCGAGAACAGGGAAAAGGGGCTACATAGGAATGACGACGAGGAGCCCCGACCGCCGAACACGGGAGGACAGAAGAAATTCCCTCCCCAGGTGAAAATAGTAAATATGATATACGCAACCCACATCCCCAATCGGGAACGGAAACGTGCACTAAGGGACGTCTATGCGATGGAGCCAGTCGCCCCAAAATTCAACCCATGGTCCTCTTGTCCGATCACTTTCGATCGCAAGGACCATCCTACCAGTATCCGTCATGGTAGTTCGGCCGCATTGGTCCTGGACCCCATCATCGGCGGATTCCATCTCACACGTGTCCACATGGACGGTGGCAGCAGCCTAAACCTGCTCTATCAGGAAACATAGCACAAAATGGGCATCCACCCCTCAAGGATCAAGCCCACAAAAACCACCTTCAAGGGTGTCATACCCGGTGTGGAGGCCCGTTGTAGGGGCTCAATCACACTGGAAGTGGTCTTCGGATCTCCGAACAATTTCCGAAGCGACAAGTTAATCTTCGACATCATGCCCTTCGGCAGTTGCTATCACGCACTGCTCGGACGAACCACATTCGCAAATTCAATGTGGTATCGCATTATGCATACCTCAAGCTCAAAATGCCAGGACCTCGCGGGGTTATCACAGTTAATGGAAATACAGAGCGCTCGCTCCGCACTGAGGAGCACACTACGGCCCTCGCGGTGGAGGTACAAAACAGCCTTCTTAGGCAAACAACCAACTTGGCGATAAATAACCCGGATACCTTCAAGCGAGTCCGGATTACTCCGCAACAGGATCATCTGGCACGTCCAGAGCTCGACTAGCAATCCGGCCTCCTCCCTAGCCCCAATCAAACGGCGAAATTCATGCCGCGCATACATAACTACGCACTTGAAATACCCTGGGCATAGGCGGAGGCACAGCTATGACATGGTCCACAATGCGGTTCGACCACCCCGGGACACACGCATTTTTTGCACCCCTTTTTCTGTCAGGTCCCTATCTTTAGGAGGCTCTTCCGAAATACCGGCTATCGGAAACATAGCGGGACAAACACACCAGGAGGAATAGAAGCTTTGGCGCACGAGGGAATCATCAGGTGGTCTCTGATAACGATCGTTATACCTGCTTTACATACCCGCATACCGCCCGCTCCTATTCAGGATGTGTCAAACAATCCTATTCTGCCTATCACAATACTTGTATATGTATGCTTGGACGTATCATTTGAGTAACAAGGGAAATAGTATACAGCGTCAGCTTGCTATTACGTTTAGTTACCCCTTTGTCTTTACTGCTTATTTATTAAATCCGTGCATTTTGGCATGACCAGTTTGCCAGGGGCTTCAGTACCCCATAATCCAGCAAGACAAGTCTGAATACTTTTGACAGTGCGGCACCCAAAACTTATAGCACTATATGCATCAGCTCCGAATCATGTCTTGGGTCAATAGTTGGGTTTGCCCGGCTCCCATGTTTTGGTACCTTACGTTCCGCTATATCGGCTAAGGTAGCGCAGGGAGAACTATTGTGACTGTGTCCCGGTTCTTCTGGACGAGCACCTCAGTAGAGAAAGCCGAAAACTGACTATCATGAAAAGGCGAGAGCTGGTCGCTGTTCGAGAGGTCTTAAATCCTTAAAGATTTTTTCGCTTCAGGCGAGGAATCGGCCTCGTCCGATTTACAAGTGTATAGCGCCCCGACTCCGGCTTTTAGGATACTAGGGGCTTCGCCAAAATTTAAAATTGTAGACTTCTATGGTTAAGTGAGGGCAATAAAGCCGTATAGTCCGATTGCCTCCTTCGTGGCGCTAAACACCTCCTTCAAAGGACCAAAAACTTGGATAAAGAGTGTTTATACTTATGCCGAACACCCTAGTACTAGTTACATGGGGGCAAAAGCAGACGACTGGCCAACTCTCAAGATATTTTAAACGGCCGCACAGAAGGTAATATTTTAAATTAATAGTCGCTACATAGCGCACATGAACTGGGTTTCATAATACAGGATGACATGAGTACATTCATTCAAATATAACATCCTTAGTACATTCATCCGCCACAAGGCGGGCACCCTTAATGACATTGTCATAATACTATTTGGAGTGGCGATGCTCCTTGCCCTTCGGCGGCCCCTCTATCACCAGCTTCTCGGCGTCCATCTTCCCCTAGTGCACCTTCGCACGGGCCAAGGCCCTGCGCGCACCCTCAATGTAGACGGACCGCTTAACAACTTCAACCACGGACATGCACTCACCATCCGGTTGATAAAGCCGAAGTAGCTGTTTGGCAGGGGCTCGCCGGGCCACAGACAGACTATGAAGTCCTTCATGGCCAGTTTGGCCGCCTTATGAAGTTCGACCAATTGCTTTAGCTGGTCTCTCAAGGTCATCGGATGTTCGGCCAAATATATTGGGACCAAAATAGCTTATCCGTCGAGCTCCCCTCCTCAGCCCGGTAGAATTCTGCGGCATCACAGATGCTGCACGGCAGATCTGCGAATGCTCCTGGAGAGCTCCGAATTCAGGTAAGTAAGAGGAAACTCTCTTTCACATGCTTGCTTTGCATAATGAAAGCCTTACCCGCAGCTGCCTCAATTTCTTGGAGGGCCTTCTGGGCTTCGGCCTTGACGTCTAGTGTGCTTTGACGGGCCTTTGCAAGCTCCGACTCTTGCTCTTGGAGTCACGCTCCAAGGACTCGAATTTTTTGACAAAGTCCTTAAGCTCTTGCTAGACCTCATCAACTCACGCCTCTTGTTTTTCGCACTCGGTGCGCTCCTTGGCCGCTTTGTTTTCGGCCTTGGACAACGCCTTCTTAAGGGCCGCCACTTCAATCGTGCCCCCTAGTAAAATTCATCGTTCTCCCATTAGCGTCAACGATGTTTTCCTTTGTATATAACATTCAGACGGGGTATTTCTTACCTTTGTTCTCCTCGAGCTGCCTCTTCACGAGGCCGAGCTCTTCTTTAGCCCGCCCAAGGCTCTCCCTCAGTCCGGAGACCTCCGCAGTGGCAGCAGCGGCGACCAGCAGCGACTCCTGCTTATTCACAAAGACATAATATGATTAGACTCCTGCGACAAATATTTGATCCTCTGTTCGGCTTTCCTTCCTGAACACCAAACAGAGCATTAGGGGATACTGTCTGTACTGTGATACTTTCTCATAATTTAAAATACTTACCTCAAAGCCTGTTAGGAGGCTGGAGCAGGCTTTGGTCAATCCGCTTTTGGCGGACTGAACCTTCGCAATCACCATACTCATAAGAGTACGTTGTCCTTCATCAACAGAAGCGCTCTGAAGCGCTTCCACCAAGTTATCTGATGCCTCTAGATGGACAGTGGTCATCGGCACAGACGGCTCTCCCCCCTTGGCGGGTGCCTGCCTGCCTGAATCCGGAACCATTGGAGGTTCTGGCGCAGTATCCGGCTGGGGGCCAAGCCTGTTGCGGCCCCCCTCATCCGAATCCATGGGGATCTTCCCCCCGATGAGCCCAGCATCGGGAGTCTCGCCTTGAGGCGTCTCCAGGACTACCTCCTCCTGGTCCGGTATCCTCTGAGATAACACCTTGGTGTCATCCGCGGGACGGGGAGTAGAAGCCGTTGGGAGCGAATAGCTGTTCATCTCCGATGAGCTCAAGGACCCATCCGAGCAGGGCAAGTCGATGTGGGCTTTGGGCGGACTGCATGAGAAAATCTTGACATAATAAGTAAAGCTAAAAACATGCAAGAAGTATTATGGTGTCCGAATACTTACGACTTCGCCAGGGGCTTGGCCCTGGGTAGCCACTCCTCCCTGCTATAGGCGGCGGTTGTGGAGTAGTCCGGAGGGAGGGTCCTAACCTTCTTGGACCCTTCGGCCTCCCCGGAAGGGGCGGCCTTCCTTTTCTTCCCCCCTCGGTTCTGGGGGAGAGGGTTTCCCTCCTCCTCCTCCTCATAGTCGTTGGAGGAGTGCGCCTCGTTGTCTTCGGACGATGAGCCTAACACCACCTTGCGCCGGAGACTTTTCCTGGTCCCTGTGGCCTTCTTCTTGGCCTTCTTCTCCAGCACCTCATAGGGCACCGGAACCAGCATCTTCGTCAACAGAGCAGTTGCTAGGTCTTCAGGTAACGGAGCCGAACAGTCGATCCGCTCCGCCGTCGCCACATAGTCCTGTTAGATCAGTTTGATGGCTTAAGCTCCTCCCACGAGCATACTGAGGAAAGGCACATCTTGTGAAATATAGAATGCTTACCGCATTGGCGTGGCGCTTGGTGTTGAGTCCGCGGTCCTCAGTGGTTGGAGGAGGAACTTCGCCGGTCTTGAAGAACACCTTCCAGACGTCTTTGTGCATCGTATCAAAGAGCTCTTGGAGTGTCTGGTGTTGGGCCGCGTCGAACTCCCACAGGTTCAATGCCCGTCTTTGACATGGGAGAATCCGCCGAAATAGCATGACCTGGACCACGTTGACAAGCTTGATCTTCATGGTTGTCATGTTTTTGACGCAGTTCTGGAGTTCGGTCAGCTCCGCGGACGCGCCCCAGTTCAGGCCCTTCTCCTTCCAGGAGGTGAGCCGAACGGGGATGCCGGATCGGAATTCGGGGGCCGCCGCCCAGTTGGCGTCGCGCGGCTCGGTGATGTAGAACCACCCCGATTGCCACGCCTTCACGGTCTCCACAAAGGATCCTTCGAGCCAAGTAACGCTGGGCATCTTGCCCACCATGGCGCCTCCACACTCTGCCTGCTGGCCGACCACAATCTTCAGCTTCACGGTGAAGATCTTTAGCCACAGGCCGAAATGGGGCCTGATGCGGAGAAAAGCCTCGCACACGACGATAAATGCCAAGATATTGAGGATGAAATTAGGGGCTAGATCATGAAAGTCCAGCCCGTAATAGAACATGAGCCCGCGGAAAAATGGGTGGAGGGGAAATCCCAGTCCACGGACGAAGTGGGCGAGGAACACGACTATCTCGTGGGGTCCTGGAGTCAGGTTGATCTACCCTGCGTCTGGAAGCCGGTGCGCGATGTCTGCTGCCCGGAGCTTCGTAATGTCCCCCTCCTTGCGGAGGAGGCCATCTACTTGCCTCCCGCTCCGGACATGTTTGGCTGTGTGGAGAAGTTGAGAACTGGGGCGCTGGAGCTCGAGCATGTGAGAATGGATGAGCAAAGAAGGAAGGAGGCGTGGGTGAAAGAGGAGAGTCCTTATCTCTTTATAAAGGTGGTAGAAACTGTGCGCCTCCCCACTTGCCCGTTAAAAACACTTATTTCCCAAGCGCCACGATTGATGGCGCGGTTGGGTTACCCATACCCGTATTGATGAGAATCCCGTGATAAGGGGACACGATGTCTGCTTCGACAAGACGTGTCAAGGAAACTGCCTCGCATTACGTGCGGTTGCTGGTTGTGAAAAACGGTTCGAATAATGACCGGACCGTGGCGTGATGTCATGCTATTAAAAGCTGTCAGCAGATTAGATTTGCAGAATATTATACTCTCTGCGGTAGAATGTGGAATCTGTTTTGCAGAGCCGGACACGATCCTTGTGTTCTAAATCTTCTACGGAGTATTCGGAGAAGGAACCTGCCTTGCAATGCCGAAGACAATCTGGCGCCGGACTCATCGTCATTGAAGCCTAGTTCAGGGGCTACTCAGGGAGTCCTGGATTAAGGTGTCCTCGGACAGCCGGACTATATACTTTGGCCGGACTGTTGGACTATGAAGATACAAGATTGAAGACTTCGTCCCGTGTCTGGATGGGACTCTCCTTTGCGTGGAAGGCAAGCTTGGATATTCGGATATGTAGATTTGCTTCTCTGTAACTGACTTTGTGTAACAATATCCCCTTCCGGTGTCTATATAAACCAGAGGGTTTAGTCCATAGGAGAACAATCATAATCATAGGCTAGCTTCTAGGCTTTAGCCTCTACAATCTCGTGGTAGATCAACTCTTGTAATACTCATATCATCAAGATTAATCAAGCAGGAAGTAGGGTATTACCTCCATCGAGAGGGCCCGAACCTGGGTAAAACATCGTGTCCCCCGCCTCCTGTTACCACTAGCCTTAGATGCACAGTTCGGGACCCCCTACCCGAGATCCGCCGGTTTTGACACCGACACAGGCCATTGACTTCGGCATAACATACAGAAGACAGAAGCAGAAGGTGCGCATGATGTCGTTGAAGAAATCAGAGAAAGGGGAGTAGAGCCCACAAGAGAAGAAATCCATGAAAAAGGGGTACCGATTTGGGCCGGCCTTGACGCTATTGGCAGGGATGGCGCGTGTGGCAGTGTGCCACGTCGTCTCCGCCGCCCACAGAGGCGTGAAGAAGTCCTTGAGGTGAAATATATCGACTATCGACAGAGAGAAGTAGGCAAATTGCGCCTGCACACCACCGCTTCATTCTCCGGCGCCTCCCTCTAGACGACATCCTTGGCCACCCCCTTGCCCTTGCCAGTCTTGGGCGCCATGGCGGCTAGGAGGAGGCAAAGTAACGAAAGCAATGGGGCGTGGCAGCGACAAGCAGAAGCGAGGGCTCGAGGAAGAAGAAGATGGGGACAGCAGTTCCGAGATTGAAGAAAGCACAGAGGGTAAATGAGCAGCGCGCTTGCGGTTATTCCTTTTATGGGGAAGGCGCGGGCCGCCTCTTTACCATTTACTACGATGTGACGCCTGCGTGTTGCAGGCGCCCCACGCATGCCCCCCACGTCACGCACGACCCTCCACATCGCACATTTAACGGGGGTCGTGGAGAAACGCAGTGGGCCAAAAGTTACCGCGGTAAAAATCGGCCCCGCCGGCCCGCATACCATTCTAGGCCTAGCCCAATGATGCGTCGCGCTTATGTATGGCCCAGGACCGAGGGCTCCTGTCGGTGTACAGAAGTAGGTGCTCTACTTTGTACCCCTTTTACTTGTGCACGGGCCGTCAGATCCGCGCCCGCGGCCACATTTAGCAGGGCAGAGGAGGGAAGCCAAAGCCACAAGACCATCAAAGCAACGCCAACACCAGAAACACAAGGAGTGGAGAGTGCGAGGTGGACTCCCCCGGCAAGATCCTTGCCGGGGTGGCCTCTACTGCCCCGGCAAGAGCCTTGCCGGGGCAACTTGCCCAACGCCAGCGGAGCGCGCCACCCTTGAGCCCAAGGTTTCCAATGCCGTCAACCACATTGGAACCAAGGATCGGGAGGCACCTCCATGGTGGCACGCAGATCTTCGTGAAGATCATAAACACGCAAGATCAGAGATGGACCAGAAGACGATGTTCCTTGACAAGATCCTTGCCAAGGAAATCCACGAGACCTCCGGCAAGATCGTTGCTGGGGACGACCACAGTGCCACGGCAAGACCCTTGATGGGGCCTCGGCAAGACCCTTGCGAAGGACATCAGCAGGGCTGCGGCCAGGCCCAGGCCTGCCAAGGCTCCACCGCTGTTCCCTTGTAGCTGCCAGCCTAGCCAGCCAGGCGAGCACCTGCGTGGCGACGTGCGCCCTCGGACCAACTCAGCAAGCACCTGCGTGGAGGCATGCAGATCTTCGTGAAGACCCTTCCACCACACCAACTCAGCAGCCTACCAGCCTACATGGCACTGCACACCTTGTTGGCCAGGACGCGTGTCGAAGTAGGGCGAGGTGGCAACGCACGAGACGGGCTTTGCTACCGTCCCCCGATAAAGCGAGGGGACACCTATGGGGCGCATTTAATGCGCCTTGTATCGTAATGACAGGCGATAAGGATAGCTACTGTACCCTTTCCACCTCTTGTATGCCATTGTGGTGCCCCCCTTTTTCCTATAAAAGGAGGCCCGAGGCGTACTGGAGGGGGATTTGGATCTTTTGAGCAAGTCGCACACCATAGCTAGCTCAAGAACACTCCAATATACACCAAAGCAGGACTAGGGTATTAAGCATCCTTGCGGCCCGAACCTGGGTAAACAATCCTCGTGCTGGCTCTTACACCCGCTCTTTCCACAACCCCGCGCCCGCCGACCGTAGTAGGGATTCTAGTGGTCCCATAGGTGTCGTTCCCACCGAAAGTTGGCTTCCGCCTCTGAAGTAAAAACGTCAGGATCGGGCGGATCCCCTGAGGGGAACCGGTGGTTCAGTGATGGTAAGATCTCCCTGGGAATCGGTGGTGAACTCTAGGTTCCCGAACCTGATTTTCTGACCGAAGGTGATTCATCCTGGCCTAGGGGGTCAGATGGGTGAGTACGCGGCTTGATGCCGCTAGGCGCAAGAGCCCGGCAAGGGGATGAGACGTCCCTGGCGTGGGTGGCGATCGATCCTTCCGTCAATCCGATAGCGGAATTATCAATGAAAGCACCAATGTTAGTGTCAAAACTGGTAGATCTCAGGTAGGGGGTCCCGAACTATGGATGTTGGATCAATGGGGAACAATGGATGCAGGACACAATATTTACCCAGGATCGGGCCCTCTCTAAGAGTTAAAACCCTATGTCCTGCTTTATTATATTTCTTGTGTATATGAGGATTACAGAGTCGATCTACCACGAGATCAGAGGCACTAAACCCTAACTAGCAGGATGGCGATTGTTCTTTTAGCCTCTACGAACTAAGCCTCTGGTTTATATAGACACTAGGGGTACTAGGGTTTACAGATAGTTGGTTACATCAAGGAAACTTTGGATCTTCCATCTTGACTTGGTGTACACACTAAGGCACAAAAGATCTTCAGTTCGGACACAGTGCGGCCCAATAGTCCAGCTCAAGCGAGATGAGCCGGCTCCCCGAGGACCCCCTAGTCTAGGACTCCCTCAACCAGCTTGTACTAAATTTTGCACATAGATTTATCTATTCATGGCCCCCGTGAAGTATGGTCTTCCCCTGCTAGATCGTGACACAAGGTTTACCCTATGGCAAGTCAAGATGCGGGCATTGTTGGCACAAGCCGACTATGATGATGCACCGGATAGTGTTGGGAATCAAAGGATTCAAGATTGGACTGATGAGGAGAAAAGAAGGTGTCAGCGTTCTGGGAACTAGGGTAACTAGACCTGCCTGCCTGCGGCCCACGGCCTGGCTCCATGATGGCCTGGTAGGGCCCATCCTCAACCACGATAAGACAAGACCCTCATGAGGGGCCAAGCCTCGCGAGGTGGATGATACCAAGACCTCCTGAAGGAGCGGCCTCCTTAGGTAACCTCCTGAGAAACAGAGACTTCTATGCAATACCGAGCCTCGTGAGGTTGAAATGACATCAGCCATGACGACCAAGGCAGGGCGCGCGCCAACGGGCGCAGAGCGGCAGGTTTCCTCTTTGGTGCAAAGGAGGCAAGCGCAGGTGCGGAGTCCCAAGGAATCAGCCAAAGGTTGCTATTTGTGTGCAACAAGACCAGGACCGCCAAATGGTAGGATGGATGTCATCGCCGAGTCCACCACAACATCATGATCAGAAGCTCTGCAGGCAAAGACCACCTTTCATCAGGATTAGATGTATTTCTTGTCCCCTTTCAAATTTGGTCGTTGTGGGATCCCTTCCTGCCTAAGTTTTGGAGGAAGAGGACTAAGGCCACTATAAATATAACCTAACCACCACCGTAGGACACATCGGTTGATCATCTCATCGAATCCCCAAGAGCTCATCGAATCCACCTGTACTAGTTCATCCTTAGCCCCTCACGAGGCTAACCCACCACAAAGCAGGAGTAGGGTATTACACTTCAAGGTGGCCCGAACCTGGGTAAACTTCCGTGTCCTTTTCCTTCTTGTTCATCGAGCTAGATCGTGAGAGCAGCGGATCGATCGGCCTGAGAGGTTGAGTTCTTCGCACAGGCCCCTGAGTTTGAACCTTTCTTTGGTCTACGGAGCTTGGAATCCAACATCTGGCACGCCAGGCAGGGGGCATGTCGAAGCCTCTCTCCGTCAGTCGCTTTGCCACCACTTCGTGGCTCTCATGGCAGGGGTTCCACGAGCCGGTGATAAGCAATGGGGCGTCCGCACCGCCCAGGCGACCCTGCCCCTGCTGCGAAATCCGTCATCACCCCCCGCTTGCGGCAGCGGGGGTAGGCGCCTGCAATAGCAGTCACCGGCGCCATGGGCCATTTCCATCCCCTCCCACTCAGCGCTGCAACCGAGCGGCGGCAAGGTCCTGTAGCTACGCTACAGCGACGTCCCTGCGCACTCGCCGGGAGCAGGCAAACGCGCGGGCCATGCTTGTTGTGGCCCGCAAGTTGTTGCATTGCACGCTGGCCATGGGCGGCCGCTGCTACCTCTTGATCTTGCATTGGTTTTCCATTGAAGAGGAAAGGGTGATGCAGCAAAGTAGCGTAAGTATTTCCGTCCGTTTTGAGAACCAAGGTATCAATCTAGTAGGAGACGACACACAAGTCACCGAATACCTGCACAAACAATTAACAACTTGCACCCAACGCGATAAAGGGGTTGTCAATCCCTTCATGGTCACTTGCAAAAGTGAGATCTGATAGAGATAGATAAACTGTAAAGTAAATATTTTTGGTATTTTTTGGTTTATAGATTGGAAAGTAAAGATTGCAAAATAGTAGATCGGAAACTAGCAAGATGTAAATGATATTCAATAATTTGGAAAAGAGACCCGGGGGCCATAGGTTTCACTAGTGACTTCTCTTGAGAGAGCAAATATTACGGTGGGTGAACAAATTACTGCCAAGCAATTGATAGAAAAGCGCATAATTATGACGACATCTAACGCAATGATCATGAACATAGGCATCACGTCCGTGTCAAGTAGACCGACTCCTGCCTGCATCTAGTACTATTACTCCACACATCAACCGCTATCAAGCATGCATCTAGAGTATTAAGTTCATGAAGAATAGAGTAATGCATTAAGAAAGATGACATGATGTAGAGGAATTAACTCAAGCAATATGATGAAAACCCCATCTTGTTATCCTTGATGGCAACAATACAATACGTGCCTTGCTACCCCTACTGTCACAGGGAAAGGACACCGCAAGATTGAACCCAAAGCTAAGCACTTTTCCCATTGCAAGAAAGATCAACCTAGTAGGCCAAACTAAACCTATAATTCCAAGAGACTTGCAAAGATATCAAATCATGCATATAAGAATTCAAAGAAGAACCAAATAATATTCATAGATAATCTTGTTCATAAATCCATAGTACATCGGATCTCGGCAAACACACCACAAAAGAGTATTACATCAGATAGATCTCCAAGAACATCGAGGAGAACATGGTATTGAGAATCAAAGAGAGAGAAGAAGCCAAATAGCTAATAAATATGGACCCGAAGGTCTGTGGTAAACTACTCACGCTTCATCGGAGAGGTAATGGTGTTGATGTACAAGCCCTCCATGATCGACTCCCCCTCCGGCAGGATGCCGAAAAAGGTCCCTAGATGGGATCTCACGGTTATAGAAGGTTGCGGCGGTGGAAAAGTGGTTTCGTGGCTCTCCTAGATGTTTTCAGGGTACAAGAGTATATATAGGCGAAGGAACTAGGTCAGGGGATCTACGAGGGGCCCACGAGGGTGGGGGCGCGCCCTCCTGCCTCGTGGCCGCCTCGTTGCCTCTCCGACTTCATCTCCAAGTCTTCAAGTATGCCTTCGGTCCAAGAAAGATCATCGCGAAGGTTTCATTCCGTTTGGACTCTGTTTGGTATTCCTATTCTGCAATACTCTAAAATAGGCAAAAAAAATTTGAAACTGGCACTCGTCCCTCGGTTAATAGGTTAGTCCGAAAAATAATATAAAATAGCATATAAATGCCTATTAAATATCCAAAACAGATAATATAATAGCATGGAACGGTCAAAAATTATAGATACGTTGGAGACATATCAAGCATCCCCAAGCTTAATTCCTGCTCGAGTAGGTAAATGATAAAAATAAAATTTTTGATGTGGAATGCTACCTAACATATTTATCATATGTAATTTTCATTATTGTGGCATGAATGTTCAGATCCGAAAGATTCAAGACAAAAGTTTAATATTGACATAAAAATAATAATACTTGAAGCATACTAACAATGCAATTATGTCTTCTCAAAATGACATGGCCAAAGAAAGATTATCCCTACAAATCATATAGTTTTGCTATCCTCCATATTTGTCACAGCAAATATTCAAATCATGCACAACCCCGGTTTCAGCCAAGTAATTGTGTCATACTTTAGTATTCTCAAACTTTTTCAACTTTTACGCAATAGATGAGCGTGAGCCATGGACATAGCACTATAAGCGGAATAGAGTGGTGGTTGTGGAGAAGACAAAAAAAGAGGAGATAGTCTCACATCAGCTAGGCGTATCAACGGGCTATGGAGATGCCCATTAATAGATATCAATGTGAGTGAGTAGGGATTGCCATGCAACGGATGCACTAGAGCTATAAACGTATGAAAGCTCAAAAAGAAACTAAGTGGGTGTGCATCCAACTTGCTTGCTCATGAAGAACTAGGGCATTTTAGGAATCCCATCTTTGGAATATACAAGCCAAGTTCTATAATGAAGAATTCCCACTAGTATATGAAAGTGACAAAACATGAGACTCTCTATCATGAAGATCATGGTGCTATTTCGAAGCACAATTGTGGAAAAAGGATAGTAACATTGTCCCTTCTCTATTTTTCTCTCTTTTTTTTGATTGGCTTCTTTGGCCTCTTTTTTTATTGGCTTCTTTGGCCTTTTTTTTATTTCCTCACACGGGACAATGTTGTAATAATGATGATCATCACACTTCTATTTATTTACAACTCAAGAATTACAACTTGATACTTAGAACAAAATATGACTCTATATGAATGCCTCCGGCGGTGTACCGAGATGTGCAATGATTCAAGAGTGACATGTATGAAAGAATTATGAATGGCGGCTTTGCCACAAATATGATGTCAACTGCATGATCATGCAAAGAAATATGACAATAACGAAGCGTGTCATAATAAACGGAACGGCGGGAAGTTGCATGGCAATATATCTCGGAATGGCTATGGAAATGCCATAATAGGTAGCTATAGTGGCTGTTTGGAGGAAGGTAAATGATGCGTGTATGGTACCGGCGAAAGTTGCGCGGCACAAGAGAGGCTAGCGCTGGTGGAAGGGTGAGAGTGCGTATAGTCCATGGACTCAACATTATTCATAAAGATATCACATACTTATTGCAAAAATCCAAAAGTCATCGAAACCAAGAACTACGTGCATGCTCCTAGGGGAAGGGTTGGTAGGAGTTAACCATCGCGCGATCCCGACCTCCACACATAAGGAAGACAATCAAAGAGATACCTCATGCTTCAAATTCGTCGCACAACTGTTACCACACGTGCATGCTACGGGACTTACAAACCTCAACACAAGTATTTCTCAAATTCACAATTACAGCACTAGCATGACTCTAATATCACCATCTTCATATCTCAAAACAACCATAAAGAATCAAACTTCTCATAGTATTCAACACACTTTTTATGGAAGTTTTTATTATATCCATCTTGGATGCCCATCATATTAGGACTAGTTTTATAACCCAAGAAAATTACCATGCTGTTCGAAAAGACTCTAAAAATAATATAAGTGAAGCATGGGAGTTCAAAAATTTATACAAAATAAAGCCACCGCCATGCTCTAAAAAGTAATAAGTGAAGCACTGGTGCAATATTGTCTAGCTCAAAAGATATAAGTGAAGCACATAGAGTATTCTAATAAATCACGATTCATGCGTGTCTCTCCCAAAAGGTGTGTACAGCAAGGATGATTGTGGTACTAAAAATAAAAGACTCAAATCAAACAAGACGCTCCAAGCAAAACACATATCATGTGGAGAATAAAAATATAGCCTCAAGTAAAGTTACCGATAGATAAAGACGAAAGAGGGAATGCCTTCCGGGGCATCCCCAACATTAGGCTTTGGGTTGTCCTTGAGTATTACCTTGGGGTGCCTTGGGCACCCCCAAGCTTAGGCTCTTGCCACTCCTTATTCCATAGTCCATCAAATCCTTACCCAAAACTTGAAAATTTCACAACACAAAACTTCAACAGAAAATCTCATTAACTCCGTTAGTATAAGAAAATAAATCACCACTTTAATATACTGTTGTGAACTAATTCTTTGTTTATATTTGTGTAATATCTACTATATTCCAACTTATCAATGGTTCATACCCCCCGATACTACTCATAGATTCATCAAAATAAGCAAACAACACGCGAAAAACAGAATCTGTCAAAAACAGAACAGTCTGTAGTAATATGTAACTCTCGATTACTTCTGTAACTCCGAAATTTCAGAAATAAACTGGAGGACGTGTGGAATTTGTCTATTAATCTTATGCAAAAAGAATTAACTTAAAATCACTCTCCTTTAAAAAAATGACAGCTATTCTCGTGAGCGCAAAGTTTCTGTTTTTTTCAGCATGATCAAATTAACTTTCACCCAAGTCTTCCCAAAGGTTCTACTTGGCACAAACACTAATTAAAACTTAAAACCACATCTAACCAGAGGCTAGATGAATTATTTATTACTAAACAGGAGAAAAAAGTAAAGAACAAAAATAAAAATGGGTGGCCTCCCAACAAGCGCTATCGTTTAACACCCCTAGCTAGGCATAAAAATGCGAATAGTTCTAGGTATTGCCCTCGTTGGTATGCAATCCATAAGTGGCTCTCATAATAGATTCATAAGGCAATTTAATCTTCTTCCTAGTAAGTGTTCCATGCCTTTCCTGAATGGAAATTGGAATCTAATCTTTCCTTCTTTCATATCAATAATTGCACCAATCGTTCTAAGAAAGGTCAACAAGAATAATAGGACATGTAGGATTGCAATCTATATCAAGAACAATGAAATCTACAGGCACATAATTCCTATTTACAAAAATAAGAACATCATTAATCCTTCCCATATGTTTCTTAATGGTGGAATCCGCAAGATGCAAATTTAAAGAACAATCATCAAATTCATGGAAACCTAGCACATCACACAAAGTTTTTGGAATCGTGGAAACACTAGCACCCAAATCACACAAATCATAGCATTCATAATCTTTATTCTTAATCTCAGTAGTAGGTTCCCACTCATCATAAAGTTTTCTAGGGATAGAAACTTCTAGTTCAAGCTTTTCTTCAAAAGATTGCATCATAGCATCATCGATATGTTTAGTAAAAGCTTTGTTTTGATTATAAGCATGAGGGGAATTTAACATGGATTGCAACAAGGAAATACAATCTATTAAAGAACAATTATCATAATTAAATTCCTTGAAATCCAAAAGAGTGGGTTCATTGCTACTTAAAGTCTTGACCTGTCAGGACCCCGATCCTAAGTCACACCAATCTAGCATGTAACACATCAGATCACTTTGCAGCCTTTTGCACGGTATTCCCACGGGTGCCACCTTACCTGGCCCGGGAACATTTGTGCCTTTTGGCTCACGTATATGATAGTGCCGCTAGCATCCATATGACAAAGAACCCGGGCTGTCATGACTAGTCGTGGACCCAAAGTGGCGCTAACTTACAGGGACAGGCATACATGACCCAACAATGAACATGTCGAGAAACAACGTATGAACCGAAGTCTTCACAAGCTACATGGACTTAAAGGAACAACGTGTGACATTTCTCCGAAGGGACAGGCACAGGAACAAAGAAGGACACACGCCGGCCAGCCTAAGTGTTCGGGAGCAGTAGCAAGCTACCATGGCTCAGTGGAAGCACTATGAGACATTTCCCGGTAAGAGAGGCTACCAAGGATGAACAACTAGGTTGTCAGATCCCACAAATACCAAGCATTTCAATCATACACACAATATGCTTGATATGTGCAATACAACATGGCATCACAACATAACTCTATAATTCAAAGTATTTATTCAATAGGCTCCGAGAAGCGAGATATTACAAACATGGGTCTCATGACCCAGCATTCAGAGCATACAATTCAAAAGCACATGCAGAAGCTTAAGAAGTCTGAGTACAAACATCTAAGTGAAAAAGGCTGAGAAGCCTGACTATCTACCAGATCCTGCCGAGGCACAAGATCGTAGCTGAGGTAACAAGATAAAAGTCGAAGTCCACGCGGAACTACTAGCGAGATTGAAGTCTCTCTGCAAAAAAATAAATTAAGGAAATGTGAGTACAAATGTACCCAGCAAGACTTACATCAGAACTAACTACATATGCATCAGTATTAACAAAGGGATGGTGGGGTTAAACAGCAGCAAGCTAGCTTTAACTTGGTGGCTATCCTGAACTATGACTGCCAGTAACTCTTTTGAGGTGGCGCACACGAGTCCACATACTCACCATATCAATACACCACTATAGATCCTGCTCCCGTCTCCCTACAAGAACGCCATCCATAGCACTCATGCTTATCTTGTGCATTTTAGAGTATCCACTTTACTTGTCTATGAACTGTATAGGCAACCCAGAGGTCCTTTACAGCGGACGCGGCTATTATAATAGATCATGGTGACCCTGTAGGGGTGTACTTCTTCACACACACGCTCTCGCCACTTATTTCCATGTACACATCATGTATCTCGGCAACCTTCAAGCGGAAGCCTAGCGAGGGTGTCGGCCACGACTTGACTAAGCACGCAAGTCTATAGTCCAAGTTTATCGCCTATTCGGGTTCCATCCTGTCACACCCTAGCTAGTTCATACATTAGAGTGTTGCATCATGTCTATTCTTTCATCAGAAACCTGAAATGGGGATGACAGAACCCCCAGCCCCCTCTGAAACCAACTAGGGTTTACTAAAAACTTTTTCAATGAACCTGAAATGCCCTTCTAAAATGCCCATCATTTTTGTCTTGGTTCAGAACCTCTGCCAAAAGTGGTGCACATTTTCCTAGGTCATCTTAGGGTCTTTGAATTAAATCATAGATATTTGAATTTGGGCATTTAAAATTATATAAAATATTTCAAATGCTCAAATATCTCCAAACTAAAATGTTTCATGTTGGAAATAATCCAACTATGGACCAGGAGTAGTTTGGTGATTTTAGGAGTTGCCTAAGTATTTTTAATAATTCAACAAAGTTGCAGAGGAATTAAAAATACTGAAAGGAGAAATAACAGAAACTTACCTGGCGCCCAGCACCCGGCCCACCTGCCGGCCCAGCCCAGCGCCGCGCCAGCGAGCTGCTTGCCGGCCAGGCAGGCAGGCAGGTGCCCGACGGCGGCCGTAGCTTGCGCCACGCAGCTGGCCGTCGCCTTGCTTCACCTCCTCGCCTGGTTGCTGGATGGATGAACTCCACGTCGAGCCGTGAACCCCCAGGACACCTCCATTCTTCCCCAACTCCTCTCTCGTGTTCCCCCGCCATGGCCGACGCCATCGCCGCCACCCCCTCGCCATAGCCACGCCCTCCGTCAACCCCACGCCGTGCCGCCGTGTCCAGGAGCTCCGCCACCCTCCTCCCCTTCGAGCAAGCCGAGCCCCGAGCGCTCGCAAGGCCCGAGCCCACTGCATCGACCTCGACCGAACCGCCGTCGCCGGAGATCCCCTTCAACGCCGTCGTCGCTCCGGCCCGTCCCTGGCCGCACCAAGTGCTTCGTCGAACTCCCCGTGAGCTTAACCATCTTCCCCTCCCTTCTTTTCTTGCTCCCGAGCTGTGTAGTGACCTCCCGAAGCTCAACCGCACCCACCGCCGCGGAGCTCGTCGCCGACGTGCTCCCGGTCACCCTCCGGCCACAACTTGGTGTCCATCATGCTCACCACGTCACATAGCACCTAACCAGCTACTCCCCGCACCTCACCGACCCCTCTAGCATCAAGTTCGCCCTCGGCCGAACTCCGGTGGCCGCCAAAGTCGTCGCCGGCGCCAACTCCGGCCACCCCGACCCCAACGGACTCCACCAAGAGCTACGGCTCCTCCTCAGCTCCACTCTGATGGCCTCCGCGACTCGTTTGGTTGCCGGAACGGCCAAAAACACTTCCGCCGCCGCGTCGGGCTCGCCGGTGGCTAAACACCGATGCAGCCGACCTGGCTTTGACCGCGGGTGGGCCCTGGTTGACCCCGATGAGTCAATGACAGGTGGGGCCCAGCCCTGTTAACTAAATAGGGTTAGTTTTAATTAACTTTAAACCAAACTAATTACCCTGACACCCTGGACCCACAGTTAGGTTTGACCTGGACGTCTCCGTTGACCCTGACGTCATTCTGACGCATGGCTGACGCAATAAATTAATTTCTGGATTTATTCTAATATAGGAAATTCCAGAATATAGTTTAAACTTCAAAAATTCATAACTTTTAATCTGTAACTCCAAATCAGTCAAGTTATATATGAAAAATGATCAGAAAAATCCAATCTATCCATCTGTACTGTTTTCATGCATGATTAAACAAGTTAACTTGCTGTTTTATGCAGAACAAGATAAAACACTTTAAAGGGCCATGTATGAGTTTGAAATTTGAATCTTTGGTTCAAATTGGTTCAAACCCTTCTGGTCTTAGTTGCATTAGCCGAACACACTCATATTGCCATGTTTCATGCATGCATCATATTGTCGCACATTGTTTGGTGATGGCTGTGTATCGGTGTTCTTTGCGGCAGGTTCTGCCTCCGAGGAGTACCGTGATTACCCTAGCGAAGAACCATATCAGTGCATCGAACCATCAGGCAAGCAACCAACCATTTGATCATATCGATACAATCCCATGTTCTCGCTCCTGCTCTCATTTACTGCATTAAGACAACGTGTTTCAAACTGCTGTGTGCTACGGTAGTTGAACCCATTTCCTCTGCATGACCTGTCATTGCCACAGTAACTAGATGAAACCCACTAGCATGTGTAGGAGTTGTTTGAGCCATATGTATGTGTTGTTCCTACCTTGCTATGCCTGCTATGCTTAGAGTCGTGTCAGGTCTGGTTCATCTGGGTGATGGGCTAGAGTGAAATGATTATGTCAGTAGTGAGGGTGGTGTGGTGAACACGATTTGGTAAAGGTATCGATGAGAGGCCATGTAGGAGTACATGGTGGGTTGTTTCATTGAAGCCGACCTTAAGCACTGAGATCTGTATGTGTGATTTAAGAATCAGCTACTACCATACATTGGGCCCGAAACCAATGGACCCTCTCGGCTTCTTATTCACCCTAGTTCTCTATCCAGGAGTTGCAAGTAGTTTCTGGTGTTTGTAGCCTACTGGAGGCCGTGGACAGCGCTGACCGTAGGGGTGGGCTGTGATGCGGTAGGTACGTGGCACGGTGTACCGACTACCCGTTAGGTATCTTGGGAACCCTGTACACATCGTTCGGGGCCGTATGGGAAACCTCGGCCGGACTCCCTGCGGATGGAACCTGGATAGGCGATAAACCTGGATTAGAGACTTAGGTGATTAGGTAGGTCGTGGCCGACACCCACGTTGGGCTTCCGCTTGAAGGTTGCCGAGTACATGTTGTGTAAACGACGGTAAGTGGTGAGAGCGTGTATGAAGAAGTACACCCCTGCAGGGCTATCATGATCTATTCGAATAGCCGCGTCCGCGGTAAAGGACTACTTGTTTGCCTATACAGTTCATAGACAAGTAAATGGAAACTACTAAAAGCCTCAAGATAAGTGTGAGTGCCGAGGATGGCTTTTCCGTAGGAAGACGGAGGTGGATCCTCGGTAGTGTATTGAAGTGGTGAGTAGTGGACTCGTGTGCGCAAAACCATTTCAAGTTGGAGTCTCGTAGGATAGCCTAGCCAAGAGTCAAAGCTGGCTTGCTGCAATAACTCCACCAACCCTTCTTGATAATGTGCATGTATGTAGGATCTGATGTAAGTCTTGCTGAGTACCTTTGTACTCATGTTGCTATAATTTACATTTTTACAGAAGACGCTGCAACCCCTTCTGATGGGTTCTTCGTAGACGTTGACATCAATGAGTAGGCTAAGGCCTATGTGGTGATCCTGAGCTTGTGAAGGACCACGTAGTATAGCTAGGCTTTCCAAGCCTCTTTTATTTTACTAGTTGTCTGTACCCAGACAAGTTACTTCCGCTGCTGGTTTGTATGACTGTATGACTTGAATGCTGGGTCGTGTGACCCGTACCTATGTGTATGTTATGTATGGCTCTCTGAGCCTTAAATAAAGTACTTGTGTCGTAGAGTCATGTTGTGATGCCTTGTTGTATTTGCACATATCGAGCATATTGTGTGTATGATTGAAATGCTTGGTATGTGTTGGATCTGACTATCTAGTTGTTTATCTTTAGTAGCCTCTCTTACCGGGAAATGTCTCCTAGTGTTACCACTGAGCCATGGTAGCTTGCTACTGCTCCGGAACACTTAGGCTGGCCGGCATGTGTCCTTCTTCGTTCCTGTGTCTGTCCCTTCGGGGAAATGTCACGCATTGAGTACCGGAGTCCTATTAGCCCGCTACAGCCCGGTTTACCGGAGTCCTGCTAGCCCAGTGCTACAGCCCGGACCCACTTGCTGATGACCGACACGTTCGTTGCTGGGTCATGGATGCCTGTCCCTGTAAGTCTGTGCCACTTTGGGTTTACGACTAGCCATGTCAGCCCGGGCTCCTTATCATATGGATGCTAGCGACACTATCATATACGTGTGCCAAAAGGCGCAAATGGTCCCGGGCAAAAGTAAGACGACACCCGTGGGAATACCATGCGTGAGGCCGCAAAGTGATATGAGGTGTTACATGCTAGACCTATGTGGCATCGAGTCGGGGTCCTGACAGCGTTGGTATCAGAGCCGGACTGCCTGTAGGTTCTCCAAGCCAAACTGGTCGATGTTGAGTCTAGAAATTCTTTAGTTATATGTAGGGGAATTGTTTGTGAGTTGGAACGTAAGGCTCTTTTTACTCCTTTATCTTATGACATTCTGATCTGAGTCAGTCTATTCTTCCACCGGGGGTTAAGGAATTAGGATCTTTTCTCTCTATCAGGTTCACGTGTTACTAATCAGTAGTACCTTATAGGTTGATGGATACAAGCCTAGTTCAGTTCTACTACCACATTATGTTGCTAGGATGGACCCAGAACTTTGATATGATGTTGTTGAGTGTGTATGAAATCCTTTGTCAAATGTCTCAAAATCCTTTTTGAGCATTTACAGCTGTTATGCTGTCGAAATTTTGCTAGAAATTCTAATGCCTTTGCATTATGGTTGTGCTTTCAGATGGCCACTCGCGACCTCAATCAAGTGGTTCGCCTGACTCGATGCCTAGATGTACCCGGCCATACTGCCATGTTGGTCAGGGTAATGACTGAGGCTGGATACCGTTGGTATCCTGAGTACACGGTCGAAGAGCAATTTCGAGACTTTAATCAAAGCCAGTATCTCTGCACTGTCAGGATATTTCCATCTTATCCTGGATCCACCGAGCCCCTTCACTGCTCCTATGGACTCGGGGTTACTATTGAGATGGCTGTGCAGGATGCCGCCTACTCTATGATGACCATCATGCGAGTCAGGACTGGCCTATATCGGGACTCTGATTTCCGGTATATGCCAGCGTCACTTCCGGGAGCACAAGGGTATCTCCAGGCTATCTATGCTGACCCCACTCAGGAGGATTCGCGGACTCGCACCACTGCTGAGATGCTCGAGGATAAGGACCGTGAAAATCGGGCCTTGAGACTAGAGCTTTTCAATACCCGTGCTGACCATTGGGCCACTTTGACTCGGTTTGCACCGGCTGTGCAAGCTGGATATTCGGATATGCGCGATCTCTATCCTGTGAGATCTGCTCTGCCAGACGTGATGGGTTGGCGTGATGTAGGAGGCATCACCCCACCTCGTGGTCCCTGCAGGCCACCGTCTGTTGGTCCAAGACCTCATCCTAGCCCCTATGGTCCACAAGCTCCGCGAGATCGTCTGTTCCCGGATGATCATGTTGAGCTTCCCGGCTATGGAGGTGACTTCTACGAGGACTACTACGGATCGGTCTGAGTTAGTGGTAGTACCACTAGTTCGCACTAGCTGTGTCGTCTATCGTCCTGCGTGACTCGTGGGATATGACCTAGTTTGTACCGCCTTCCGGAGGTGTAGAAAAATAATGTATAGGAGCTCGGAGTGCCTCCGATGTGATGTAATCTTCTTTTCACCGTAATAGTACCTTGTTTGGTCTTGTACTAAACCTTGTATGGTGTGTATGACGATGGAATGAAAGGAGCAGTTTCTGTATCTACCATGTCATACGGATGATCATCTTGCATTCCTAGTTATTCCTTACATTCTGTATTCTATGTCGGAATCTTATTATTCTGACTATATCATTGTCTTGTTTACCTAGGATGGTCAACACGCGCAATAACCCTGTTTCCCAAGAGCAGGCCGAAGGCAGTGAAGTCGGGAATGCAAACCCGCCTCACCCTCCTTCCCTAGCCGAAGTTATGCTGGAAGCCGAGAGAAATAAGCGGGAGACCAACCGTTTGTTGGAGCGTATTGAACAGAACACATCACACCATCAGAGGACTAACTTGGTGTCACTCAGTGATTTCATCAAGTTACATCCACCCACGTTCCACCACTCCGTCGAGCCTCTCGACGCTAATGACTGGCTTCGCAGTATTTCTCACAAACTGCGTTCTGCGCTAGTAGCTGAGGCTGACAAGGTCACCTTTGCTGCATATCATCTTGAAGGCCCCGCCAGTCTATGGTGGGAGAATTATGGAGCTATGCGCCCAGCGGACCATGTCACTACTTGGGCTGAATTCAGCGAGGCTTTCCGTGAACATCACATTCCGGAGGGTCTCATGGACCGTAAACATGAGGAATTTTGCAGTTTCACTCAAGGCCGACTCTCTGTGGATGCTTACAGCAGGGAGTTCGGCAACCTCGCACGATATGCAACTGAGGAAGTTTCTACTGATGCCAAGAAGCAAGCAAGGTTCCTTAAGGGACTTAGTCCTGAGCTTCGCCGCGACCTTCGTCTGCATGAGTGCACATCTTTTCAGAAGCTTGTTAACAAGGCCATCAGTGCTGAGACTGGTCAGACTGATTATGACGCAACACGCAAGCATGGCCGTGACGTGGGTTCCTCATCCGGTGCTGGTCCTCAGAAGCGCCGCGTGTGGGTGCCTAACACTGCCCTGCCACCCAGGTTCACACCGAGGCCATCCTTCCAGGCGCCTCACCCCGTTCAACAGTTTGCACCAGCCAAGCCCTATGGTGGTCCAACCAACAATGCTCCTCCACGCACCAGTTCCATGACTTGCTTTAAGTGTGGGGAATCTGGCCACTATATGCGCGAGTGTCCCCAGACCAACCTCAACCAATCTGCTAAAGCTGTTGGCCGTGGCAAGCCGACAGGGAAAGTGTTCTACGCCAAGCCGGCCACCACTGCACATGGCCATGTCAACTGTATCTCTGCCGAAGAATCTCAAGAGGATCCCAACGTCGTTCTCGGTACGCTCCTTGTTAATTGCCACCCGGCATCTGTTCTTTTCGATACAGGAGCATCTCATTCATTTATATCCGAGAGCTATGCTCGTCTGCATAACACCACATTTTGTGAGATGCCCACCTCTATGGTAATTCAAACTCCGGGATCCAAATGGCAAACCTCCAGGGTAAGTCATGGAAATGAAATCCAAGTCGACAGACTTGTTTTCCTTGCATCTTTGATAGCTCTCAAATCTTCAGACATTAATATCATCTTGGGTATGGACTGGATGTCAGCCCATCATGCCAAAATTGATTGCTTCTCTAGGACTGTTCAACTCACCCATCCTTCGGGGAAGATAGTCAATGTCTTGACCCGAATAGCCAAGCGACAGTTATATTCTCTTAACGCCAGCCCTTTGCCAGACCTTGAGGACGTCCCGGTAGTCTGTGACTTCCCGGATGTCTTCCCAGAGGAATTGCCAGGTGTTCCACCTGACAGGGATGTTGAGTTCGTAATAGACCTCATTCCAGGAACCGTCCCGATTGCTAGAAGACCCTATAAGATGGCACCACTAGAACTAGCCGAGCTTAAGAAACAACTCGATGAGTCCTTGAAAAAGGGTTTCATCCGACCTAGTTCATCTCCGTGGGCTTGCCCCGTCCTCTTCGTCAAGAAGAAGGATGGTACGGACCGGATGGTTGTAGATTATCGACCTGTCAACTTGGTCACAATCAAGAACAAACAAATATCCGCTCCCCAGGATCAACGACCTGTATGATCAGCTCGCTGGATCCTCATTCTTCTCCAAAATGGATTTGAGGTTGGGCTACCATCAAATCAAAATCAGGAACGGGGACATTCCTAAAACGGCCTTTGTTACTCGTTGTGGCCAATACGAGTACACCGTCATGTCCTTCGGTTTAACCAACGCTCCAGCCACCTTTTCTCGGTTAATGAACTCAATCTTCATGGAGTATTTGGATAAATTCGTCATGGTTTACCTCGATGATATACTCATCTACTCCAAGAACGAGGAAGAACATGCCGAACATCTAAGGCTAGTGTTGAAGAAACTTCGAGAGCATCGTCTTTATGCCAAATTTTCTAAATGTGAATTTTGGTTGTCAGAAGTGACCTATCTAGGTCATGTAATATCTGGTAAAGGTATTGCTGTTAACCCTGAGCGAGTTCAAGCCGTCCTTAATTGGACTCCACCTGAATCGGTCAAGCAAGTTCGGAGTTTTCTGGGCTTAGCGAGCTATTGCCGTCGCTTTGTCGAAAATTTCTCCAAAGTTGCAAAACCTCTAACCGAACTCCTCAAGAAAGATAAAAAGTTCGAATGGACTCCACAATGTGAGCACAGCTTTCAGGAACTAAAAAGACGCCTGACTTCTGCTCCCGTACTGGTACCGCCAGATTTCTCTAAGGACTTTGTTATCTACTGCGACGCCTCGCGACAAGGACTAGGCTGTATTCTCATGCAAGATCGACACGTAATTGCTTACGCTTCACGGCAATTGCACCCACATGAGGAGAATTATCCTACTCATGATCTAGAGCTTGCAGCTGTAGTCTATGCACTTAAAACCTGGCGACATTACCTCCTCGGTAATCGTTGCGAGATATTCACTGATCATCAAAGTCTGAAGTACATCTTCACCCAACCGGATTTGAATCTCAGGCAAAGATGTTGGGTCGAGTTGATCACATATTTCGACTTAGGAATAACTTACACTCCAGGGAAAGCCAACGTCATGGCTGATGCGCTAAGTCGTAAATCTTATTGTAACAACCTGCTGTTACAACAAAGTCAACCACTTCTCCATGAGGAATTTCGGAAGCTTAACCTTCACATTGTTCCTCAAGGATTCCTTTCCACCATGGTGGCGAAACCTACCCTTACGGATCAGATCATCAAAGCACAGAAGGTAGATCCGGGAATTTCCCGCATCAAGAGAAACATCAAGAAAGGAGTTGCGAATTGTTTCTCCATTGATGATCAAGGGGTCGTATACTTTGGGAATCGGCTAGTGGTTCCCAAGGTGCGAAACCTGAGGCGATTGATCCTTAAGGAAGCTCATGAATCTCCTCTCACTATTCATCCCGGTAGTACCAAGATGTATCAGGACCTACACCAGAGGTTCTGGTGGACTAGGATGAAGAGAGAAATTGCTCAGTATATTGCTAACTGCGACGTCTGCCGTCGTGTAAAAGCAGAGCATCAACGGCCTGCTGGCACCCTTCAACCCCTAGCTATTCCTGAATGGAAATGGGATAAAATTGGTATGGATTTCATTACCGGTTTTCCCAGGACCAAGAGAGGGAATAATGCTATCTTCGTCGTGGTCGATCGTCTTTCCAAGGTAGCCCATTTCTTACCTGTTCGTGAGAGTATAACTGCTAGTCAGTTAGCAGACTTGTACATCTCCCGAATAGTGTCTCTCCATGGTGTTCCTTTGGAAATTAACTCGGATCGAGGAAGTCTCTTCACCTCTCGATTTTGGGAAAGTTTCCAAAATGCTATGGGAACCCGCCTTTCCTTTAGCACCGCTTTTCACCCTCAATCAAGTGGTCAAGTAGAACGCGTCAACCAAATCCTAGAAGACATGCTTCGAGCCTCTGTTATCTCATTCGGAATGGAATGGGAGAAATGCCTTCCATTTGCCGAATTTGCTTACAACAACAGCTATCAATCTAGCTTGGGTAAAGCCCCTTTTGAAGTTCTCTATGGACGACGGTGTCGAACACCCCTTAATTGGTCAGAAACCGGGGAAAGACAATTCTTTGGCCCAGATATGATCCAGGAAGCAGAAGAGCAAGTTCGCATCGTTCGTGAAAAGTTGAAAACAGCCCAATCTCGTCAAAAGAGTCAATATGACCGAAAACATAAGGCTATGACTTTCGAGGTTGACGAGAAGGCTTACCTTTGGGTTACTCCTCTGAAGGGAACCCATCGTTTCGGTATCAAAGGCAAATTGGCTCCCCATTACATTGGACCTTTTCGTATTCTCGCTAAACGAGGAGAAGTTGCCTACCAGTTGGAACTACCTCCGCACCTCTCCAGAGTCCACGATGTCTTCCACGTTTCTCAACTCAGGCGTTGCTTCTCGGATCCTATCCGTGGAGTGGACCACGAAACGCTTGATCTCCAAGATAATCTCACATATCGAGAGTACCCCATTCGTATCCTCGATCAGGCCGAGCGTACCACTCGACGTCATAATATCAAGTTTCTCAAAGTTCAATGGTCGCACCATTCTGAGGATGAAGCAACTTGGGAAAGGGAGGATCGTCTTCGACTCGAGTATCCCGCCTTCTTTCCAGAGGAACCCAAATCTCGGGACGAGATTCTTTTGAGTGGGGGTGAGTTGTCACACCCTAGCTAGTTCATGCATTAGAGTGTTGCATCATGTCTATTCTTTCATCAGAAACCTGAAATGGGGATGACAGAACCCCCAGCCCCCTCTGAAACCAACTAGGGTTTACTAAAAACTTTTTCAATGAACCTGAAATGCCCTTCTAAAATGCCCATCATTTTTGTCTTGGTTCAGAACCTCTGCCAAAAGTGGTGCACATTTTCCTAGGTCATCTTAGGGTCTTTGAATTAAATCATAGATATTTGAATTTGGGCATTTAAAATTATATAAAATATTTCAAATGCTCAAATATCTCCAAACTAAAATGTTTCATGTTGGAAATAATCCAACTATGGACCAGGAGTAGTTTGGTGATTTTAGGAGTTGCCTAAGTATTTTTAATAATTCAACAAAGTTGCAGAGGAATTAAAAATACTGAAAGGAGAAATAACAGAAACTTACCTGGCGCCCAGCACCCGGCCCACCTGCCGGCCCAGCCCAGCGCCGCGCCAGCGAGCTGCTTGCCGGCCAGGCAGGCAGGCAGGTGCCCGACGGTGGCCGTAGCTTGCGCCACACAGCTGGCCGTCGCCTTGCTTCACCTCCTCGCTTGGTTGCTGGATGGATGAACTCCACATCGAGCCGTGAACCCCCAGGACACCTCCATTCTTCCCCAACTCCTCTCTCGTGTTCCCCCGCCATGGCCGACGCCATCGCCGCCACCCCCTCGCCGTAGCCACGCCCTCCGTCAACCCCACGTCGTGCCGCCGTGTCCAGGAGCTCCGCCACCCTCCTCCCCATCGAGAAAGCCGAGCCCCGAGCGCTCGCAAGGCCCGAGCCCACCGCATCGACCTCGACCGAACCGCCGTCGCCGGAGATCCCCTTCAACGCCGTCGTCGCTCCGGCCCGTCCCCGGCCGCACCAAGTGCTTCGTCGAACTCCCCGTGAGCTTAACCATCTTCCCCTCCCTTCTTTTCTTGCTCCCGAGCTGTGTAGTGACCTCCCGAAGCTCAACCGCACCCACCGCCGCGGAGCTCATCGCCGACGTGCTCCCGGTCACCCTCCGGCCACAACTTGGTGTCCATCATGCTCACCACATCACATAGCACCTAACCAGCTACTCCCCGCACCTCACCGACCCCTCTAGCATCAAGTTCGCCCTCGGCCGAACTCCGGTGGCCGCCAAAGTCGTCGCCGGCGCCAACTCCGGCCACCCCGACCCCAACGGACTCCACCAAGAGCTGCGGCTCCTCCTCAGCTCCACTCCGATGGCCTCCGCGACTCGTTTGGTTGCCGGAACGGCCAAAACCACTTCCGCCGCCGCGTCGGGCTCGCCAGCGGCTAAACGCCAGTGCAGCCGACCTGGCTTTGACCGCGGGTGGGCCCTGGTTGACCCCGATGAGTCAATGACAGGTGGGGCCCAGCCCTGTTAACTAAATAGGGTTAGTTTTAATTAACTTTAAACCAAACTAATTACCCTGACACCCTGGACCCACAGTCAGGTTTGACCTGGACGTCTTCGTTGACCCTGACATCATTCTGACGCAATAAATTAATTTCTGGATTTATTCTAATATAGGAAATTCCAGAATATAGTTTAAACTTCAAAAATTCATAACTTTTAATCTGTAACTCCAAATCAGTCAAGTTATATATGAAAAATGATCAGAAAAATCCAATCTATCCATCTGTACTGTTTTCATGCATGATTAAACAAGTTAACTTGCTGTTTTATGCAGAACAAGATAAAACACTTTAAAGGGCCATGTATGAGTTTGAAATTTGAATCTTTGGTTCAAATTGGTTCAAACCCTTCTGGTCTTAGTTGCATTAGCCGAACACACTCATATTGCCATGTTTCATGCATGCATCATATTGTCGCACATTGTTTGGTGATGGCTGTGTATCGGTGTTCTTTGCGGCAGGTTCTGCCTCCGAGGAGTACCGTGATTACCCTAGCGAAGAACCATATCAGTGCATCGAACCATCAGGCAAGCCACCAACCATTTGATCATATCGATACAATCCCATGTTCTCGCTCCTGCTCTCATTTACTGCATTAAGACAACGTGTTTCAAACTGCTGTGTGCTACGGTAGTTGAACCCATTTCCTCTGCATGACCTGTCATTGCCACAGTAACTAGATGAAACCCACTAGCATGTGTAGGAGTTGTTTGAGCCATATGTATGTGTTGTTCCTACCTTGCTATGCCTGCTATGCTTAGAGTCGTGTCAGGTCTGGTTCATCTGGGTGATGGGCTAGAGTGAAATGATTATGTCGGTAGTGAGGGTGGTGTGGTGAACACGATTTGGTAAAGGTATCGATGAGAGGCCATGTAGGAGTACATGGTGGGTTGTTTCATTGAAGCCGACCTTAAGCACTGAGATCTGTATGTGTGATTTAAGAATCAGCTACTACCATACATTGGGCCCGAAACCAATGGACCCTCTCGGCTTCTTATTCACCCTAGTTCTCTATCCAGGAGTTGCAAGTAGTTTCTGGTGTTTGTAGCCTACTGGAGGCCGTGGACAGCGCTGACCGTAGGGGTGGGCTGTGATGCGGTAGGTACGTGGCACGGTGTACCGACTACCCGTTAGGTATCTTGGGAACCCTGTACACATCGTTCGGGGCCGTATGGGAAACCTCGGCCGGACTCCCTGCGGATGGAACCTAGATAGGCGATAAACCTGGATTAGAGACTTAGGTGATTAGGTAGGTCGTGGCCGACACCCACGTTGGGCTTCCGCTTGAAGGTTGCCGAGTACATGTCGTGTAAACGATGGTAAGTGGTGAGAGCGTGTATGAAGAAGTACACCCCTGCAGGGCTATCATGATCTATTCGAATAGCCAAGTATGCGGTAAAGGACTACTTGGTTGCCTATACAGTTCATAGACAAGTAAATGGAAACTACTAAAAGCCTCAAGATAAGTGTGAGTGCCGAGGATGGCTTTTCCGTAGGAAGACGGAGGTGGATCCTCGGTAGTGTATTGAAGTGGTGAGTAGTGGACTCGTGTGCGCAAAACCATTTCAAGTTGGAGTCTCGTAGGATAGCCTAGCCAAGAGTCAAAGCTGGCTTGCTGCAATAACTCCACCAACCCTTCTTGATAATGTGCATGTATGTAGGATCTGATGTAAGTCTTGCTGAGTACCTTTGTACTCATGTTGCTATAATTTACATTTTTACAGAAGACGCTGCAACCCCTTCTGATGGATTTTTCGTAGACGTTGACATCAATGAGTAGGCTAAGGCCCAGGTGGTGATCCTGAGCTTGTGAAGGACCACGTAGTATAGCTAAGCTTTCCAAGCCTCTTTTATTTTACTAGTTGTCTGTACCCAGACAAGTTACTTCCGCTGCTGGTTTGTATGACTGTATGACTTGAATGCTGGGTCGTGTGACCCGTACGTATGTGTATGTTATGTATGGCTCTCTGAGCCTTAAATAAAGTACTTGTGTCGTAGAGTCATGTTGTGATGCCTTGTTGTATTTGCACATATCAAGCATATTGTGTGTATGATTGAAATGCTTGGTATGTGTGGGATCTGACTATCTAGTTGTTTATCTTTAGTAGCCTCTCTTACCCGGAAATGTCTCCTAGTGTTACCACTGAGCCATGGTAGCTCTACTGCTCCGGAACACTTAGGCTGGCCGGCATGTGTCCTTCTTCGTTCCTGTGTCTGTCCCTTCGGGGAAATGTCACGCATTGAGTACCGGAGTCCTGTTAGCCCGCTACAGCCCGGTTTACCGGAGTCCTGCTAGCCCAGTGCTACAGCTCGGACCCACTTGCTAATGACCGACACGTTCGTTGCTGGGTCATGGATGCCTGTCCCTGTAAGTCTGTGCCACTTTGGGTTTACGACTAGCCATGTCAGCCCGGGCTCCTTATCATATGGATGCTAGCGACACTATCATATACGTGTGCCAAAAGGCGCAAACGGTCCCGGGCAAAAGTAAGACGACACCCGTGGGAATACCGTGCGTGAGGCCGCAAAGTGATATGAGGTGTTACATGCTAGACCTATGTGGCATCGAGTCGGGGTCCTGACACATCCGCAAGGAGATCTGGCCAGGGTGTCGCTCACGGCCCCAAACGATGTGAGCAAGGTTCCCAAGCCCACCATCTGGGTGCCACTTGGTACACCGTGCCACTGCACCTAGTCTGTCCCAAGCCCACATGTACCGGGTGCCACATGGTAGACTACTAGCACTACCTACAAACACCCGAAACTTGTTGCAACTCCTGGACAAAGATTAGGTTGATTAATAAGTTGAGAGGGGTTGAGTTACCCGAAGCCAATGTGTGGTAGCAACTGTTCATGGATCACAAACACAGAACTCAGTTCCTGAGGACGGTTTCAATGAGACAACCCACCATGTACTCCTACATGGCCTCTCACTGCTACCTTTACCAAATCGTGTTCACACACTTAGCTCTCAACAGTAGGACATGTTCACAACATTCCAATTCATCCCCGACGAATAAGACCTGACTAAATACTAAGCAGTAGCAGGCATGACAACATGCATGAATGAGTAGGCACATCAGGGCTCAAACAACTCCTACTCATTTTAGTGGGTTTTATCTATTTACTGTGGCAATGACAGGTCATGCAGAGGAAAAGGGGTTCAACTACCACAGCATGTAGTAGATGAATCATTGTTGGCCTAATGCGGTAAAAGAGAGCAGGACCGAGAGGGTGGGATTGTATCGGAATGAACAAGGGCGTTTTGCTTGCGTGGAACTTCTGAAGATAGTATAGTTCTTCATCGGTGTCATCGAACTTATCGTCAGAACCACGTCTATCAATAGGGGACAAATACCGACAACAGAGAGAGTACACAATCAATGCGATGCAACAATATGATGCATGATCATGACATGGCAATATGCTGTGATTTGGGCGAATGCAATAACAAGTCATTTTGATTGAAGTGGAATTCAAAACTACATCAAATTCCAACTCCAAAACTATTATGAAAGTTGTCCTATTCATGTTTCATCCTAAAGAGTGAAGTTAACTTGCTCAATCATGCATGAAAATGGTACAGATGGATAGATTGGATTTTTTGATCATTTTTCATATATAACTTATTTCATTTGGAGTCACGGTTGAATTTATATGAATTTTTGAAGTTTATATCATTTTCTGGAATTTTCTGAATTATTTTAAATCTAGAGAAAGATTAACTGCGTCAGCATTTCGTCATGCTAACCTCAGGAGGTCAACAGACCGGGTCCAGGTCAAACCTGATTTGTGGGATCCACATGTCAATGTCCCAGAGGACTAATTGAGGTTACTTAATTCCTAACCGAAATATTAGCAGGCAGGGGGCCCGCTATCAGTGACCTAGGAGGCTAATTAGTTAGTGCTAGTCTGGTGGTTAGCTTAATTAAGCCAGCGCCACGTCAGCCCGCTGGAGTTGGCCGGCGGCGACCAAAAGTGCGGCGGAAGCTCGCCGGGGACGCTGCTCCGGCAGCAGTTCAACACGCTAAGGGCACCAGGCTGTAGCCCTTCCTCCCGCGCGTACAACGGAGGCAGCAGGGGGTGCAGGGTCACTGGAGTTGGCGACGGTGTTGAGCCGGGTGGTTGCCGAAGCCACGGGCACGAGGCAGGCGTTGCTGCAGTGCAGGGGGAGGCCAACCAAGGGCTTCTACGGCTTCCTAGGGACCTGGAGAGCACACGGGTGCTACGAAGACGAGCGGAAGAGCTCGGGAGTGCGAGGCTCGCCAGCCATGGTGATTGCCAGAGCTCGATGCTCACGGGACGAC